>NW_028327177.1:14420382-14723808 GCF_987537825.1 Furipterus horrens | reverse complement strand
AGGTAAGAAAATTGAGGCCCAATTGGTATAGCAATTTGTACAGAGTCATAGACGAAGAAATTGACAAAGCCAGCATTCTCAAAACTCTAGCCCTTTGCTTCTTTCTAGACTGATCAATGCTTTTAAATGTTACCTCTTTGAGGCTTTTAATTTGTTTGGTTAGTTGGTTTTGCTCTATACTCAAATTTTTTTCTTGACACTTAAGGAAAGGACTTCACAAATTTCCTCCCAGTCCTATGACCCTCTGATACTCTCTCCCTCCTGCCCTCCCCTTCTGCTTCCCTTCCTTCCACATTTATCGAATACCTACCTACATACATGCTACCCGACAAGCACAGAAAAATGAAAAGACACTCCACCTACCTTGGAGTACATTACAATATGCTTTTCCAGTGCTATGGCAGTCTCTGGCATTTATCCGTGTATCCATTCACTCATAAACTAAACAAATGTTTATTTAGCATCTACTAACATATTATGCTAAACCCTGAAGATTTAGCAATAATTCAAGCTTTGTCCCTGAACGCACTGAGCTTATGCTCTGGTGTCTCCTTCTGGGTCTCTTTATTTTCTCGTTCCTATCCACATGTTCACCCTATAAGGATTTTGCTGAGTCATGTTTGGCAGGCTCATGAGTTTAGGAAGCATGTTTTTAAGTTGGATTTGAGGTTATAAGATATTCATTTCCACTCAGTTGATAGTACCTACAGAAACATGGTACCCAAAGGTATTTTCTTTTATTCTCTTTCTTTTCATGTTCATTTTTATTTAATCTTGTATATGGGCAGTTCACACCTCTGCCAATTTGTTCATAAGCACTTTGAGTCAGTTCATAGTGACCCTACACACAATATAGGCTATAAAATATTTATGAAATAAATTCCAAGTCTATTTCTTTGTGCTTTGTTGTTCCTATATGTCTACAAACAATGGTAGCAACTCAAGTCTTGTTCTAATAGGCTGGCTAGTAAATACAAATCATACATACATGCCAAGCAAGCTCCCCACCCCAGGCAGCACATACGGCCAGAGAAGGCCAACCTCCTGTAGACAAATGTAGATGTTTCCCTTGCGGGTTTCCACTGCCCAGTATACATACCTCCATGGGTACTTTTATCTTCACATACTGTCTTCATCCCTTTGTCTGTCTGCCCACCAGATAGTCACTCCTTGAAAGCTGGGATGAACCCTGTCAGCTCCATTTCAATGGTGTCTAGCCTGCTACCTAGCACAGGCAGAAAGATTCATATGAGCCCATCAACTCTTAGTGGGGATAGAAGGAAACTGATTTCATATTAATATAAACTATATATAGGGTCAGATTCATTGACAAATTCATTCCCACAATTTGAAACAGAATTCTTAACAAAAATTCTGGAAAACATTATACATTCGGCTTTCTTTTGTGGTTTTCCAAATCAGGAAACTAGCTGGGAGGCATACTACAGGATCTAAACATTAGGTAATGAAAATCCATCACTATTTCTTATAATCAACACTCTGTCATGTGCAACTAGAACAAGGAGTGTGCATTCCCTATGTCTCTCCCTTTGCCACCGCTCCCAATGGGAGTCCTTCCAGCTCAGGTACTAGAACATTTATGATGCAGAATCTGGAATATGGGGAGAGGGGGGCAGGCCCAGAAAGAGGAAGGACTAAGCCAAAGCAACGAGGTTGATCTACATAGTGAAGAGCAAGGCTACAGGGAGAAGATCAGAGAGAGGAAAATAAGCATCTTGGATTGGGACCAAGAATTTAGAGGTTCACCCTGTCAAAGGCTCTGGGAGCAGCTGTGGGATGAGGGGCTTGGAATGTGCAGTGGAAGGGATGAGAAAGAAGATATGACATGGACATTCCTTCATTTTTTATGAGAGATGTGAGTAAAAACAATATTTTTAAATTTGTGGTTATTCAGCTGTAGTGCTTTAAATATGACTCCTTGAAGAAAAAGCCACTTAGGTCTCCAGATACTTAGCAGTTATATGTATCATTTAATTCCAGAATGTTGGCTTTTCCCACATGGATGCTTTACAAAAACTCTCAAAAGATAAGTCAAAAAATTTTTCGTGTTCAGTTTTGGTCAAGGGCAATGTTCGTTTTTCAACTTAATTCAGGAATGTTTTAGTATTCCTTATAGACGGCACTCCAGGAAGCTGATTCTGTTCTACCCTTTAACCCAGCTTTGCTAAGGCAGGAGGAATCCTGCATTTAGGGGAGATTTGTGTTGTTTACTACAGAACGGTATTTCGCAAATTCCCCAAGTCCTGAATCCCTTTGAAAATCCAATGGTTAAGTTCCTCAGAAAAATAAATGCTCATAGAAAATACACACAAAATTGTGTTTTCACTTTGAATAGACTCATGAATATCCTAAAGGTTTTCCATGGACCTTCCATGTTTCTATCCATGGACCTGAGCTACCAGGGGTGACTCCAGGGGCCCAGTAGGGGCGGTTACAACCTCCGGTCCCTAGATTTGCCTACTGAGTTTAACCATGTGAGAACATTTCATCTTACTTCCTGTCTCCATATCTATAGGCCACGTAACTCTGGGAAAATCTGGAGTTCTGCTTAATCCCAACGGGATTCTGGTATTTAGAAATCCCAAACTTGGTCCTTCACTGTGATGGGAGACCACAGAATCACTCAGTGGGTTAACAAGGACAAATGCTGTTCTTTATCATTTTTGAGATAATTCAGTCACTGTCCTGCCTTGGGCGTTGTTGAATAATTCATCTACGGTTTGGAGTGGTAGCTTTGTGATGAGCAGTTGAGGTCTTTAGGTAAGAAGGGTCACCCGTGAAGGAAGAGGTGGTTAGAGGAGGTTGGTGATAACAGGTTTCTTCAAATTTCCTGAACAGAAGCCCTCAAGGGTACTCGTGCTTCTACACCAGGTCCTCTCTGTAACTGATGAGTGGTTTTCAAAGCCATCCCCAGCTAAAGCATTTTGCAGTACTCTACTCGGGCAGTACTTACTTGTTGCCAATAACTCCCATAATTCAGACTGTCCACCTGATTCACCCCACAAGGAGTGTAAGTGAAGACTGCTTCCTCCCCTGCACCTCCCCCACTCACTCATCTCTCTCTCTCCCCCCTCCCGCCCCCCTCAGGAGCAGGCCAGCACTATGGAAGGCCAGCTCAGTTCTTCTCCAGATCCGACTGCCTAATGAAATGTTAAAATTCCCTCAACTCTTCCCAAGAAACTTGCGACGATCAAATAACATAACAATTCCAACCAGATGTCGATTTCTCATCTTTTTCTACCTCCCTCTAATCATTTTTATGGGACATTTATAAAAATAAAATATTGTGCACTTAAGAATTATATGACGTGGCTTTTTTCCCTTAACTGAAGCATGAGCCTTTCTTTTCCAATAAGACATGAGGAGGGAAAAAAAAAAAATCTTAATGCTTAACGCACAAACAGCACGTAATATTGGGCCAGAGTAAGACCTCAATGTTATTATGTTATATAATTTTGTTTATAATGTAAAATAATAAAAGATATGAGTAAGAAACAAAAGTATGCACAGAATACTGGACCACAGCTGAGGGTTTTTTTCCTTAAGAGACAGAAACTGGAAGCAAAAATGTCAACCTCAGTAAAAATATCCCAATCATTTTTACAAAAACAAAAAGAAGAGGAAAAAACTTTAAAGAGCATGGGAGAGAGAATGAAAAAAAAAAAAGATATCCCTTTCCAGAATAAAGAAGATTCAGAGTACAGTGAATGTAACTGAAAACAAACGGTTCAACTTTCACATGTAAAGTCAGAAGGTGGTTAAATCTCATCAAGGATAATTTCTTCCATCTTAACCCCGCCACGAATACATGTGAGAGTTAGAACCCAACATCTGTAAATACTTTAGTCCTTTCAAGTTGAGAGAAATGCATTCTCTTTGCTCCTACCTTCAAGGGAACACCACCCAGAGTATATTTTGACAACCTAAGGGAGGGAACCACGAACACAATCTGGCAGCGACCTCTGTCATTCTGTGGGTCCTGCAGTATTGGACACCCATTCCTTCTCGGAGAACCCGTCCCTCGTGGCAAAGCAGAACTTGTGTGTCCCTTGTTTTACAAGCCTGACTTTCATCTAGGTCCAAGCCAATGACATGGGCTCTGTCAATTGATTCCTGAACCCTGGACTCTAAATTTAATGTGGCAAAGGTCCTAGAGACAAGTCCCTGGCAGTGGAAGCTGTGGTAAAAGATTAATTGTCTGGGAGCAGTAGCAGCAGCTGTGTTGACAGTGGTGTAGTGTGTGGAGCACCAGCAACAGCTGTGATGCAAACCACAATGCCCAGCGTGTCACGGAGGCGGCAGCTCTGTCCTCAGGGGTCGCCGGCCGTCATGGAGCTATCTGGAGCTCTGTTCCGGCTCTAAAGCCTTCCGGCCAGGACCTCATGCAATCTTCCTCTTGAGCGATGCACTGTCTTACTCATTGTCTTTAAGAGAGTTATTAAATCAAGTAGTTCAACTGATACAGCACTGCGACCTTACTGTGCATCTCTTTGCATCATTAAGAAATAATTTTTTTAATAATGAAAAACAGCCCTGGCTGGTGTGGCTCAGTTAGTTGGAGCATCATCTCATGGACCAAAAGGTTACGGGTTCGATTTCTGGTCAGGGCACATACCAGGTTGCAGGTTTGATTTCCAGTCAAGACGCAAACGAGAAGGCAACCAATCGATGTTCCTCTTTTACATCAATGTTTCTCTCTCTCTCTCCCCTCCACCCTGGCCCTTTCTCTCTAAAACAGCAATAACAAAAATGTCTTTGGGTAAGGATTAAAAATAATAATAATAAATAAGTTCAAACCTACACAAAATTACAAGAGTCGGCAGCCGTCCGTCTCGAAAGACAATGGTGTAGCTTCTTAAGAGTCTATCTGCACCGCCGAGAATGGCTGTGCAGTCCAACTCGGGAGTGACACGGTATCTGTCTCCTCCTGTGTTGAACTGACATCTTGCGATGACGCTGGAGTGTCCTCTCCAGTGAAGCTGAAGCTACAGAGCCTGGGCAGGGTGATATGGAAGGTCTGCTGTTGCCCATGCAGCAGACCCCCCCTCTCTTCGCAGCTGAAGGGCCCAAGGGAAAGACGGAGTCAATACAGCTTGGCTTCAGGTGTGCCGCAGGAGTTGCCGGTATTGACTACAACGTCAAACCGCCTTAGGGACTCCAGCTCCGGATTTTCTGTCGGGGTTTACTCCCTTAGCCTTTCCCCTGAAGAGGTATGCCGCAAGGCAGTGGAGGTTTTCTGGAGTCAGAGTTTTCCTTCTCTGATGTGCCCTGACTGGAAGATCGAACCAGCGACACTTAGCTCGCAGGCCGACGCTCAATCCACTGAGCCAAACCAGCCAGGTTCCACATCATATGTCATCAGTGATGTTCCAATTAAGACAAGACAGCACTATGCACCTATTAGAATGTCAAAATCTAGAACACCAACAACACCTAGTGCTGGTGAGGGTGTGAAATCACAGGAACTCTCATTCATTGCTGGTGGGAATGCAAAATGGTAACAGCCAATTTAGAAGGCAGTTTGGCAGCTTTTTACAAAGCCAAATGTACTTCTACCATATAATTCATTAAACACACTCCTTGGTATTTACCCAAAGGAGTTGAAAACTTATGTCCACACAAAAATCTGTACATAAATGTTAATAAAAGCTTTATTCATAATTGCCAGGGAGCACAGGGAGATTTTAGGGCAGTGAAACTATCCTATATTATATGTTATATGTAATGGTGGATACATGACATGCATTTGGCAAAACCCCTATATCATAAAGAGTAAAACAAATTATGGGCTTCACTTAATAATGTATCCATATTGGTTCATCAATTGTAACAAATATACCACACTTAATGCAAGATATTATTAAGAGTGAAAACTGTCAAGAGGACAGTGTACATGAGAATTCTCTTTACTCTTTGCTCAACTTTTCTGTAAATCTAAAGCTTTAAAAAAATAAAATCTATTCTTTTGAAAAGAAAGACACCAGTGCTCCCTAGAAAATAATGATCCCCCTGAACTGATGAGGGAATACTGTGAAATGAACATCTGTTATCGAATCAGTCTTCTGAAATTGACTGTTCAGCAGAGCAATGCCTTTCCCCAGAGAAGTACACATCCTAGCCCACAGAACCTGTGAATGTGTTAGGTTACATGACAAAGGGGAATTAAGGCTGCAAAATAAGGAAGTTGGCTAATTTAGAGTGGGGAGATTATTCTGAATTATCCAGGTGAGTCCAACATAATCACAATGATCCTGCAAAGTAGAACATTCAGTCAGAAGAATATGTGACCATGGAAGAAGGGCACAGAGAGCTCCAAGGTTGCTGGCTTTGAAAACAGAAGACGGGGCCACGTGCCAAGACATATGGGTGGTTTCGAGAGGCTGGAAAGGGCAAGAAAACGGACTGTCCCCTTCAGAAGGGAAGACAGTCTTATTGATACTTTGATTTCAATCCCATGAGACCTTGCCATACTTTTATTTTACAGAACTGTAAGATATTAAATTTACATTGCTTGAGTGGTAAAGTTTGTGATGATTTATTATAGCAGCAATAAAAAACCAGTACGCTAAGTAATGTTACAATTTCTGAATCAGAAATTACAAGAGTAGTTCAAAGAATTCCTGGATTGCTTTCAGCCACTTCCCCAATGTTAATATTATTCTATATTGCTTTATTCTACTCTCTCTGTAACTTTTCAAGACTGTTTAACAGTAAATTGTAAACATATCTTCTCTCTAACACATCACTGTCGTCGGCGGCGGCAGCCGTCCGTCTCGAGAGACGATGGTGTAGCTTCTTAAGAGTCTATCTGCACCGCCGAGAATGGTTGTGCAGTCCGACTCGGGAGTGACACGGTATCTGTCTCCTCCCGTGTTGAATCGACATCTTGCGATGACGCTGGAGTGTCCTCTCCAGTGGAGCTGAAGCTACAGAGCCTGGGCAGGGTGATATGGAGGGTCTGCTGTTGCCCATGCAGCAGACCCCCCCTCTCTTCGCAGCTGAAGGATCCAAGGGAAAGACGGAGTCAATACAGCTTGGCTTCAGGTGCGCCGCAGGAGTTGCCGGTATTGACTACAACGTCAAACCGCCTTAGGGACTCCGGCTCCGGATTTTCTGTCGGGGTTTACTCCCTTAGCCTTTCCCCTGAAGAGGTATGCCGCAAGGCAGCGGAGGTTTTTTGAAGTCAGAGTTTTCCTTCTCTGAACACATCACTGTACATTTACTAAAAAGAAATTCCCTTACATAATCACAGCACAATTTTCAAAATTTTATACAGATACAATATTATTATCTAATCTGCAGACTTTATTCAGAGTTTGCCAATTGTCCCAATAATGTTCTTCGTAGCAAAAGAAAACTGAAGATCATTTTGGGATAATCAGTACATTTTAAACAAATTCATCCACTGCCTAAATCAGTTAGAGTTGTTTTCTGTTCCTTGAGACAAATAAGCCAAATTGGTTTAAACACACGCACACACACACACATATAAGATAGGGGCAGAGGGAAGCAAGGACCCCAGTATGCTGGACCGGCAAGTTGTTGAACTCTTCTATGCTGAACTCTTGAGACCATCTACAAGAATGAAAATCATAGGGATTGTTTAGAAGGTTGCAAATGCTAGCAATTTCTAGTCATCTGTAGGAATTTATAAGAAAGAGACATAAGGAAGATGATCTTTTTCTCTTTCTAGACATGGCCATGTCTGGAGGTGATGCCTGGGATTCTAACAGCCATTTGGTGACCAGAGAGAGTGACAAGTCTGATGGCAAGAACAAGCCTTTGAGGAAGGCATGGCAGAGATGTACAAACAATGGAGCCTTCAGAATATGGCTAAGCTATCCCACCTCTGGACTTTTAGCTTTATGAGATACACGTTCTTACTATTTAAGCCAGTTTCTGTCACAGTTTTCTATCACATGCAGCAGCTGAAAACACTCTAAAGATAAATATACTCGGTTAAATGATTCCAGCTCTGTGTTGACATTGTGTTTGATGGGTTCGATGTTCTCATAAATATACAACTAGAGGAGGTGTCATTATCCTCTACTATACTATAAAGCTAGTTTCCTAAATACTCTCACATCGTATTTCCTTTTTTCAGGTATCAGAGAGGATGGAATAAAATATTTAAACCACCAACAATATCTAAAATACCACTCGTGAAAATAACAACATGAAGAAGGCTCTTTAAATGAGCGTCTCGGTGTTCTTATATAAAATCGATAAAATACTCCATTAGCATTTATTTAATACTTAATAGTACTAGTAAGTTAACAATGCTGAGCAAATCCTTTGCATGGATTAATTTAGTAATCTACACAACAGGCTATGTGACATTATAAAGCAGTCCCGTTTTATAGGTGAGGAAACCGGATTAGAGAGATTAACCAGTCTCATCAAGGTCAGAGACACCTTAACGGATGGAGTCCAGATTCAAGCCGAGGCGGTCCAGCTCCGCAGATTGTGTTCCAGCATTTGGATGATTAGGCCAAAGTGATGACGTCCCTCAAGGGAAAACTAATTGAACAAGTCAAGTTGGGCTGAAAAATAGGTATGTGTGTTGAGGAAGGAGTGAGGTAAGGATATTGTTTCCAAACTCAAGATGAAATGCCCTCAAAGAGACTGGGGGGGTGGGGGAGGAAGGAGGGTGATACATCTCCACCAGCTCTAACTGCCTGCCACATCCAGGTTAGCCATTGCCACCCAATCAGAAAGGAGTGGCCTGCACACAGGGACCATAAGGAGAATTGCTACATTTTCAGAGCACTAGTTATATTTAACAAGAACCCCTTGCAGAGCAGCTAGGGCTCATTTTCTAGAAAAAGAGAACTCAAGGTATTTGCTCAATTATCTCTCTGACCCACTCTCTGTGCTTCAGAGGATAAGATAGGCTTGTGAGCTGCCCAAGAAGGAAAATGCCGGCTTATCTTAATAGAGTTTACAACCTCTCTCAGTTCCGTGGGGGCCCCGTCCCCCCACTGCCTACTTGCTGGCAGCCTGATATACCAGTCCCACAGAGGAGCACAGAGGTAGTTTCTATCACTGACATCCACCTCTTAACACATCACTGAGTTTTACACGTCCTAACTCTGAAAAGGAAGAGTATATGGTAGTGAGGACTGGGGTACAGAAACATTTGTTCATTGGTTGAACATTTGGCTTCTATCCTATAGCTGTAGTATGCAGACATTATCTCTCCAACTTAGTTCTAAATAATTAACTAACTCACCATCCCAGGATTACTTGATAGTGACCCAGTTCTATATTTAGACAATCAGTGTCTGGAAAGACAATAAAAGCTACCTTTGTGATCTACTTACCCTCTGCCAGGCAAAGAGCTTAGTCCTTTGCATACATTTTATTAATTAATCCCCCATAACAAAATACTGGTATGAGTTATTATCCTCAGATAACAAATGAGGAAATGAAGGCTCTGAGAGGTTAAGCAACCTTCCCAGTATTTAGCACCAGCAATGTCAGGGTGGGCCCAAGACCCTCCTGATTTGCCAAGATGCCACTTCATCTACTTAATAGCACTGACCAACAGAGAATAATAATACAAACGGCCACATTCTGTAACAGCCAGTAGGAGCAAATGCTAGGGAGAGACGAATGGTATTGTGGGTGCTCGGGAGAAATCTAAAGCAGGACCGAGGTTTGGGGCATTAATCAAATTTCAACATTTGACTTTCTTCCTGCAGAAATAGTCCCCACTTGGTTTTCAGAATGCTTTCACTCCTGATTTTCCTCCAACCTCAACCCAGCTCCCTCTCAATTTCCATTTTTGGTTCCTCCTCCTCTGCTAACCCTGAACTCTGTCGTCCACCCTCTTTTCTCTGGAAATTCCTTCTCGAGGTGATCTCATCCTCTTCTACAGCCTAAAATAACATTTTTGTACTGATGACTCACAAATCTCTATCTCCAGCTCTTAACACTCCCCTGGGCTCTAGATTTATACATCCAACTGCCTGCTTGACATCGCCTCTTAGCTAATAGACTTCTCAAATTTAGTATGTCCAAAATAAAACTCTGGATTTACCCCCATCTGTCTTCCTTATCACAATTAATGGTACACCACTAAGTGCCTTCAGCCAAAAAACATTTTCCTCACTTTTCCTCAATTCTCCCAAACAATCCATCTGCAAATCTTGCCAACTCTTATCTCCAGAATATTTTCAAGATCCCGTTCCCTTATCGCCGTCTGTCTTTATTGCTGCAGCTCTCATCCAAGTGACCGCTATCTCCCACCTGAGCTGCGATGGGCTGTTTCCCCTCTTCCCTGCCAGAGGACATTCTCCAACACAGCAGCCAGCCAGAGGGTTCTTTCTAAAGCACAAAAACAGATTAAATTAACCTACTGCTTAAAAGCCTTGAATGGTTCCACTGGGCTTAAAGACAAACTCAACATGACCAACAAAGCTGTACCTGATACAGCTTCTACCAGTTTCTCAGATGGACCACTTCTCACCATTCTCCTGCTTCCTTTCTATCCTTTCAAAACACTCATTCATGGCACTGCCCTTTGAACCTGCTGTTCCTTCTGCATAGAGTTTTCTTTCTGCAGATCTTCTGTGATTACCCCCTTCCCCTCATTTGAGTCTCAGCTCTAATGTCACCACCCGAGAATGACTTCCACTGTCCATTAGAGCTAAAACATCTTCCTCCAGTCCCTCCTCCAAATTCCACTTCTTCCCATAACCCAGTTTTATCATTTTTAAAGCAATTACCTTATGTGATAAAGTGTTATTGTCTATTCACCATTTGTTGTCTGTCTGTGCCCCCTACAATGTAAGCTATAAGAAGAGAACCCTGTCCAAAAGAAAGTATTTCAGTCAATGAATAGATATATAGTGTGAGAAGGGAGGTCAAGCTACTGCAGAGACTAAAAATTATCCCACAATAATATTACCTTGTGATTGAGGAACCTACTAACTCTTAGTAACCAGAAACACTCAGATTAAAATACTGGTTTCTAGATACCCTTGACTAAAGGAATATTATGTTCTGGATAGAACACACAGATATTGAAAACAAACAGAGGAGCCTGTCAGAATGAGGAGACAGAGAAGTATGGCCCAAAAGGGGGAACAGATCAAGGTTCCAGTGGGCGACAAGGAGATAGCCAACCTCACAGATGAGGAGAGAGACAACCTAACAGACACAGAATTCCAAACACTGGTGATAAAGATGCTCACAGGCTTGACAGATATGCTTGAGTATGGCAAATGCATAAGAGAAGAAGTGAAGCCTATGCTAAGTGAAACAAAGGAAAATCCACACAAAACAAATGGTGAAGGTAAGGAAACCGGGGTTCAAATCAATGATTTGGAACATAAGGAAGAAAAAAAAGTCAACCAGTGCAGAATGAGGAAGCAAGAATTGAAAAAAATGAGAAAAAACTTCCCAAATTTTGCAAAGGAGATGGACATAGAGGTCCGGGAAGCACAGGGGGTCCTTGGCGAGCTAGACCCAGAGAGGACCACACCAGGATGCATCATGACTGAGATGCCAAAGGTGAAAGATAAAGACAAAATCCTGGGGGCAGCAAGAGAGAGGTGGAGAGTTGCCTACAGGGAATTGCCTATAGGACTATCAGCTGATTTCTCAGAGGACACTTTGCAGGCAGGAAGGGACTGGCAAGCAGTATTCAATGTGATGAAAAGCAACCTACAATCAAGATTACTCTATCCGCCTGGCTGCTGTGGCTCAGTGGATTGAGCATCGGCCTGCGAGCCAAGTGTCACTGGTTCGATTCCCAGTCAGGCCACATGACTAGGTTGCACGTCAGGTCCCTAGTTGGGGGCGCAAGTAAGAGGTAACCATACAGTGATGTTTCTCTCCCTCTTTTTCTCCTTTCCCCTCTCTCTACAAATAAACAAACAAACAAATAAATTATTAAAAAGAATGAGATGCTGCTTTAAAAAAAAAATTACTCTATCCAGCAAAGCTATCATTTGGAATGGAAGGGCAGATGAAGTGCTTCTCAGACAAGGTGAAGCTAAAGGAGTTCATCACCAAGCCATTATTATATGAAATGTCAAAGGGTCTTACTTAAGAAAAAGAAGATCAAAACTATGAACACTAAAATGACAACAAACTCACAACTATCAACAACTGAATCTAAAAAATAAAAAACAAAATCCAACTAAGCAAACCAGAATAGGAACAGAATCATAGGTATGGAGATCATTTGGAGGGTTATCAGCTGGGAGGTGGGAGGGAGAGAAATGGGGAAATGGTGCAGGGACTAAGAAGCATAATCGGTGGGTACAGAATAGACAGGGGGAAGTTAAGAATAACATAGGAAAGGGTGAAGCCAAAGAACTTATATGCACAACCCATGGACATGAACTAAGGGTGATGGGATTGCTGGAGGGAAGGGGGTTACTGGGCAGAGGGGAGCAAAGGGGAAAAAACTGAAACTACTGTAACAACATAATCAATAAAACATACTTAAAAAAAAAACAAAAAACAAAACACACAGATATTCTAGCCACTTAAGTGTACTCCTAATTTTAATCCTTTGAGTGCCAACATCGCTGTGAGCTATGCTGACAAATTTTCCCAAAAGTGCCAGCATCGCTCCCAGCAACACTTTCCGATAGCTATAAATGTAAATAACAATGGACTAATTCATATTTTATGTTTTGTTCTCTCTTTTTTTTGTACCTCAGGTTACATATTGATATAACTTTTTCTCATGTTGATCTAAATTTTGAATTATACATGGCACTCAAAGGGTTAAATTGGCAAGCCAACACTTTTATCCATAATCTCTTACGAGCCTGAATGTGTATTCCAGTTGTCTAGGATAAATTCATTTGATGACAATCAAATTTCAGGGACTTACAAAACTGATTACTAGATTTCTCACATTTTAGTCAATACAAAAACAAGCCCCTAGAATTGAAGTCACACTGTATCCATAACCTAAAGTACGTGGTGTAGGCTCAGTGTACAGACGGTAAGGAGCAAGGAATCTTTGACTGCAGCTGAAAAGGTCACAGTTTACCCATTTTGTAAAACTGTCACATGTAATAACTTAAAACAGTAGTAATGTACTTTGTGAACTTATATTGGGCTGGCTAAAAAGCCCACTACTTTTTTTTCCCCATAAAAGATACATTTTTCCTTTTCACCAATAATTTCATTGATTTGGATGTTTTGAGTATATCTGCTATCTCTCACTATTGGCTTCCAGTGGGTAGAGGCCAGGGGTGCTGCTAAACATCTTCCAATGCTTAAGAGAGCCCCACAGCAAAGAATTATTTGGTCAAAATGTCAATAGAACCAAGAACCTTTACAACCATTTTTGACACATTCGATCGATCATAGCACCTTCTCCATACACTGCACAAATATTTTTTCACATTTCAGTTATGTTTTTACCTTTCTTGAAATAATAAAGCATACTACACCAAAAATGTTGCGAATCTCTCCCCTCTCCAATATTGAAATGGCTGCACAAAAATTCACCAATTTTGATGTTTTAATGCATGTGATATGACAGCTGCCACAGTACAATCTAACAAAATTGTTTTGAATGAGGTTAAAGACAACCGAATAGTACTAGAGCCATTGTACAGGAAAAAAACAAAAAACATAACAGACTTTTTGGCCAGCCCAATAGCTTTACTGGAAGTGATTGGGAAACAACTGTTCTAGCAGGTGATGACTGCTGTTGGCTGCATTTGATACCACAAAAAAAAAAAAAAAAAAAAAAAAAAAAAAAGAATGCACTACAATAAAAAGAATGAACTGTGAAAAGAATTAACTGATTTGTAAGCAAATATGGAAGGTAACAGATATGGTCCAGAAAATCTGGAGACTTGCAGAATTGGAAGAGGCAATTATTTCTTACACCAATTGGTGAAAGATGAAAAGGAATAAATCAAGGCTATGAGTTTAACACCCACTGTTAACTTCAAAATGGGTTAAGATGGCACTTAGTTAGCCTTTTATTTGGACAAAGTAACCCGAATAAAAAAGCCTGAAGTTGTAGCTCTTTCAATGAAGTTAGGTTGACTTCAGATACCTGCAGTTAGGATGAAACAGAGAGACGGATGTCTCCATAAAGAACCGTGTAACTGGAAATGTTTACTAGGGAATCCAGTTTATGAAGTATAGGATTATCTAACCACTTTGCTGTATACCTAAAAGCAATACAAAATAATGTTGGAAGTAAATTGTAATTGAAAAAAAAACCAAGAACTGTGTATGTGGCTATTAACACAAGGAGCTAACCAAAGTCAACTATAAAAAGCAGCTGATTAAACTTTTGAGAAAGTTGTACCACCAAAGAAATGATGAACCTTTAAAACTGTGAGTTTTGTATAGTCTAAAAACAGAAATTTTAACAGCTACGCTTGTGAACTTATATGAGCCCGCTGCAGGCTAAGAAAACTTCCCATCCTTGAAGGAAGCACATTCTGTAATGCCCTTTTCATATGTAGCCAAGGCAAATAGTAGAAAAGGAAAGACCCCCTAAAGGGCAGCACCAAGGGCAATGAGAACAATGATGGAGAACCCCTCCCCATGAGCACAAACAGAACCTAATCAAGAAATTGTCCTTACCCCCAGGGTACTGGGCCTAGCAGTTAAGATTTAAGAAGTGATATGACCCAATTGAGAATGTTGTAGATATCCTGCCCCTGTTCAGCATTCTGTCATCACACACTACCTAGAAATCATGGGCTTGGAGTTGGGTGCCCTGACCAACAGGACACTGAGTTGTCTCCCCAGGTACAGACTGAGTTGAATATTGATGACTGTGAGTGATACCCTTAGGGCTGCTCACCAAGTTTTTCTAACTCTCATCCCTGATTACATGGAAGGGTTATGACACTGTGCTCCCTTCTGGGTGGGTGGGACATCTGACTAGCTCTGGCCAATGAGTTGTGAGGAGAAGTGTCATCTTTTACTTCCACGTTAGAGCATTGAATTTCTAACGTGAAACCTTCCAGAGCTCACTAGAGCATAGTGATCAGTATTGGTGCTGAGGCTTGCTTCACCTTGAACCCATTACAACAGCCACATGGCTATATATTATTTTAAGCCATTAAATTTTGGAATTTTGTTGTTATTGTTGTTAGAGACAATGCCTGAGCTTCTGGTAAACTCCCTTCCTTAACATCCTTTTAAAACTTATTTTATCATCTCATTACAATAATTAATACTCTACGCATTGTTGTATTTTTCTGCATCATTTATATATTTCTCTAAAGCATCATCAAGAGTGACTGCCTAATAGTCCCTAGTAGGAATGTAATATAATTTTTACTCAATCCCTAGTCAAAAACCTAAATGAGCCAGTTTGAGCTTTTAGTATCATAAATAATATAATGTATATTCATATAGATAAATCTTAATAGTAGGCCCATATGTTTTCTAATTCTTATTAAAATTTGTGGATCAAAGCATATGCAAAATTTAAAATATTTTAGCATTTATTCATTTATTCAAGTTTACTTTTAGCCTCTGGGGATTAAGTACTCATCCAGATGCATGACGCTGTCACAAAGCATATTACCAAACTGCTTCCAGGACGTCTACTGGTGTCCTCTGACATGCCCTGCTACCAACAAACTAAGAGCGACCCCCTTGCCACACACTTAGCCACACCGTGTGTGGAGCACAGCAAGATCTTCTTGCCATCCATACATTATCGATTTAAAACATCCCACCCATATTTGAAGATGATGAGAATGATAGTAACCCCACACCACAGTCTAAGCAGAATATACCTGTTTATTCTCAGAAGCGTGCATCCCAACTAAAATTCCCTCTCTCCCATTTTGGGTAGAGGGGCAAATTCCACAGGTTTGTGGTGCTCTGTTTAATCCACTTCACAGCATTTCTCACATTGGGCAAATTACTCTTTCAAGTCTGTTTCCCTTGGTAGATTATCAGGTCCTTGGAAAAAAATGAGGAAGAATGTTTAAGAAGAGTTAAGGTAGCCAATTACTCAAGCCAGCCTTCAAGGGATAAAAGGTCAATCACATCCCTGCTTAAACCCTACTGGTTCACTTTCTCAGGACAACAGACAATGAAAGTCCATGTTTTCCCTTTGTTCACATCATCCACTTTGCTGAAAGGCAAGTTAATTATGCAAATAAAGGCAGCAATTGTGCAGCTGAAAGAGCTGGGGTGGCAATAACTAGTCACTTTTTGCAGACTCAAAAATAGAGTTGAAGAAATAACTGAAGGTTGGTATTATTTATATAAATATAGATTTTCTCCTTACATTTTAAGTAACTAGAAATAAAAAAAAAGTAAAAAGCTACAGATGCTTTTTCCATACCAACCTACATCTATCTACACGCAATGGCAATACAGTGATGACATCAAACAGAAGTTAGTATGCCAAACTGATGGAAGTCCAAATGCAAACCAAAACCTTCTGCCCTGAAAATTCACTGGTAAATATGTACGACAAAGCTTTAAGCAAATTTGTTTTTCAAGGCTCTCCAGGGAAACTTTTACGAAGACCCTAAAATATGATTCTAATACTTTATAAGGGAAATATTTTTTAATAAGATATAAAATATTTACTCTCTTCCCATGATGATGTTCTAAGTGATTTGTAGATATTAATGTAGATACCAATGTTTAAGGATACATTTCATCCTACATATGCATTATGGCAATATATCAAAATCATTTAAAAAAGAAATCCAACCCCAGTGGAATAGAAATTGACTATTTCTGAAAATAAGTCTCCGAATACCCTTAACACTATCAGTTTTCTTTGGGTTTTTTCAAATATTCTCATTTAGATTTTCCTACCAAACTAGAAAATTTTGGTCAAAGAGCAGGAAGTGGTGTACGATATAAAGATATGAAAAAGGAAACCTGATACACTTACTGCCATATTTATTTAATTTACCGGAATGATTTTCTTTTCTTTTGGGTTCCTTGCTAGGTGTTCGAGGAATACTCTGTCTTTCTCTAGAGTGGGAATGCAATGTATAAATCTTTCCAAAACCTGGCTTACTGACTTTAGTCTCTTTACTAACAGAAATCAATTTCTCCAGCAGCATTCAACCCTCTCACATCGATGGCTCTCACATCACTGACCAGCTTTGCACGGAGACCTCCTGTTCCTCTCAGGGCCACCTCCACCTTTGCTGATCCATGTCTGACCTCACTGCTCCTCTTTCTCTTCTTTTCTGCCTAGGTCCCCTCCCCATGCATTTATTTATTTTGTTTGGCATACCTAGAATATTTTCTCTCTACCATTTATGATGCCCCTGGCTGGTTTGGCTCAGTGGATTGAGCGTCGGCCTGCGAGCTAAGTGTCGCTGGTTCGATCTTCCAGTCAGGGCACATCAGAGAAGGAAAACTCTGATTCCAAAAAACCTCCGCTGCCTTGCGGCATACCTCTTCAGGGGAAAGGCTAAGGGAGTAAACCCCGACAGAAAATCCGGAGCCGGAGTCCCTAAGGCGGTTTGACGTTGTAGTCAACACCGGCAACTCCTGCGGCGCACCTGAAGCCAAGCTGTATTGACTCCGTCTTTCCCTTGGATCCTTCAGCTGCGAAGAGAGGGGGAGTCTGCTGCATGGGCAACAGCAGACCCTCCATATCACCCTGCCCAGGCTCTGTAGCTTCAGCTTCACTGGAGAGGACACTCCAGCGTCATCGCAAGATGTCGATTCAACACGGGAGGAGACAGATACCGTGTCACTCCTGAGTCGGACTGCACAGCCATTCTCGGCGGTGCAGATAGACTCTTAAGAAGCTACACCATCATCTCTCGAGACGGACGGCTGCCGATACGATACCATTTATGATCCCCAACTCTGTATTTCCTTTAAATCCAGCTCATGTCCAGCCTTCAACCTTCCCTTTCTCTTGGATAGTCTTCTAAGTCCCACAGACCAGACATGTATGATGACCCTGTATTTGCTTATAGGATGACTTGGAATTATTTATTCTCTAACTTTTAAGTAGATAAATATGTCTGACTTACCCAGCTGATATCAGTAGAAAAATTACTAGACTAGGAACTAGGATCCTGTAGCCCATCTTACAATTCGCTGACTATTATATAATGCAAACTACCAAACTGTTTATTTCAACAAGAGTATTGAATTACAATAACATCATCTTTGAAGTATCTTCACACCTAACATTATATAAATCTTCAAGGGTAAGAATTGTCTTTTATTTCCCTTGTACTCGTTCTAACATCTACCAAAGAGCTAAACAAATAGCAATTCAATAAATGTAACATAATATTTTTAGAAACTGACTGCTGGTAGATGAATAAAGAGATGAGTGGGTAGGTGGGCAGGTGGATGGATGAACCAATAGAGACAGCCTTGTGACCCTACCAACTTTATAATCCCTCATTGCTCTGAACCATCTAAAGTAAAAATCACCAGGTATTTAATGTTCTCTTTCTGTACTGATCACATATGTTACTGATGAATAATACAGTATTAGTCTCTTTGTTCTGTTGTTTCTCAAATCTGCTCTAAAAAAAAAAAGAAAAACCTCTGGCTCCCCTTGGAAAAACTCTTGTAATTACCTGCCCCAACGAATATATCTAGTTGCTTTTACAAGTTTAATTACTAAAAAAAGAAAAGATGCGTTTCAACATTAAGAAATGTTAACGATTTTTTAAAAATGACTGGTTCTTATGAGATGAGATAATGTTGCATAACCAAGACCTGAAATTTGGTTCTCATCTATGGTAACTCTGGCTGTTTCAATTTTCAGAAATCATTTTCATCAACCATTTGACAGAGAAAATCAAAGAAAAAGACTTCGTGACTTCTAACAGCTGCAGATTTGTGAGCAGAGCGTAGATGACAGGAGTATATTTGGATCGAAGTGTGAAAATGTACTTAATTCTCTTCCAACACTCATTCTCAGCCCCAGTTTGAAGAGATAAGAATTCCTATGCACACAAGCCAGACTCAGATTTCCACATGATCTACTGCTTTAAAGTCCCAGGCAAAACTGCCTGTAGATGAATCTACACAAAAGTTACATTTGGAATCCCTTTTGGAAGGTCAGGATCTCCTGCAAAGGACAGAAAAGCTTCCTCGGGAGTCTCTCCTTTAGTTGGTCTTTCGCGCTTGACGCCACTGCCCACTCTTCCAGATCCCATTCTATGATCCCAACAGAGCATGCTGCTCCTCATCTGCAAGACTGGTCACATGGGACAGTGAAGGATATGATGACCCAAACCCTTACCCCAAACATCCAACCTCCGGGATAACTCTCCTCACTCACCCAACACTCCATTCTATGTGAGGCACAATCAAGACAGTTCATGATGATGGAAGTAGGGACCATGTATTCTGGATTTTTTAAAGAGCATTCCAGTTTTAAATGTTGTGCATGACTATTACCCAGGTACATACCTAGCTATCGGGTCATGTTTGGATTTTTAGTTCCAGTCATACAGTGATCACAGCTGTGGATCATAAACTAATTTTAGTGATGATCCAGCCAATATAATTCTCAAATTGTATTCACTCAGCACACCTCTATTAGACAGACATTTATTCACTCAACAAATATTTATTCACTCAGCAAACATTTACTGTGTGCTAGGTATTGTGCAATGATTTGAAGATATAATGACGAATAAAATACAATATCATCCCTTTAGGATGGATGTCAGCAAACTTATTCTGTAAAAGGTCAAGTAGTAAATACTGTAGCCTTGTGGGTCATATGCTCTCTATCATAACTCCTCAACTCTGCTGCTATAGTTAGTGGGAAAGAACCATAGGTAATAGGTAAGTGAATGAGCCTGGCTGTGTTCCAATAAACCTGTATTTACCAAAACAGAAGGCAGACTAGATTTGACCCACGGCCATAGCTTGCTGACCCCTGCTCTGGTTGCTTAGGGAGTCTATACCAGTACCGTCCGATGGGAACACGGCACAGGGCACAAATGTGAGCCATAGATACACTGTGAAATTTTCTAGTAGGCACATTTTAAAAAGTAGAAAGCAACTGGTGAATTTCATTTTCATAATATATTTTATTTGACTTGGTATGTCCAAAATATTATCATTTCAACATGTAACTAGGATTTGAAAAGTACTAATTGTATATTTTACATTCATACCATGTCTTCGAAGTACGCTATTTAACACATCTGAACTCACCCTGGCCACATTTCCTGAGTTCTTGATAGCTACCACAGGTAGTCAGCAGTCACCTTATTGGACAGACCAGCTCTAGGCAGATAAATGGACGTGTAATTGACACGGATAAGCATGAGGCATTTAGAGTGAACACAGAGGAGAAAAAGTTAACTACTTCTCCATGGTGGTTGTGGCTGGGGGTCAAGGAGGGTTTCTCAAAGGAAAGACATCCTGTGCAATGAACAGGAGTACTATCCAGTTGAGGACAGATGAGTGGTTCTGGGCAGAGGGAGACATATGCATAAAAATCTGGAAACAGGGAAATGTGCAGCTTCTTAGTAGAATTTAAAGCAGCTCAGTCTGCATAGAGCTAGGGTAGTCTGTTGACGCTGAGCTAAGGTAGCAGCAGTGGGAATGGAGTGAAGTAATTAGATGCAAGAGATATTAATGAGGCAGCATTGACAAAACTTGGAGATTGATTGGACAGAAACGGGTGAGGAAGAAGGATGAGGAAAGGATGATGTCGAGGGTTTTGGCTTAAACAAAATGCAGACACAGAGCTGTGTTTGGTCAAGAAGGGATGCCAGGGAGCAGGGGCAGCTTTGGAAAAAGATCAAGGGTTTAGCTTTGGACAGCCCAGGCTTTGAGGCCTTGGGGAGAAGGGCACAGAAATAATGGGAGAGGCACAAGCAGCCCACACAGAGAGCATGCCTTCCCACTCAGAGAAGCATTTTATGTCAGTAGCTGCTCTCATTCCAAGATCAGAAGATTCTTCTCCCCTCCCTCCAACCAAAATATTTTTCTCGTGGCTCCGCCACCACATGAAGGTCCTAAACTTCTGATTTTGTCTGCCAAGAATGCTGGCTCTCACCACGCCTCTTTGCCTAATTAGCTCCTGTCCATTTTCAGTCTCAATTCAAATGTCACCTCTCAGAAAGACTTCTCAGATCCCCCCAGCTGAGGTCAGATTCCCTTGGTATATACTCCAGATATTTTTCGTTGATGGCAATTTTTACACTTATAATTTCACATGTATTTGTATAACTATTTGATGAATGACTTTCTGCCTTGAAGGTAAAAATGGTTCAGTAAGAACTGTGTCTATTCTTGCTCCATGCTGTAACACTAGCCTCTACTACCTACCTGGCACATAGTAGATGCTCAGTAAATATTTACTGAATGAGTGCATATAATATTAAAAGTCCCCGCTGAAATCCAAAATTACCTGAAAAGAAATTTAAACCTTAGCATGAATCAGTGCAATGGAGTCTAACATCATCAACCAAAACAATCTGGCAAGAAGTATTAACCTTGTTTTTCTATAATTTAAATGAATTTTTTTCAATTCCTCATTCACAGATCAGGTGGCAGAACTGTATTCCCTGGTCATCTCCCAACATTGCTAGAGGCATTATCTGCCATGGAAGCCTTTTTCTACTGGAGTGGGTTATACCAAGAATCTTAGCCCTGCTTTTGAGGGCATAGGCTTTTTGAAACCATAGCCAGAAAGACTCACTCCCCCTCCCCCAATGCTTTGCCCTGTAATATCCATTTCCTTAGACAACACACATACAAAAATTTAGCTGCATGAATGGAGATGGGGGTAGAAGAGAGGAATAAAATGCTGGGGGGGGGTGGATCTATAATTTTAAAGTGTTATCCTATCCCATTACTTTATTTAAAAATTAAAAGACCACAAATGACTCTGAATGACTGAATTGGAGATCAGAGACATTTCAACTTTGGTGAGGAATACACACAGCTACAAGAAAAACAAAGACATAAAGTACCTCCCAGGAAAGGTCTAACTACTGAACAGAAGAGAGCCATGTCTTACTTATTTCTGTGCCCTGTGGCATGTAGCTCAGGCTGGGATGGCGTAAGCCTTTAGTTCATCACTCCTGAACTAAACAGCATCCTGAATTTCTCCTTTATAATTGCTCACAAAGTGCCCGGTGGATTGCTGCCTCCACCTCCGGATCCTCAGGTCCATGAAGGCATGGGCACTGAATCAGGAACATTATGCCCTTCTGATTCACCGCTGCATCGCCAGCACTGACCACATACTTACTGAATAAAAAAATATATCCAAAAGAAAAAGGGTAGATGAGAATGTGCAGAGCTAATACCACCCTACCCTTCAAGTCTCAGCTCAAATTTTAAGCCTTGATCACATTATCAGTACCTCCTAGAGAAAACTTTTCACTCCTATCTCTGACCTCCCTAAATGCCATGTTTACATCTCTCAGAGTGCTGGTTACAAAGCAGTATTTGTAGTGGTTAAAGGTGCAAGCCCTGGAACCAAGATGATGTTGTTTAAACACTGGTCAAGGCATTTACAAGCCATTGTCCCTCGGGCAAATTACTTAAGGTCCCTGAGCTCTGCTTATCATCTACAAAATGAAGAGAATTGTATTATGGACTTCACGAGGGCTAACCAGGGTAATGAATGAAAAACTTTTAGTTCAATAGCCAACACATAGTAAGTACTCCAAAATTATCTATTATATTTATCACACTCTACTTTTATGAAAGTTTTAAAATCTGCTACATTTATTGAACACAGACTATGTATAGTCTGGGCATGGCAGAAAGCATTCTGCATAGGTTTTAAGAATGAAGCCATAGTTGACCCAATGGATTATTATTTTATCTACCTACCACCGTGAAGCTGGTGCTCAAAGGGGGTTACATGAGTTGTCCAAGGTGACATAACTAGTAACTATCCTGTCATTTGAGCCCAGCCAACAATGCAATGGCCCTGCTCACTGTCTCCATGGATGTACATACACATCTATGTCTTAGAGCAGGCTATAAATTCCATTGTGGGCAAGGATTTGATCCGATTTATCTTTGTATCCCCCAAAGCACCAAGCTTAATGCCTTATAGGCCAACGACAGGTAAATATTTACTACATGACTGAACACAAAGTGAAGGAACCCCAAAGTCAAATTTCATCAACGTCGTCATTTTGTCCTACCGTTGACTCTGTAGAAGTTGCTCACATGCAGAGAGGGAATCTTTTCCAAGTGTAAGCAGTACCCACACTGACACAGACATTAAAAAGAGCAGTGTTCACCTAACAGAAAAGTCATGGAAATAGGTCCTTTGTAGAGCCAGGTGCATCTACACGAAGGCTGGGTTCATCAAATATGTGGTATCAAAAAAGTTTACATTTATATCATTTCAGCAGCATGGCAACACAATTCATTAGTCCCCTCTACACCTCTGAAATTTTAAAAAGCATTAGTGATGGGTGCAGCAGTCTTCCCCATAAAACACCAACAGCAACCACTGCAGAGAATAATGCATTGGGAATTTGTGGAGCTTCAGACACAAAACGGGAGCACTGAGGCCAAGACCAGATCTGGGGAGGAAATGCCTTCAATGGGAAAGTCTGAGAATTCCCAGAATCACAGGAATGCTACAGCAGCAGATCTCCAAGTTTGGTCGATGTACCATCAGCATCCATATTGTCTGTGACCTTCACAGTAATGTAAATTCACAGGCCTCAGCCAGACAGACCTTCCGAATCAGAAACTCTGATGAGGGGCTCAACAATCTGTGTTTTAACAAGTCCTCGTGATGACTAATAAACACTCAAGTTTGAGAGCCACTGACCTAGAGCACAGACCTTCACAGCACACACCCTTATTTCTCATACATGAATTCCGAGGTACATAATGCTTCCATGATCACACAGCTCATTGGTGAAGACCAGAATATCTATATCCTAGTTCACAGTAAGGAGAGGAGGGCTAAGAGAGATGCAGGCAGATGCAGAGGGTTCTGTCCCTGGAGCCAAAGTTCCATTTATATCAAAAGATTGTGAAATCAGTTAGCACATGTCCCTGGGTGAAGACTACAAGGATAGGCTCTGATAGCCATCAAATCAATGGGTGGAAGTGCTGAAGTAAACAGTTAAGTGAGTGTTTTTTTTACTGTAGAACATTTAATATCACCATATGTAATATTAATCTTCCAGAGGACAATAGAGTATGCAGCAAATTCCAAAATATTTTGACCACAAATTCTGTGCTAGATTATTTTTTAAAAGTGAGAAATGGTGATCTATATTATGTCAAAATAGTAAACAATATTTCATTTAACTGACTGATTTATTTTTAAAATACCAATCAAATCAGACTTGAAGGTGTTTTAAACTATAGTCTATAGGTCCCTAAAATATTCCCTGGTTTTCAGAGGTCTATAAACTCACAAAATTATAAGCAACATTTTATGAGTATGTGCAAATGTGGTATTTTTCTGGACGATTTCCAGGGATTTTTATTAAATTTCCTAAGAGACCTATGGCATATTCAATCACTAGTATGCTGGCTTCATGAAGATAGAGCCAATAAAATCTGGGCTTTTTCTACAGCTGAGGTTCTCACTACTGCTTACTTACGTTACTCAAAATTCTCCTGGTTGCTAACTCTACTTCCCTCCAGTCTTTCCAGTCCACGTTCTAACTTTTTAAACTCCAACCTATTAACATTCATGATTAAATACCACTGGCAACCAATTCAAATACCAATGTTTTAGACCTCCACAATAAGGCCCTCCTCTCCTTATCTCATCTTTCACCCTTAGTGTGTCCCAGTCAGACAGGCAATGTGTTTTCCCCAAAGACATGCTCACCTTCGTCACCTCTACATTTGGAACTACCAACCTCTATTTCCTTCTTGGACATGCTTCACATCCCTTGCTAAAGCTTTCTCTTCTACAAAGTCTTCTTGATCTTCAAATATTCACTATTTTCTCCTCCAATCATGTCTCCAAGGCAAATACATGTCCATTTCTTATGACACTAATCATATTTGTAATATATATGTACATACATGTGTGTGTGTATATAAATATACACATAGTAGCCACTGGTGTGTTTATCACCCCTCCTGTGCTTGAGCACAGACACTGTTATTACTCTTGTTTTGAATTTGTCACTGGATCCTTTTCCTGGCTCACCCAATCAAGACTGTCACCAGGAAAGCAATATTGATCTATCATATATTTTATCTTGAAATGGTTAGATTCCGCTAGAAAAACAGAAGTTCTTATTGACTTAAAAACCAAAAGGCCTGTAGCTTTTTGTGTGCTTTTGTGTGTATTGGAACAGGCTGCCTTTGACAAGGGCTGGAAGGGCAGAATAGCAGGAATGACATGAATAGGGAAGCACCCACCCATTCGCCCAGCACAGACAGGCAGCATCTGCTGTGCAAGCATATTTCTGAGATGAAAGAAGACAATTAAGGCCGATCAATAAAACAACAAAGATTTTCTCTCGCTGTGTTCATCTTTTCCTTGTGTTGAAGAACCATTATATATATATTTTTTAGAAGTCATGAATCAACAATAATCGTTTTTGCTTTAATACATGAATCAATCTCCAGTATTCATCATTCCTCAATTCCTTTCTTTTCTCCTTCAGTAGAAAGGCCTTTATTTGAAATAAAGGAAAAAAGGTAAAAACAAGATATTGGGGGTTAGGGTACAAGAGGCCAAAAAGACTTATTACATCATTAGAAATGATGTTCTACACTACACAATGGTAGACTCAATGAGATATAAGGCAGGATCCCCCTCCAAAAAAAAAAAAAACCCAAAACCCAAATTATCTGAAGGGTGGGCCCCTTGTAATACAGGTTCCCCCCGCTGGGTGAATGTTCTAAAAACCCATCTGCATCAGTGTACCAGCTGGTGGTGTTGTGAGAGGGTGTGTTCAGCTTCAGTCAATTTTTCTGAAGACTCTTTCAATGCGTTTGCCCATTTCATGACGGGTGATTTACTAGCACACTTGCCCACCCTGTGCTGAGTATTCAGCAGTTTTTGACTAAAAATGGCATGACCCCAGTGCCCCACTCTCCCTATTCACCTGATTTCACCATGAGCAACTTTTATTTTGTTTCCTCAGATGAAAAAAGTCCTCGAAGGGAAATGTTTTGCCAATGTGGCAGAAGTGAAACAAAAAATGGCAGAAGCACTGAAAGGCATCAAAAACAACAAGTTCAAAAACTGTTTTAAGCAGTGGGAAAAAGGCTCAATAGGTGTATTGCATCAAATGGACAGTACTTTGAAGGTGACTGAAGTTTAAATATGTAAGAATCCACGATTTTTTAATAAATAAATTCCAGTTTTGTGGGTCCCCCCTCATAGAGTAATGCCTCATTTATCCCAGAGGGCTGAGTAATGAAGTGGTCCACTGTGATTTGTTTTGATAACTGAAACCTATTCCCTTTATGTGCCAAAATGTTTTACTTGAACTAATTTTTATGGAAAGATTTTGCAAACATATTACATAATTTCCAGCATAATTATATATATAATATATATACACAAAAGCTATTAACATATTATGTATGTACATATACACACACACACACAAAAGCTATTAACATATTTTTTTACCCTCACCCAAAGGCATGCTTATTGATTTTTAGAGAAAAGGGAAGGGAGGAAGAGAGAGAGAGAGAGAGAGAGAGAGAGAGAAACATCACTTGGTTGACTTTTGTAGGTGACCAAACCCACAACCTAGGCATGTGCCCTCACTGGGAATTGAACCCATTACTAGACTCAAACCTGAGACCTTTTAGCTTGCAGGGCAATGCCCAACCAACTGAGCCGCACTGAGCAGGGCAACTATTAACCTATCTCTAATGATGAAATCAGCACAGGGCTCTCGGCCATGGCTCTTGCTCACTCCGTTGCCATTTGCTCTCAGCAGCTTCTCCTTTCTGAGCCATGTATATAAAAGCCTTTCTGTTTCCGTTCTCACTCTTAGTTGGTTGCCCTTTTATCAGTTTGCAATGCTCTTGCTCCAAGTAATTTTTATTCCTCTAAATTCTTGTTTTTACTTTGTAGGAAGCTCGATAGGAAAGCCCTTGTAGGCGTCCCTTCCATGTTTGCATATAAGCTCAAAGAAATGCGCAATCAGGAATCCGTAAGAAGAAACGAGTGTCCTCATGCAAGGGAGTAACAGAAGCTCCAGGTGCCTGGTTCTTCACCAGGGTCCAGCGTAGGCTGGCTGAGACCCTCCCGTAAGAGCATACTTTTATCTCATTACTTCACTCTGATGATCAAGTGATGGCAGAAAACATATTTACTGTCCATCTGACTGGCACACTACTTAGTATAGAGTTGAGTACATAAAAAGTTCTCATGTGATTTGACTATGTGGTGCCTTCCTCAGAAACCTGAAGAAATCTACATTTAATGGGTAATGCAATAGGATATTTAAAATTTCCGTCATTTAGCATTATTTGCAGCAAACGTTTCTTCCAATAGAGTTCAATGACTTGCTGTAGATAAAGATTTCTCATTTAATTTGTGACGCTGTAATTGGAAACCAGCCTCCATCTTAGTCACTCCCTTTTCTTGATTCAAACGCTTTCACAGAGGATCATTTTCTGGCCTGTGTAATTTATGAGCAAAATTTCCAGCTCTGTGCTGAAGGTCAGTTGTAGCCTTTATCACACCTCGCATGCCCAGTAACTCAATAATACTTCTTAAATTGGGCCTAAGTCAAACTTTTTTGGCTTGTCAAAGGATCTCTTTTATCATGGCAGCCAAAAGAATTTCGAGTGGAGACAACTCTTTATATTAATTTAAATCTCTCTGGCCCATTCAGATATTTACTCTGAAATTTTCATTTAATGTCCCATGTTATCTCAATTATTTTCACCCTGCAAAAGTCACTTCAGGAAATCATCTTTCCTTATGACTTCAATTTTCTGAGCATTGGGTTCATTTTTGTTTCTTTGTTTTAGTTCTCACCTGAGGACATTTTTTCATTGTTTTTAGAAAGAAAGACAGAGAAACATCAATTGGTTGCCTAATGAACATGCCCTGACTGGGGATTGAACCCACAACCTAGGTATGTGCCCTGACCGGGAATCAAACCTACAACCTTTCAGTGTACGGCATGATGCTCCAATCAACCAAGCCACACTGGCCAGGGCCTTTTATTTAAATCAAGAGAGTGGTTGCTTTACTTTTGTAATGAATTGTTTTTTTTCCAGAGTGACTGCATTTTGTCTTTACTATTTTTATTAAATTTCTTGGGATGACGCTGGTTAACAAAATTACACAGGTTTCAGGTGCACAGTTCTATAACACATCACATGTACATCGTACTGTAAGTTCACCACTCCAGGCCAGGTCTCCGTCCATCACCATCTATGCCCTCCTCCCCTTCTCCCCCACCCCATTCCCCCTGGAAGCACTGGGTTTATTTATTGCCTCTGGCCGGGTACCCGGTAGCCACGGACCACACAAGTTCCAGGCCCGAGTCCTTCCCTGTCTCTCCCTGCCCCAATGCCATCTCCATCCCAGGGGTCTGCCGTCCCCAAACTCTATACCAGACTCTGTACCAAGCCCTGCTGGTGAACTGAGGATGGAGGGGAAAAGATGGTCAGGGCGCCCCGCTGGCCCGCCTCCTATTCCACCGCGCACCGACCCAGGGAGTGGAGGGGTGTGGGGCAGGGGGTTTCTACCTCTGCCCCAGAGGCAGAAAGGTTCTGGAAATGCCAATCTTAAACTCTAAAGGAGACCCCCGGTTCTGAAGCCCGCTTCCTCCAGGGACTATCCTTTCTGCCCAGGGGTTCCTCTCTCCTCAGCCCTGGACCACCTCTTACTCCAAGGCCCCAGTAGGCCTTTCCCCTTTAGAATAAATTAAGGAATCTCCAGCTTCCCCTCGATCCCAGGGAGAGGGGAAGAAATACTTGGGAAACCATGTGCCCAGGAAGGGCCATAGCCCGTAGCCAGGGCACAGGCACATGGCTGGGTCCAGATCTGTCACAGTGCCCAGGCCTTACATCTACAGCGTCTGGATAGGGCAGGGACATTGCACTGTTGTCCATGATTTGCCCGTGATGTGAAAGTGCATGCTGTCTTGGCCATACCATAAACATTTCTTGCCTCTATCTGTAATGTTTTGGTTGCTCCTGAAAACATTTTCCAGACCTATGATGTGTCCATGCCACTTGCCTGTAGACCTTTGGTAAGTGGGGTCACCGATCTAAATACAGCATGCTAACACCAAGCATTGATTATCATTTTGCACCTGCAAAAGAGCTTGTGGAGTGACACAACCTTATTATATAAATTATTTGAGACCAAATCCTCCTGGGGACAGTAAGTTCTGCTCAGTTTCTAAACCTACTGCAATAGTTCACCAGGTATCTCCTTTAATATGTCCTTCTTTTCTCAAGGCTAACATTTTTTTGGTTTTTTGGTTTATTGCAATGACTGTTTTTTTCATTTTTTCGTTTTTATTGACTTTATTGAGGGTGACACTGGTTAACAAAATTATACAGGTTTTCAGGTGCGCAATTCCACAACATGTCATTTATACATTGCACTGTGTGTTTACCACCCCAAGTCAAGTCCCCATCCGCCATCACTTACCACCGCATACCCTCCTCCACTCCCCGCCACTCCCCCACCCCAGCAATCACCACACCATTGTTCAAGTATGAGTTTTTCTCTTAGTTTTCTTTTTTCTCAATCCCTCCAGCTCCCAGCCCCACAACTCCCTACTCAACAGCTGTCAGCCTGTGCTCTGTCTACGGGTCTGTCTCTGTTTTGCTTGATAGTTCATTTTGTTCATTAGATTCCACATATGAGTGAGATCATATAGTACTTTTCTTTCTCGGACTGGCTTGTTTCATTTAGCATAGTGCTCTCCAGGTCCACCCATGCTATCATAAATGGTAAGATTTCCTTCTTTTTTACAGCCAAGTTGTATTCCATTGTGTAAGTGTATCAGTTTTTTATCCATTCATTTACTGATGGACACTGGGCTATTTCCAGTTCTTGGCTACTGTAAATAATGCTGCAATGAATACAGGGTTGTATATTTTCTTTCAAATTAGTATTTCAGGTTTCTTAAGATACATTCCTAGAAGTGGAATCACTGGGTCATAAGCCAGTTCCACTTTTAATTTTCAAAGCTAACTTTTAAAAACACTATCTTGTTTAGCTGTAAGAAAGGAGGTGTAAAAGTCACTTTTGTGCTCATTGCAAACATTTTTCTTTGTGGCACTCTTAAAAACCCAGAATGACGACAGCCTCTCCTGATCCTTAACAGGTATTCCCTAGAAGCCAAACCTGGCAATAACCCAAAGGAAGCAGAAGGAAGTAAATATAATAAACAACAATAACAATTAGACTGGAAATAAATTAAATAGAGAATAACAAGAAGTAGAGAAAAATCAATGAAACCAAAAGTTGTCTCTTTGAAAATATCAACAAAATTTTAGATAAAGAAAAAACAGAGAAGACTAAAACCAATAAAATCAGGAATGAAAAACAGGATATTACTACCAACCTTACAAAACTAAAAAGGAAATTTTGAGAATAATTGTGTGCCAACAAGGTAGGTAAAACAAATTCCTAGAAAGACACAAACTAATTAATTCAAAGAAATAGAAAATTTAATAAATTTAAAGAAGTAAAAAGATAGAATACTTTCAAATTTCCCACAAAGAAAAGCCCAGGGCCAGATTATTTTGCTGATATTATCAAATGTTCACAGAATCAACATCAATCCTTGAAAAATGTCTACAAAAAAAATAAATAAAAGAAGAGAGAAAATGGAGGAAGGAACATTTCACAACTCATTCTATGAAGTCCGTATCACCTGGCTATCAAAACCAAAGGAATCATTAAAAAAAGAAAACTATGGATCAATACACCTTATGATCAGAGATGCAAAAATTCTCAACAAAATAGTGGCAAACTGATCCTAGCAACATATGGAAAGGATTATACATCACAACGAAGTGGAATTTATCCTAGGAATTCAAGTTTGGTTCAATATATAAAAATCAGTCAATGTAATACACCAAATTAATAGAATAAATGACAAAAAATCATATACATACATGCAGAAGAAGCATTTGACAAAAAATCCAGTATTATTATGCAGGATAAAGACATTCAATAGCAATAGAAGGGAACTTCCTCAACATAATGAAAAGCATGTGAAAAACCCACAGCTAACACTATTTTTAACAGTGAAACAATTAAGACTTTTTCCCTAAGATTAGGAATAGGATAAGAATGCCCATTCAATATAATACTTCAGGTTCTAGCCAGGAAAGTTAGGCAAGAAAAAAATTTAAAGACGTCCACATTGAAAAGAGAAAAAACCCTAAAATTATCTCTACTCACCAAATTCACTAAAAATAAAGAAACTATTAGAATTAATAAAACTAGTTCAGCAAGGTTGCAGGAGAATACAAGATCAATACGCAAAAATCAATTGTATTTCTACTAGCAATAACAAGCCAAATATGAAACTAAGAATGCAATTTCCTTTACAATAGTATCAAAAATAATACAATTCTTAGAAATAAATTTAGCAGAATAAGTACAAGACTTGTACATTAAAAACTACAAAATATCATTGAAAGAATGTAAAGGCTTCAATAAATGGAAAGACATCTGTGTTCATGAAAAACAGTATTTTAAGATGGCAATTTTCCTCAAAATTGTATATAGATTTAATGAAATCCCTATCAAAATACCAGCTACCTTTTCTTGTAGGAATTAATAAACTCACCCTAAAATTCACATGAAATCGAAAATGACTCAGCAAAATAATCTTGAAAAAGGAGAATGAATTTCCCAATTTCAAAACTTACTACAAAGCATAGTAATCAGGATTGTGTGGCGCTGGCATAAGGGTAGACAAATAGATCAATGAAATATAATTGATGGTCCAGAAATAGACGCAAACATTTATGATCAATTTCTTTACAACGAAGATGCCGAGATAATTCAATGGAGGAAAATAGGAAAATAGTCTTTTCAGTAAATAGTGCTAAGACAACTATAGTTCCAGATGTAAAAGAATGAAGTTGGATCACTAGGTCATAGCATATATAAAAATTAACTGAATAGAATGAAATACCTAAATATAAAAGCTCAAACTATCAAACCCTTAGGGGGGGGGAAAGGAGGAATAGACCTTGGAGATTTTGGATTAGGCAACGATATGGCACCAAAATCACAACCAACAAAATAAATAAAATTTAAATTGGGCTTTGAAGAGAGTGAGGGTCGTTGTTATCTTTGATGGGCCACCCACCACCCCATTTCAGTAGTTCCTTCAGGAGTCAAAGGTTTCGGCAACCCTCTCACTCTTGAGGCAGTGCCCGTGCGACCTTTTCTTCTGTTTCCTTCCTGGGGGGGCGACTGTGGCCCTGGCGTTGAGAGCACTGGCGCCCACCCAGATGGGGCAGGGGGCCCGCTACGGCATGCACAGCAGGCTCATGGCCATCTCTCAGCGCGTGCAACAGAGCCCCAAACGAGCCCAAGATCACCCGAATTCTGCGCATGTGTGACTAGGGGCAGCCACCCTGTCTCTGAAGCCCAGCTTGCACGGCTGCTGAACACCCTGACCAACAACGCCACCTTCCACTACCGTGGCGAGACCCTGCAGAGAGACTGTACGAAGCTGCTCACCTGGCTGCTGCTGGCCTGGCGTGAGTGCCGGGAGTCCTTCCTGCACTTCAAGGCCACTGAAGTGTCCTTTGCCCCCCGGACCACCATGCAAGAAGGCATGTAGCTGGTGCATGGGCTGGGTAGGCTTGCCTGGCTCTACCGCGAACTGCTCTCGCTACACGTGACCCACGCCCGTAGCAGGTGTGCGCGGCCCACGCAGGAGGACGTGCCCGAGGGCCTGCCCTTCACGCAAAGCTGGGAGCGCACCTGCTGCAGCCACGCCTTCCGAGTGCCTGCTCTCACTGATCAACCTGCTTATCCAGGGCTTGACGGTGTTGGGGGCGCTGATGGGGATCCAGAGGGTAGCTGGGCCAGCCAGCTGCGCTTATGTTGGCGTCCATCCTGATGCACAGAGTGCATAAGGACCTCATGGGCTTGCTCCTGAGCCATGGCATCCCCGTGGAGAGAGTGGACAGGCAGCCCACCAAGGTCCCCCAACTCGCAGCTGCAGCCACCGGCCTACCCGTTGGAGAGGGTAATCCTCCTCACTACTGCCACCATCCCTGTGAGGAGAAGCAGCCGGTGCCCCAAGCCTTGGCCCCCTGAGCTGGGCCTTCTTGGCACTGGGGTGGGGAAGAGGCTCGATTCCCGGGGAGACCGCAGCGCATGCCGCCTGGGCACCTGAGGATGGACTGAGGGACGGTGGCCCGTCTGCTCTCCAGCCCCCAGCGGGCAGCCCGCCCCTGACAGCATGTCTGAGGAGCCCAGGAGAGAGAGGCCTGATTTGGCATGGTGGGTGTGGCCCGCAGTGCGTCCACACTCTGTCACGGGGCCCCCATAGTGCTACTGGCCAAGTGGGCCCAGGCCCCAGGACATGAAAGCATCTTAAAGTTTAAAGCCTTTTCTTAAGGTTTTAAAATGTCATATTTTTACTTAATCCTTTAAGCATATACAGCACTTTGCTTTTAGGTACACTCATTCCCATTTGTACTGGTTTTTCTCTTAAGACTTTTTCCTTTTTTTTTTTTGTTTGTTTTCAACATCTTCTTTCCATTTTAAAAGCGACTTCTGCTCTTTGCTCACCTGAGGAAGCAGTGGCCAGTCTCTGACTTTTTCTAGCTGCATGGGTGACTTCCAGCCAGGGTCTATGTGTCACATCCGGGTTAAGGATGATGGGGCCAAGAATCACAGTTTTGTGGGTTGGGACAGAGCCCTGGGAGTCAATGCTGGGTACGTGGACACCCATTAAATAGTGTGTGCATGAAAAAATGGTAAATTGGAGTTCATCAACATTAAAAACTTTTGTGCAGCAAATGATAGCATCAATAAAGTAAAATGGAAAACTACAGAATGGGAGAAATTATTTTTAAATCATATATTTTTATAGGTCTTCTATCCAAAATTTATAAAGAACACTTACAATGCAATAATAAAAGTTAACCCAATTAAAATGTGAGCAGAGGATTTGAAAAAACATTTTTACAAAAGAGATACATAAATGGTCCAATAAACACATGAAAAGATGCTCAACATAATTAGTCATTAGAGAAATGCAAAACCACAATGATATACCACTTAAAATTCACACTGGCTGTTAATAAAGACAGGAAGTAACTGGTGGTGGTAAGGCTATAGAGAAATTGGAACTCTTGGACATTGCTGATAGAAGTGTAAAATGGTCCAGCTGCTACAAAAATCAATTTGGCAGTTCCTCAAAATGTTAAACATAGAATTACCCTAAGACCCACTATTTCTATTCCTAGGTATACACCCAAAATAATTTGGTACATGTAAGTAAAAACATATACACCCTTTATACTGATATACACTCTTGGCTACATATAGGTATAAACATATGTCCACCCAGAAACTTGTATATGAATGTTCATAAGAGTATTATTCATAATAGCCAAAAGGTAGAAACAACTCAAATATCCATCAGCTGATGAACAAATAAATGAGTTATGAGTATGGATACTACAGAATATTACTTGACCATAAAAAAGATGAAGAACTGATATATGTTCCAACATAGATGAAGTTTGGAAACATTATGCAAAGTGAAGGAGACCAACCTCAAAAGGCTACATATTGTATGATTCCATGTATGTGACATGTCCAGAATAGGCAAACCCTACTGACAGAAAATAGATTTGTGGTTGACAGGGGCTGTGGGGAGAAGAAAAAGGGGAGTGACTGCCAGTGGCTACAACATTTCTTTTTTGAGGTAATGAACATGTTCTGGAATCAGTGATGATGGCTGTGTATATTTACTAATATACTAAAGAACACTTTAGTGAATAGTTCATTTTAAAACTGTGAGCATTGTGGTATGTGAATTATATTTCAATTTTTTTTAAAACAAATCTTTTATTGATTGATCATCTCTATTATGTGTTTATTTCATTCACTTTTTCTCTGATCTTCATTCTGCCATTATTTTCCTAATTCCTTAAGTTATAAATATAGCTCATATTTTTGTGGCCTCATTATTTTTAATGGTAATACTTAAGGCTATATATGTTCTTGTTAATGTTGTTTAAGCTATTACCTATACATCTTGATAATTATTATTTTAACTATTATAGTTTTGAGTACATTTTCATTATTTATTCTTTCACCTGAGTTGTTTAAAAATGTGATTTTAAACTTCCAAGCATATATTTTTTTCCCATTGGTATTTATGCTTATTTTTTAATCTTAATTGTAGTTTGTCAATACAATATCGTTTCAGTCAGCTACTTGATATGAGGAGCAGTTCAAAAATCTGTGGTCTGACACACACACACACACACACACACACAACTCTATTTCTCACATAAACCAACTGGTCAACGCACTTTCCTGAGTGCCTCCACGCTAAGCAACAACTGAGAGATCAAGGCAACATGTGTCTAGTAGCTTTGCCCCCGAGTGCCTCGCTGGGCACCCTGCTTCACCAGCTGGCTGATGAGTGAAGCGAGAGTGCACAGGGATCACACAGGATGTGTTCAGGGGCCAGGCCCGGAGGCGGCATAATCACTGGTACCTATTGTCCTTGACTTCAACCCATCCCATATTCCCATCTAGGCGGCAAGTCGACTGTAAAACATAGTTCAGCGGTGGACCCAGGAAGACGAAGCACGGTTAGTGAACATCTAGCTAGTCTTTGGCACAGGTGCCCTCCTTTGAAACCTGGAGCGACTAATTTTGTGGCTTAACCATGGTCAAGTTGCATCAGTCTTTTATGTCTGCTTGGAAATAATATGTATTCTGCAGTTGTTGGATGCAGTGTTTTCATAAATGTCTATCAGGTTTCATTTAAGTCTTCAACACGCACTGATGTTTTATGTGCTTGAGTTGTCAACTAAGAAAAATATTAAAATTCCCCAATGTGATTGTGAAATTGTCACTTTATCTTTGTGGTCCTATTAATTTTTGTTGCATATATTTGAGGCTTTAGGTGCATACAAGTTAGAATTATTACATCTTTCTGGTAAGATGAATACTTTAGTTAATGGTCATTTTTATCTTTAGTAATACTTTTTTCCTGAAAATATATTTTGTCAGATATGAATATAATTACATCAGCCAGCTGTAATGAGGAGTATTTTCAACCAATACTGTAAGTTTATTAATTTTTTTATATTTTATGTGGCATTAATTCCTTATTAATACTAATAATTTGGGGAATTTTAAGTTGCATAAGATGTTTACATGTGGCTTTTTCATTAAAATGTTTCATTCAAGAGCATCTGATATTTCTATCAATTTCTCAAAACATCTAATAGTTATGAATTGCTAACCAACATGCAATCAAGTCCATGTGTTTAATGATCTCAAATTATATCTAAGCATGCACACTTAACATCACATAAACAACATTAACTAATCAGCTGAGATGATAAATAATCACACTATTTTAAAGAGCAGAATCACAGTTATAGAACTAGGTTTAAATGTACTCTCTGTTCTGTAATATTTAAAATGTCCTTTGACATAGACATCATAGTGAGTCATTGATTGTTTACCAATATGTGCTTTGAACATACATCTACTCTGCAAAGTATAAACCTTCTTGATAATACTTCAACCCATCAGCTTATTACTTTATCACTTTTCTCCCCATGGCCTGGTCTTATTGACCTGTGTTGTCCTTGAAAGTTCAAGTATGGTGCCATAACAACAGTAAGGTTTTTCATCTCATATAGTTTTTTGGAGTTGACAAAGTACTTTTACTGGGTGCTCAATAACTATTTGTTGAATTTAATTATCCTACTTCTTCTTGATTATCAAAGAGTTCACCATGACACAATCGAGACTTGTCTCTGTGTGGCACTGAATGCCCTGAAAGTGGAATTGGTTCCCAATCTCTGTCTTGCATGTCTCCAGCCCCATGCATGTGAAATGCCTGCTGCAATCTCACTCTTTATTATGTGCAAAGAATGCAGCCAAGGAAGACTGCTCACTTCTATGAAGTCCATCTAAGCCAAGGCCATTAAATTCCATCTTTACCATTGAATACAGATTTTTATAAAGAGGCCAATCCATTTGTAAAAGCTGAATGGATAACCTGAAAGTAATTTACAGCTGATTAATATTTAGGGACAAAAAAATATCCAACACAAGAATATATTCCAGATTTATTGAGCCTTACTTTGATTAGGACTTGATTGAATTTTCATTCACTCAGTTCTTACCTTCTTTTGGTTCTGAACTAGTCAATGGAATATCACTGGCCATGTTGAGCTCTGCAATTCTGCCACCCTTATTGAAATGATCTATTTCTATGGCAAGACTGCCAGCTTGAGATAGTCTTTTCCTGCTGAGCCATTTGCAGTGATGGATGATATAAGGAACAGTAACACTTTCCAATTTGGCATATTTTAGGCATTAACTGGGTCTTTTATTCCACATCCTTTCAGCCCTTCTCTTATTTTTCTTTGAGCTCATTGACTTTTAGACAAGAAAATGACACATTTCCTTAAGGAATGGGCCCTTAGCTAGGAGTTGATGTCATTTTTTTTTTTTAAGAAATTTTTAGAAAAGACAGAATTGACTCTTAAACCTGATGTTCTTCCACTGGAAACAATGTGGAAATTTTGTTAAAATATGTGAATAAGGATTTGTTTAATAACAGGTATACTGAGTAGAGGGAACCACCTGAAGCTTGAAATAGGCCATTTTATGAAAATTAAGAGAGAATAATAAATTATAACATCTCTAGTAACTTCAGGTGTAGCCGTGATTACTTGCCCAATATTTCAACTTTTCTCCTTACACATGACAGAATTGTACTTCCTGGCCCCTCATGCTTGGGTAGGCCCACGTAGCTAGTTCTGCCCAGTGAATATCTGGGGATGTGAGTCACCAGTGAGATCTTCTAGAGCTCCCCTCCTTCTGGCTGGTAACTGTCAGTGACTATCTTGTCACTCTGATGAAAAGGCATCGTCTGCTTATTTGCAATGGACAGGCAGCATGACCAAGAAATAATTCTGTGTTGCCTTAAACTCCAGAGATTTGGAGGTTATTTGTAATTAGCCTATAGCATAGGCTAGTTCCATGATAGATGGCTAAGACATTATGGAACTTCCTTTTGCCAATGTTTAAAAATGACAATGAGGCTCAAAATATTTTTTAGATGAATTTAGAGATGAACCATCCATGACAGGCTTTTAAGCATTCCTAACTTTTTAAAGTTGTTAATAAGAAAGGACAACCCTATCTTTTCACAAAATCCTACTTATTGTTGCTGAACAGAATCATATATGGGACACTCCAGATGTGGGTAAACTATGGACATTTTCAGCTTATGAGAAGTAATGTAGCCAGAGATATAAAAAGCATGGACTCAGGGGCATATGTTTTATTTCTGCCTGCTTTTCCTTGTGAGTGCTTGTTCTCTAACCTCTTGAAGCCTCCGTTTTCTCATTTATAAATGGAGTACTATTACAAAATGATAGTGCTGCCCCATCAGCAGGTACAGGGAAAGCACCAGTCAGAATGATATTATCACCCCATAATAAAATGAAGTAAATTATTTTTTTCCAGGGCTGGACCTAGAGCAAATGCTTAATACATGGAGATTCTCCTCTTGGTTTGAAGGAAGGATGGCACGAATTTAAGCCATCTTACCAACACCGCAGGGTTGTCACTCCACATTGTCACCTACCTTCTTTCCTTTCCTTTTCCATCTGCCCTGATTCTTTCTGATCCTGCCTCATTTTTTATGGTATTTGTGCCCAATAAGTCATTGGTGAGAAGAGTATGCCGATAATCCTAACAGCTCTGTGTCAGGTGGCTAGTGGACCTGGTTCTTTCTCTAGGCACTTTTCATACATTTTTCTCCTTACAACAGCCCAGTGAGGCAGACATCTTTGCCTGTTTTGCAAGTGAGAAGGTTGAAGATAGATATTTACCTACAGTCATGCAACTATTAATTCATATTGAACACAGGGCTTAACAACTAAGTAAGGGAAGCATATATCCAGGTTTGCCCTGAACAGTCTGTATTTATGTCTCGTATCCTGGCATTCCATCTGGTTTAGCACGTGTCTCAGATTTTTAGAAAAGTGTTATTATTAATAGTTGTGTTAAAACGGGTTGGATTTTCTAACTTTCACTTTTTTCTAGTCTATATGGGAAATGTACATGCCATAAAGAGAGCTCCCAATCTAATACTTGGTTATATTTGGAAAATAACCAGAGATGACATTACTTTCTTTCCCTGGCCCTTTCTAGATGAAGTGTAATAGTACCTTTCTTGAAAGCAGACAAAATGATCCAATACATTCAGGTCTGGGAAGAAGCGAACTCCTTCTGTCTTTCGTGGTTAGTGCTAGAAGTGTTCAACACCGCTGCCCCTTCCAGGAAGCAGAGCACAAGGGCAAAAAGTGCCAAGGACAGCGCTACAGCCTGCAAGATGCACGAAGCCACCAGGGTACCAGGCCTCAGACACAGGGACACCTGGGAAAGTGTAGATTAGGCGCATGTGGAAGGTGTGGGAAACAGAGACTGAGAGTTCTTCTGTAGAGCGTATACAGAGTAGTATGTACTATAGTGGTTTTGTCATTCAAAAGATGCTCTGAACCTACCACTTCTTATTTACGTTATTGTTTGGTAACTTTTTTAAAGGTTTCAAAAAAATCAGCAGCAGCAGTGAATTCTAAGGGGGGAAAACCACATGTTAAATAAAAATTTAAGTACTGAATTTCTATTTCTTAAGAACGTTGCGAAACACATAACTTGCACATAAGGCCTGGCTTGGGATCTAACCTGGGGCCACAATATTCATGATCAAATGGAAACTTAAGATACAAAGCTACTGAAAAAGTATCAGCATGTATTTCGAAAGCTAATGGTTACTTTGTGCACGTTTTCCTGAAAAGAATGATTTAACGAAACTAACAGTAAATATCAATAAAGTGAACAAATATAAGGGTGAACCCCCTTGCTGTGTATAACATTTAAACTTGTAATTCTATAATGTGGTTTGGAATATCTCAACTTGTCATGAGATTCTTGATGAAACTCTTATTTTTAATTGGTTAAATTTATACTCTGTATGGAAATGGAGTGAAAATAAGAAGCCCTATGATTTTGCGGTTATCTGAGTTTGGAGAAACATTCAAAAGAATCATGGAGAAAACTTAATTGAAGATCTTTGATATTTACACATTTTTATTTTTAAAACAAAATTGAGAATATACTCCATTAGCAGTATTTTTTCTTAGCTTACTAGGTACTTCTGTATCTGAAAATAGAGTATTTTCTCAAGCAAAAATATTATGAGCCACAGATGAGTGAATTAAATATGCCAATAATTCAAAATTTATTAGCCATAAACTACACTTAGAAAAAGACTGCAGGCAATTTTATTAAATTTTTAAAATGAGACCATGTTGGAAAAAATACATTTTTGAGAACACCAGAAAAATGGTATTAGAAACAGAAAATACCAAGAAATTGATTAAAGTATGTAAATTGTGTCAAGTACATTCTGTTTATATTATTTTTACTGTTTCATATAATCAACATAATAATCAATGTAAAGGCTTTTAAAATTTTGCTTCTATGTAAATAGATATGTGCTATTATTATTAGAATTCTATTTTTGAAATGGGTTCTCAGTAGAAATATTTTGCAAATATTAATGTATTTTATGAAAACAAATGCATTGACCAATAAGTAAATATTCTGAAAGCACAATTTTAATTTTTAAGCAGCTTCTTTTAGTCTAACAATTATATGGCAATACATCCCAAACAGGGAGTCCATTTGCCACCTGAAGGAAGTACAGCCTGTGGGGTGTGTGACCTTCTCTGTTTCCTTCCCAGCCCTCAGTATGTGGTAGGTCAGCTTCATCTAAGGCATCACAGTGAATTGGTTTAACTAAAAAATATTGAACATAATCATCTTACTGCCTCTCCTACTTTAAAAAGGGAGTGTCTTTCTTCTGGGTTTTTTTTGATTTGATGGTACTGTAACCAAGCAAACTGGGGCCAGGCCATGTGGTGCCTTGATACATCATTCAACAATTAGTGTTAAAGGAAACAGGTTTTTATTTATAGGATTCCAACCTCATGGGGGGGGGGGGGGGCGGGTACTGAGAGCACTCCTGCTCAGAGCCCTGTTCTCCCAAAGACCCAGCACTTCCCTTGTTCCCCACCAGGCTATCAGCCAAAACCATGGTCCCCATATCATTATTTATTCTTAAGCTGGCTGTGCAAACATGTCTCCATCCCCTCTGGAATGTGCTCCTGTGGGTTTCAGAGTCACCAACCTCTCGCAGCAGCTCTCTCCTTCAGGATCTGGGGTGCCCTGTCCTCTGCCTCCATGTAGTGGTTCAGGAAAACATGTGCATGTTACATTGGATCATAGTGGAGTCTAGGGAGGCATATGGCCCAGGAGAGTGGCTTCTCCATACATCCTACAGAGAAGCTGAAGTCTGCAGCTTCAGCATTCTCAACGACAGTTCACTTCAGAGCCAAGCATATCCCATGAATTCGTGCCTGGTTAGGCAGGTCCCCGCACAGCTCCATCAGCTCTCTCCTTACACCCTTCTCTCCTGCATGGCTGCTTCCGCCTCTCTTTCAGACCTCATGGTGGAATCCCACTGCAGACAGCACAGCTGCTACTTCCTTCCTACACCAGGCCCTGTGGCGGAATCCCTACACTGCAGACCACATGTCTGCTTCCTTAGAGAAGCAGAAGGAGCTCCTCTCTCACTACAGACAGCGTGGCGGAATTCCCTTTCTCTTTCAGCCCACCTTCATTGTAAATGCTTGGCCCAGAACTTCCTACGGGACCTCATATCCAACCCCTTCTAGGATGTGCTATTTTTGCCAGTTCCCCCACCCATATCTTACCTTCTTTTGGCTGCCATCTTTAGTCAGGGCAAGAGTTCCCCATGACACAGTGGCATCCAGCTCCCCTGGCTATGTCATGAGTTATTCTACACTCTGAAAGTCACTACTCATTTTGCCTGGGATGGCAGCACAGCTATTAACTTACCATAGTTACGCAAAGCACCTTAAACGCAGTATTAACCATCCCCTCTTCCCCCAATGAGCTTAGTGGGGATTTTTCAGCTCTTTTCAAGGACCCCGACTCTGCACCTTGCTAAAGTATCAGGGATTCCTGGTCACACAGTCACCTGAGTGTTATGGTTGATGAATGTCTTCATTTTGTCAAAGAAATGTGCCAGGGCTGTGACACTCTCCGGTGTTGCCTGAATTCCATACAGAACTGCATGGCTTTGTGACTCTGAAGACCCATTCCTATCACTCACAGCTTGTTGGCTTCCCTGCTCATTTCTGCAATGTCTGCAGATGGTGTGAAGCCCTGTGCTAGAGTTATTCACCCACACGTTCACTCCACACACAGCTCCCTCTTTGAGCCATTCCAGGGAGAGTTAAACATTGAACAATTACACAATTCCCTGTCAACCTGTGGGTCTCTGCACCTCCCAACCAAGATGACATCTTTCTTGTAATACCTGCTGCTATCTTTCAACTGAACACAACAGGGACATTGCCTTCAAGAAGTCTCTCCAACCACAAAAATAAACATTTCCAAAATGCACATGAACGGCAAACTTTTCATTTTTAAGCATTCCTTACCACACTCCCAATGCTGCCTGCTCCTCACTGCATCTTTCTTCTAGAACCTGAGCTGTGGCATTCCCCAGTCCTCTGCCTTTTCATTAATTTACAAGTCGGTAGTCATTTTGACACCGAGAGCCACAGCTTTGGAAGAAAAGTGCAAAGACAGTTGGAAAAAGGAAGAGGGAGAATAATAATCGTGGTAGTAAGTCCTTTACATTCGTTATTAATATTTCTATCAACACTAGGGTATTCTCATTATCCTATTTTACACGTGAGAAAAATGTAGACTCAGAGAGATGAAATACCTTACTCAAAGTCACACTTCTAATAGTGACAGGAGGAGGACTTGAACCCAGATAGTCTGTAGTTAGAGCCTGTGTTATAAGCTATATGTCATCAACACTTTTGAGAGGGTAGGAGCAGAAAAAAAAGAAGAAAAACAAACAAAGCAAAAACACATGGGGAAATGAGGGAAGACAACTGGGAAGGAGAAAAACTGGGTGATGGTAGGAAGAGAACCAAGGAGGAATAAAGGGGAAAGCACAGGATAGAGATGGAGAAAGAGATGATCCCAGAACCTTCTTTGGTTCATAGTTTAGGTAATCTGCTTCTTGATAAATCTTGGATAAATTTAACAATTATTAAAACAACTACTATTTTTTCAAGAGTCTTTCCCCCCACCCCATACTATAAGAGTCTGCTACCACTGATTTGCCAGCGGAAACTTCCAGTATTAGAATACTGGCTTTCAAATCAGTCATGTTTAATGTCCTCTTCTGGTAATTAGGAATAAATATCTACCCACCTTGCAGCTCGTTATCAATAAGATTCTGTAAGTAAAGCATTGAAATTGCAAATTAACTTCCTTTGCACTGAGTGCCATTGATACCAGACTAAAGGGGTCTGTTTGCATCCACACATTAAAGCCCAATAGGACACAAACAGGAGTTTGCAGCAAAGAAAGTAAGGGTTCATTTTCAGGAAATGGCCCCATGCCTGGATACACAGGTGTGCTAATGCTCAAAGACCTGGCTCCCCAATGGCTTCCAGAGGGTGGGTTACATAGAGGGAAATTATTACTCATAGTGGTGAAGGGAGTTAGGGACGTGGTCAGGGTTATGGTCTCTACTGATTGGTCAGTGCTAGGGTTCGGTATTTGATCAGTGCATCCAGTCCTAATGTCAGTCAAGGCTTCACTTTGTTGGGTTTTGCCACTTTTCAGGATATGAAGCTAAAATACAACTGAGGTCTAGATGTTATCTCTAGTTTGACTGAAACTCTGTTTCTGTGGTCAACAGACCAAAGGCTTGGCTCCTAAGAACATTTGATGCCATCTAGAACCTCATTGTCTTGAGGGCCTAATGATTAAGGGAGTGGTCATGCAAGGGAGAAGGAGGCAGGTGAGCCAGAGTGCTGGATGGGTCCAGTTTGAATCAAAAGGAAGGAAAGGAGAAAAAGTTATATTAAAGAAATGAAGTTTCTATGTGTTTACACCATCACTTTGGCCAAGGAACTAAGGCACATAAGGAAGAACTGGACAAAAGAAGAACAAAGGAAGTGAGAGAAATAATAACAAATCACATTCATTGAGCATGGGTTATATGCCAAGAATAGTGTATACTACCATGGTACACTCAGGAAGATGAGATTTTCTCCCTCTCCCTTTCGGAGTGAAAGCAAGTACTGGCTATTACTTCTAGACTTAAGCCTCTTAACCCCCAGGCAAGGGGTAGAATATAAAGTAGTGGTTACGAGAACGAGCTCAGAGCGATACTGAAACACCACTCCACTGTCAAGCTCATCATTTTCACTGCCCATCCGACGCATTCTGTTTTGTGATGATCGGTATGGACTGCTCCTCTGGGTTTCTTCACCTTCTAGCTTGTAGTTAGATCTGGCCATTGGGAGGCACACGCTACCCCTTCTCCTCCATGCCTCTCAGCCGACCAAGACATGGTTGGTTTGGGCAGTAAAGAACCTCCTTTCCTTAAGGTGGCAGCTCACATTCAAGGATCCCTCACACAAGTTTGTGCTGTTTTAGTAACACTGTGTCTAGGGCGCCAAAGGAGTCCAATTGTTGCTCAACTTTGGAGGCTTTGGTACTACCCCTTCTAGTTTTTCTTAATCCTACCCACACCTTCGTAAATTATTCTTTCACTAAACTGCCTTCAGTTATCTTTTAGAACTTGCCATTCGTTTCTATCAAGACAGTATTCAACACGGATGTATTCTGGCTCTGTGATCTTACATGAGTTCTCTCGCATCACAAGCATCAGTTTCCTCATCTACAAAATGGGGGTTTTGTATTTCAGAGGGATCTTATAAAGATTAAATATAAGGGAATGTCCTTTGGTGCTTAACACCTTTCAGGTACATTAGCTGTTATTTATTTTACAGCCTATGTAAGAAATGTGAATGCATGAGATCAGACTTTAAATTATCAGTACCCTCCAACACACACACACACACACACACACACACACACACACACACACAAGCTTTTACTAAAGGAAGTTTTCTGAAGTATCCAGAACTTAAGTGATTATCATAGTTTTAAGGTCTCTAGTAGTGCCCAACTCATTATATTTCAAATGGGTACAGAATCCTGAGTGTTTTCACTGAGCTTGTAAAACTCAAAGTATGAAGGAGGAAGAGAGGTATATGTGGAACCAGCCTGCCTAGAAGACAGAAAATTGGCCCTTTATACAATTAGATAGAACTTAATCCAAATCCTAGTAGTCTTCCAGAACCCGAGGGTCCCCAAAACCATCCCTTTAACTTAAGGAATAAATTCCAACAATGTCCAGTGGTCTAGTGTTCACAATTATTATCCATCTGTTAGATATATCAGACATAGAAACAACCCACTGCTTTATCATTGTTCTGTGTCTGGAGATTGCAAATAGGTTTCTTTTCAAGCGCCAACTTGGATCAATTGGCGATGGTTGCCTGGAGTGCTGGGTGCAGAAAAAGTCTCAGGCCAAGTGCAGGCTCAGCAGGAAAATGAAGTGTTGTGATTGATTAACAATGTCTCCTACAGACACGGGGTGAGGGGGAGCCATCCCACACTTGCCTACTTGCTGACCAAGTGTTTAAAGTATTACGGAACTTTCTGGAAGACAGTCAAACTGGGTGGTGGCATTCCAGAAGCTTTTACTGCTTCATGCAGTAATGATCTTCTTTGCCCCCTTCTCCTATAGAACCTATTTCAAATAAAAGGTAATGACTGAGATTACAGATATATTTTCCCATTCGGATCTTTCATTTTTATGTGCATTTGCATTTAGCACTGAAATTATAACATGTATTCGTTATCTACTGTAAGCATCTAGGAATGGTTAATATTAAATGAATTCAAGAAATAGAGCTCTCTACTGGACAGCGATTCAGTCCAAGATGTTCAACACAGCTCACTGAGCTCATCTCATCAATGATATGTTCACGCAGCTAAAGGCAAATGTTTAAACATTTATTTAATGCACCATATGTCTTAAATGTTTTAGTTCCATCTGACAATTTTTAAAATCCATTTTAGTGGAAACCCGCCAAGTAAATTTACTTCTCTGGAAGATGATTATTCCATTCATCTTAAACTCAATCCTCCTGGACCTTTCAAACATGATGAACTCTTAATTTGTAGGCTTCCAAGTCCAAAGACAGTGTTGTCTTCATGTTCTGCTTTCTGAGGTCTGGTAAGATGCCAGGCTTGGTGGCTCCATAGGATATGGTTTCTACTCTGGGAGCCACACAACCTGCTGTCGGCAAAGGCAGCTCTGGGAGGAACCCACTGCCAACCCTGGGGGCTCAGTGGAGTGATGAGAAGGAAAAAAAATTTAGGGCTAACAAAATAAAAGGAACAAAGTCAGAGAGATTAAAGAAGTTGAGGAGAAAGAAAACAAGAACAAAGGATGAAGGTAAATCAAAAACATTTACAAGAAGACACAGTTGATAACTCTTACTTTTCAAGCCACACCCTCCTATGGATTAAGCACAATACAGAGGATAAAAATAATAACCACAGAAATCTGAGGTTTAGGCACAGTGGTTAGCAACACAGACTTGATACCAGATCATTTAAAATCTTGGCTCTGCCTTGAACAAATTATTTCATCTCTCTGAACCTGATTTCCTTACACAGTTGATTAAAATATTAAAGTATAATAGGTAAGTATAAAAACCCAAATCTGAAAATAAAAGTAACTTATTTTTCATAAGTGAATTCAACTTAAGGTATAAAGTCCAAGTCTGCCTATAGCAGAAGATATATTTTTATCACATTTCAGTGTACCTGATTCTCATTCAATGATTTTTATAAAACCAAATTAACATATAATTTTCTAAGTGTATATCCCATTCAAATCTTAGACATTTTAGGGTAGGAATTCATTCTTTCTAAAGTTTCACCTTCTGTGCTTTACCTTCTACCTGGGGGTGAATAAGTTTTTGGAGAGGAGTGTTATAAAATGTCCTAGTTTTCAATCTTTGCTAGTTTGCAGTGGAGACCTCTCATTCAGCTTGGCCTTTGGTGACTGGCCTCTTCCCTTTCTCATCTGTTCTGGCAAAGTGGGGCCCACCAAGTGGGCATCCATTCAAGTAAAGTTCGTTCTGCCTAATCTCAGTGATGTATTCCTGGCACTCTGAGCCAATGCCTCTAGTCAAAGATCCTTTTCTTCTTCAAGTTCCCTCTCCTGACCTCAGACCTTCTCCTGTCTACCAGTCCTTTCTTCAACTCTGTAACCCCCTTGGGAATCTGGGGAACTTTCATCTACTTCCTTCATACCATCTTAGAATGCATAAGACCCTGGGAGGCTTCATATAGTTCTCCACCCACGCCCATCCCTTGATCATAACCACTCCACACTTACTCTCCCACACTGGATATTGAATACAGCCAAAATGAGATTTGTCTGGAAGGTTGTCTATCTCCCCAACTTCTCCCCAGTCAGCAAAGTAGGGAGTCTGGGCTAATCATGAACTCTAGACTTGGAGCTCTATTCTCTTTAACCTATTGAGGAACAGTGTGCAGAGATAAATAAAAGAAGAAAATGAGGAGCAGGCAAAGCAACATTTAAGCCCAGTTTTTGAAATCTATATCTTTGGAAGAACCAGAACCTTTCCTGGAAAGAGGAGGTGATTCTAGCAGCTGCAAGCATGTCATCAATTCAGTGATTTAGATAGTCTGTGTTTTCAAGAAAGAAACTAGATCCCGAAGTCATGCTGAAAGGACAACCCATAACCTGGGTTACAAAGAAATAAGCTTGAGGTCATGGCATGGAGCCTGCTTTCGCTCTCTGGTGGCCTGTGTTCAGCCAGCACTGGCCTTTGGCTTTCTGAGACCAGACACAAAATGGTCACTCAGGATGGGAGGTGACAGGGATTGGGGTCAGAGTGGCAAACCGTACTCCCTCTAGATTCCAAAAAAGTTGCTTAACACCTGCTAGTAATTCAAGGTCATTTCAAGGCATATGTCTGCTCCCCTAAAAAGTTCTTCAGGCTACCACTGATTGAATTCTGTAGAGAAGAGTGGGAGGATCAAAACAGAATCTAGACAACCTTAGTTCCCATTAAAGGTAAAGATATTTGTGGGAGGGGCTTGAGTAAGGAAAGATTTACTAAGAGAATAGTATAGCAGGGAGAATATATTTGAAAATATTTAATTGATGAACTGCCCTTTCCTTTCAGACCCTTACTTACTGCTTGGGTCCCTGTTGCCCTTGAGGCATTCAGGGGGAAGGTAGAACATCCTGGATCAAATGCATCATTCCTTGGCTTCCAAGTTTGTGGGGTTTTTTTTTTTAAATACAGATTTTTGTTGTTCATGGTAAGACAATGAGCTAAAGCACCTCTAATTTTCAGAATCCAGGAGTTTGATGAGGTGTTTTCTTGGAACTCCAAAAGCTGAGCATTATGAATTTAGAGCCAAAGACAGAAAGACAGAAAGACAGGAGCACGGGGTTTTAGCATGAGCCTTGAGGTGGGGAAGGCAGAGCATCAGACTGAAGAGCAGTTTCTGTCACTGGGGTTGAAGTGGGAAATGAGCAGCTGGAGCCTGAGAGTGGGAGGAGAAGAAAAGTTGGAGGAGCAGATATAAGTAAACTCATTTCACTGTTACCTTGAAGTCAATATTGGGGGGAATCTAGAAACGTCTAGTTAGAGCCAGGGATTAAAAATAGGGTGCTTCTTCCTTGCCTCCCCAGAGCTCATGCCTTTCACAGATGACCTGAGGTTTCATGGAAGCAAGGCCAACATGGTGCCTAGAGGTTAGAGTAGAAATGACTTAGGAAAGTGCCAGGTGGAAGGGCCTAAGAGAGCATTCTCCTACCCTCTACTCTCAACCCTGCCCCTGCCCCCACCTCTTTCCCCAGTTCTGTGGGACATCTGAAGTTCCTAGGAGCCATAAGGATGCAACTGAAGTCACAGCCAGCTCCAAAGGACCAGCAGCCCCAGGGATAGCTAAGGTGAGTCCCAAGTCCATCAGAGAAAATCACCAGGTGCCACATGTGACATGCAGACAACTTAGCAATGGATATAATATAAACCCCTTCCCAGAAAAAGACCTGAAGGACCTCATGCCCCAGAATCTCAAGAAGTAAGTGTTCCCCTGCTTGGGGAAGCAGAGGGTAGTGGGAAAATATCCAAACAGTTCATTTTAAACCAGAAAGCCAAGAAACTTTTAACTGGCAAGGTCAAGTGTTCTCCCTATCAGTAGGATAGAAGAGCAAGAAGTCAAGTCACAGAAAAAAATGAATTATGGGACGTCGAGGATTTGAGGGAAAGAGTTGCTTTTTATGTCTGTTTTTAGTAGGTGTATTAATCTGCTTAGGCTGCCATAACAGAATACCACAAACTGGGAGTATCATTATTTACATGTGGTCTGTTAAACAACAGAAATTTATTTTCTCATAGTTCTGGAGGCTGGTGCCAAGATCAAGGAGCCAACAGGGTTGGCTTCTGGTGAGATCTCTCTCCTTGGCTCATTGATGGCACCTTCTCACTGTGCCTGCACATGGCCTTTTTTCTGGGCATGCAGAGGGAGAGAGAACTCTTGTGTCTCTTTCTCTTCTTATAAGGACACCAGTCCTATTGGATTAGGGCCCTACCCTTATGAACTCATTTAGCTTTAAAGAGCTCCTTAAAGACCCCATCTCCAAATATAGTCCTACTGGGGGTTAGGGCTTAAACTTATGAATTGGAGACAGACACAATTCAGGTCATAGCTGCTACTAAAGTTGTAGCACAAAGCCTATTGTCCACATTATACAAGTAAAGACTTTAATCCAATCCCTGGACTTAATAAGTATTTATCAAGAGGGAACTATAATAATAATATTATCACTATATTATATTAATAAAATTAATTTGTAATATGTGTCAAGCATTATTTTACATGTTCTAAACCTACGATTGCATTTAAAACCAGAATCTTACAAGATATATACTATTATTTTCTGACTTTACTCCTATCAGCTCTACTGGAAAAATCACTTTCCCACCCCATAACCAAAGCTCTGCCACCAAAAATCCACAGTGGGTATCCTCCTTGGAACACTAGTTTCATTGGAGACGACAATTTTTCAGCTCTTTTCCTTTCCACTTTCTCTAGCTGCTGTGCTGTTATCTTTAGTCACTCCTGACACCAAAAATGTCAATCTTGCCATCGGTACCCAGTGAAGATGCCATGACAAATGCTTTCATCTGATGAAAGTTCTGCTGCAGATGCTGCTACCGCTGAGGATATATATGAAGCAACAAAGTCACTGAAGCAGCCACCATCAATGACCACAGTCAGCCATGTTCCTGTCACCACCAATGTAATTATAGAGATGCCAAACCTGCAGCTTGTCTAAGCAATGCCATAGTGCCATCTTCCAAGCCAGTGACCCTTCAGATCAGATCAGATCAGATCACTGCAGGGGATTCATTAACTGAGTCTGACTACACAACACCCAGAATCACTGGGCCCGTCCAAACTTTGGCACCTTTCCTTCTCTCCAACCTACCCATCCTCAATACACATACTGGTATTTCTGAGTTTCGCAGAAAAAAAATGATAATAAGAAAAATACTCAGCAAATTAAGTAGCCAAAGAACATATATGCATGACCCATGGACATGGACAATGGTGTGGGAATTGCCTGAGGGAGAGTGGGGAGGGAGGCAAGGCAGAGGGGGCAAAGAGAGAAAAATTGGGATAACTGTAATAGCATAAACAATAAAATATAATTTAAAAAAACAGAAGAACAATACTCAAAATGGATTAGCAACAAGAAATAAGATTGGAGGTGCAAAAGGTAAATAAAAAATTATTTTGGCTTCTGGGGACTTCTGGCCAAGATGGAGGCCTAGACTGACACGCTCCGTCTCCCTCCACAACTAAGCAGGACTACAACTACCACAAAACCAGAAATAACCACAAGTGTCAGAAAATAAATGGAAGTTATAAAAAAGTGCTGCTCATCTGGATGGGCAGGAGGGGCGAAGCCAGGGCAGAGAGGTCAAGCTGTGCTGGTGGCGGCAGCAGTGACAGCAGCAGGACGACGGTAAGCACAGACACCTGTATTTAAGGGGAGGTGATAAGTGCCTGGGGAGCACCCCCAGCAGCAGACAAGACCTGTCAGCTTGTGATTCCAACACTGGGGAAGGCAGACCCCCCATTTCCTTGGACTGTGAGGCCTGGAGCGGGTGGAGACAGAGGAGAAGGTTCCCGGTCTCTCAGCAGAAAGTGAATGGCAAGAATCCATCTTGGACCCCCACCCCCACAGAAAACACCACAGCGTGGTGAGAAGGGACACCTGGTTGTGATGAGTGCACAGGGCTCTGCCTCCTATAGCATAGGAAGTGTGACAGCCCCACCCAGGAAGCAAAAATAAACACAAAACTGTCAAGATGGCACAGATCATGATAGAGATCCCAGTGACACAGCTGACCATAGAGCAAATATCTAATCTAATTAAGCAGCAGATAGGAAATCTTTCTGAGGCACACTTCAGAGCTTTGGTTATTAGAATGCTTACAGACCTAACAGCAGATCTTAAACAAGATGGGGAAGGAATGAAGGTTAGTCCTGCTGAAATGAACAAAAACAGGTAAGAAACCAGTGGTGAGGAAAAGAAAACCAGAGATCAAATCAACAGATCAGAACATAGCGAAGGAATAAACAGTCAACCAGTGCAGAAAGAGGAAACAAAAAGTGAGGGAAATGAGGAGAGGCTCAGAACCTATGGGACAGCTATAAGCTGGCAAACATCTGAATCATAGGGCTGCCAGAAGGTGAAGAATAAGAACTAGAAATTGAAAAATCATGTGAAAAAATAATGAAGCAGAATTTCCCTAACTTGGGGAAGGAGGTAGAATTACAGGTCCAGGAAGCACAGAGAGTTCCAAAAAAACTGGACCCAGGGAGAACCACACCAAGACACATTATAATCAAAATGTCAAAAATTAAGGTTAAAGAGAGAATTTTAAAAGCAGCAAGAGAGATGAAGAGAATTATGTACAAAGGGGTCCCAATAGGACTATCAGCTGATTTCTCAAAAGAAACTCTGTGGGCAAGAAGGGACTGGCAAGAAATATTCAAAGTAATGAAAATCAGAAACCTACAGCCACGATTACTCTATCCAGTGAAGCTGTCATTCAGAATAGAAGGGCAGAGAAAGTGCTTCCAGGACAAAGTAAAACTGAAGGAGTTCATCAGATCCAAACCACTGCTATATGAGATGTTAAAGGGACTTGTTTAGGAGAAAGAGGATCAAAACTATGAACATTAAAATGAAAACTGTATCACAATAACCAACAACAGGAGCTAGGAAACCGAAACAAAGGCAGACTAAGTAGGCAACAAGAGTGGGAAAAGAATTATAGGTATGGGGAACATTATGGGGGGACGTCAGCAGGGAGGTGGAAGGGAGGGAGATGGCACAGGAATTAAGAAGCATAGTAGGAGGGAGTGGAGTAGACAGGAAGATGTTGAGAAGAACTATATGCACAACCAATAGGCATGGACTAAGGTGGGGGGTAACTAGAGGGAGGGGGGTCACTGGGTGGAGGGGAACAAAGGGAGAAGAAATTGGGACAACTGTAACAGCATAATCAATAAAGCATATTAAAATTTCTTAAAAATTAAAAATAAGAATAATATAGGAAAGGGTGAAGCCAAAGAACTATATGAATGACCCATGGATATGAACTAAGGGGGGTGGGAATGCTGGAGGGAAGGGGGTTACTGGACAGAGGGGAGCAAAGGGGAAAACATTGGGACTGCTGTAACAACATAATCAATAAAACATAATTAAAATCATTATTTTGGCTCCAATGACATGTTGTAGGTGATGTCACCGAGCACAAAGAACACTTTTCTTGGAACTTAATTCCTACGTACATCACCCATTCTGTGCCCAGGAGTCAGCTGGAAAGTAGTCAATTCCTAGAGATTTTCTCTGCCATGCAAGAAAAAAGTATTTTAAATATTAAGTAAAAATAACCCTATGCCCAGATTTCACTACCTTCTTTTTTTATTTGTTAGCCTTATTTGATAGGGAGCTGCTATCTTTCTCTGGACACACCACAACCCTGAGCTTACAGAGGGAAATAAATCTGAAGTTCATCTTCCCACAGATATTAGTTTTGGAGCAACTCCATTCGATGCCTCCTAGATAAAGCAATCAACCTGGAGAGGAATGAGAAGCCCATACACTAAAAAGTGACATATAATTATTACCACACCTATTAAGTGAACAAACCAGCCAGAGCCCAATTACATCTTTGCAACATACAATGAAATACCTCTTAAACAGTTCTTCAGCAAAGGAATAAACCTGTCACAGAAGAAAAATTTGCTGTACATCATGGATACGTATTGAGGAAGTAATGTTGGAGTCAGGGTCATGTTGGCTGTAATTCAATGGGCAATTAAGGAAAATCAGAGGCAGTCCTCATAACATACATTTTACACTTTGTTTATTGTGCTACAAATTCTGTAGTGGAACCACTGGCTTGTAGCAACAATTGCTCATTTAATGGAAAATGAAAATGTTAACAAAGGATGTTTGATGGCTCAGCAGCAGGGCACAGCAATTTACATTTCTTGCCATGTGTCCCTTCTCTAAAACCACATCTTTGGATTTAGTTAATCATGAAGTAGCCACAGGCAGAGCCAATAGGACATATCTGAAGTTCTACCTGAGAGTCAAAAGAATACAAAAAAATTAAAACAGGAGACAAAGTATATTGATGATTTTTAGCTCTAAGAACACATTTCTAATCAATCATTTAACAAAGAATCAGAAAGGGAGGGTACAAAAATGGCCATGAGGCAGCCGCGTTGAACTAAAACTCAACAAAGAGAAAATGCTGGCCTGTACTTTCGAAGACTAACAGTCCCCTCAGGGAAAACTTTGAAAATTGGGTAAATCTTAAATTCTGACATATGCAGTCCCCAAACCCCACAACTGCTTTCAAGCATTATTTCTACAAACTTCCACCATTCGATCAGAGACAAATAGAAAGTAGGGCTATACAAAGATGAATCGTAGGGCAATGGTGTTGTTGTTCAGATGACCACCCTGCTGGGGACCTTGGGCTTAGGGAAAAGGAGAGGGAATTGGCCACATGGAGTCACTGGTTTGTAAACACACCCTGTACACAAAGGGCATGAGCATATCAAAGAAAGAGGCAGACCACTCCAGATTAGTAGATGGTAGGTTAAATAAGTAACGGAATTTACATATTTGGATTGTCTGGGGCCATCACGAGAAAAATAGATCTTCACACTTACCTGCTAGAATCTGAAAAGTTTACATAGATGCCTTAACAGGGTTTAGTCACCAACTCAGTCAAGATAGTCTCAATAATTCCTTACTCTCTCAAGGACTCATCCTTGAAACAGCTCTCACTGTGGAAACAAGGGGCAGAACGTACATTCCAAGGATAGGAGAGCAAGTGAGGAGCTTCGGATTGCCTGGGTTCAGATCTCAGGTCAAGGTCAACCTGTGGTAATGTCCTCTCGATGACCTCCTCCAACATGGAGTCAGGGAAGCATTTGAATCTGCCTCTTGAGTACTGGATAACTTTGTAGACTTCTGACAGAGAGTGACTGTTGGATTTTCCACAGCTGAAAATAATTCGTGGCTTCCTGTAATCTCACTTAGACTTTGGAGGGGGACTTCAGGTTGGTGGCAACAGTAGTAGTAGTATTGGCAGCAGAAACTTGGGACCACACAGGTTTGCGGAAAACCTCTTACAGGGACTAAAATTCCAGGATGACATCTCTGCATCTGAAAAATTTTGAGTTTTTCCTGTCAGGAGCATCTTCAATCCCTAGCATCTTGAGTGCTAACTTTTTCCAAAGTAACCAGCCATTTACAAATTTGAGGCTAACTACCCAATGTAACTAGACAGCAGTTAACATCAATTATTTTAAGAAGAGCCCAGTGACATTGGAACATTCCCTGCCCATTCACTTTAGAAACTATTCAAGAAGGGTGCCTAGAGTCTGAGGTGAGAAAAACCCACACTCATGCTTAGCAACTGCACAGATGTGTGTTGGATGGAAGGATGGTAGGGAGGGCAGGGAAAGCTGCAAAGAGAAAGTAAAATGCTGCATCATCTGCCAGCATTCTCAAGGAGAGAAGGCTGTGCTTCTGAGCAACTAGAGGCATCCTCTGAAGTCAAAATATTGCCCATCTGGGCAAGAGGAGCTATTTAAAATTCTGCTTCTCTTCCATGGGGAGAAAAGAGATGTCCCATCTTTAACCCTTCCCAGACTTCACACAACTATTTATAAAATAATAATTTTAAAATTGTGTATTCTCAGGCCTCTCTTAGGCTCCTCTTCTCAAAATAGATTTGCTTTGCTGGAAAATTTTTCATGTTAGTACTTCAATGTCAGACCTTAACTGATTTTTTTATTCATTAGACACAGTGAGGGGCAGTTGGTGTCTAAGGTTGCTGAAAGTATTGAGTTGACCAATGGTTCAGGAATTTGTTTCTACCTTCTACCTATACTCTTTGGGTAAATGATTTAGTAAATATTTTCTATAAACATCATTCTGAAGTCCCCCACAGCAGGTGCAGCATGCTGCGTGACTTTGCCTTAAATCCTGGCTCCACCCTTTTTGGGCCTATGCCCTTAGCCAAGTTACTTAATCCTTCTGTGCCTCAATTCCTTCATCTGTAAAATAAAAACAATAATAATATTCTTTACCTTGTAGGTTTGCTGGGGAGAATAAATTATTTAAAACATGTAAACTACCTGGCACTATGGTACATAAAAAAGTGCTCATTACATATTAACTACTATCTGGAGCTCAGAAAATGTGTGGTTAATTTTATCTGAGTTCATCGGAGAAGATTTTACCAATAAGATACCAATAGAATTATGTCTGGAACATTAAATCAAAGTATATCTAACAAAGAAAACAGGAATGGTCATTCATGGCAGAGTCGAATGCAGGGCAGAGGGATAGAGGATTAATCAGCAAGCACATTGAGAAAGTCAGAAGAATTTCCAAAGAATATTCTTCCAGTACCCACAACCTTGCCTAAATTCTAACCTCTTTCATCAAACTTTTAACTTAAGGAGATGCAGCAGATAGTATTTGTCACACAGAATCACAACAATACCAACTACCTTCCCACCACCACTATACCTACACGGTCATTTTTACAATGTTACTTTGATATTTACCCAGCACCTAATAGAACCATGCTTCTTCCCCTTTGAAACTGAATAGTACTTTTTATTTCCTCAACCAACAAAGCAGGACAGAACTGACCTCTCAGGATATATTACAAATGCCACGCCTTCCTGTTGTCTTGGAACACTCACTCTTGGAAACAGGCCACCATGTTGTAAGGAGGCTCAAGTTAGTCCATGCACAGAGACCACGCATAAGTAAAAATACCTCCATCTATCACGTCCATCAGTCTTCAGATCTTCTCAACTGAGGTACCAGACAGAATGAAGCAGAGACAAGCCATCCCTGCTTTGCCCTGTCCTAATTCCTGACATACAGAATCTGTGAGCAAAAAATATTGGTTGTCTTACACCACTAAGTTTTAGGGTGCCTTGTGACTCAGCAGTGGTAGCTAGGATAGGAGATATTTCTTCTTCTCTTTCTGTGGGGAGAGATGTTGCAATGTCACCATTTATGGTTACCACTCCTATTCTAAGGGGTCACCTCTACCCAGAGCCACAGAAGAAACCTGCAGGTGGGCATCATAAGCATCACTGAAGTAAGAGCCTTATCCAGGGTATACCATCAGGAGAGCAAGCCTAAGGTGAAGGTAGGGAAAGGAGGAAGGGATGGGCTACACAGCCAATCCTTGATGTCCTTCCCTTCACCTTTCTCTGTGTTTCCGTGTCTTACATAAAATTTATGCTGCTTTTGCTAACATCTTATTGTCACGGTTTTAATCATTACCAACATGTTATCTTTTTACTTAACATTGAAAATGCATCCCTTTTGTAGACTGTGCTCCTACCTAGAAATACATGATCCCGTGTACTCCTCAAGGATCTCTAAGAGCCTCACCTAATGGCAAGAAGAGAAGTCACAGGTAAAACTTAGTATGTGCCCAGGGCCACACGGTATACACAAATGAGAGTAGGTGATCAACAAATATTTGCTGATTAAATAGATGGTCAAAACATTGCTCTTTTTAAATTAATGTTTTCTTTCTGTCCCTTCTTGCCCAGGCCTCCAATTGGCCCAGAACACAAGTTTGAGAGGAAAGCCCAGAGAAAAGAGAAAGACTCTGGGGACATCAGAGCTTTGCCAGGCCACATTTTGGAGAACACCCCTCCTTGGTGTAATGTGATACTTCCAGAGAAAACTTCAGTGTTCCTGCTGTGACTGAGCAGTTGCCAGCAGGGTCTCAGCTGTCACCTGGGAGAGCCCTTTGTGTGCCATCACAGCTGGAGCACAGCTGCTGGCCAGAGAGCTGATTTCCTGATGGAGTCTGGATTTGGAAACCCCTGTATTTCACAGCTGTGCCCACCAGCTGGTTTTAGCTAGCCCTCTCCCCTTTAGGGCAAGGCAATTTGACTTTTCTCATAGAAACCTGCAGACTTGACGAAGAGAACTTGTCTGTTTAGCTCTCACATATAAACCTTACTTGTAAGACTGGTTGAGGTGTGTTTGCAAAGGGTCCTTGACTCTTAGCCAAACTGATAACTTGGGGTAACTCAGAGTGTGCCTAACAACCTTGAAAACCTTCTCTCTCTCGCCACCTCTACTGACATGAAAAAGCTCTGATTAAGAAAGCAGCACTGGTTCAGCCCCGTTCCTGTCACTGTAAGCACAGCCATTGTCCCTGCCCTCTAAGTACTTAATCTCATAAATTCCTCATGTTGACTGACAACCTTTTGTGGACACAGCAGGAAGGGATGGAAGATTTTAATCAATATCTTTTATGTGTCCATTGAGGAAACACATGAGCTATAAATGAAAACTCAATGATCTCCTGAGAGACAGGAAAAAGAAATATTGGCAGTAATATATTAATTGTGGTATCCTTTCTGAGTTCTATGAGAAGAAGATGGTACAGTTTGCCTTGATCTATGTCTAAGAAACAGTGGTAGTTCTCATGTGATTGATCTAGCCATCTCAATTTGCCAGGATTATCCCTGCATTAGCACTGAAAGTCCTACATCTCTGGAAACCCCTCAATTCCAGCCAAATAAAGACATCTGGTCACCCTACGAATTAGAAGTCTCCGGGGGGGGGGGGGGGAGGGATAGGTCTCTTACCAGCCTGTTAATGGAAGAAGCTAAAATTCCTGCCCTTTTCTATTAAAAATCAAAATTTCTTAAAAGTCAAGACAATTACATCTGAGTGCAGATTACTTTATCAAATCAGTACACGTTCCCCCTCAATTCAATAAATATTTACTGAGCACCTACTATAATTCAGGGTGAGCTACTAGGGATATGATGATACAAAGATTCCTGACCTTAAATAGCTGAATAGGTGAGAAAGAAAAATAAGTGGGCATTGACTGCAGAAAACAATAGTTCCCCATTTCTGTTATATAATAAGGTCTGTCTAGAAAAAGTCCAGCCATTGTTAATGCAATGAGAATGGTTTGGGTGGCATAATGTAACCTGGCAGCCAAGGAGAGTAGACTGGAATGCACATGCATGAACAATGACGACTTCACTGTACTAGTCCGTGGGGGCGGTAGATGCTGTTGAGTTAGCATGGGTACTGTGTGGTCATCGCATTCAAAATGACTGAGTAGAGGAATGAATCTGCATCAAATTTTGTCTTAAGCTTGTCCATTCCTCCACAGGAACTATTTGAATGATTCAGAAGGCCGCAGCTACGGGCAACTGGTGATTGGCAGCTTCATCACAACAACGTGCCTACTCATTTATCACGTCTTGTGCAGTTTAAAAAAAAAAAAAAAACTCAACCCCCCTACAGACCCGATTTGGTGCACTACGATTTCTGGCTTTTCCCAAAACTAAAATCACCTTTGAAGGGGAAGAGATTTCAGACAGTCAATGAGACTCAGGAAAATACAATGCAGCAGCTGATGGCAGTTGGGAGAACTCTGTGAGGTCCCAAGGTGCCTACTCTGAAGGGGACTGAGGCATCACTGTTCTATGTACAATGTTTCTTGTATCTTCTTCAATAAATATCTCTATTTTTCATAGTATGTGGCCAAATACTTTCTGGACAGACCTTGCCCTATATATGAAAATACTGGAACACACAGGAAGCAACTACTTGACCTAGGGGAACAAAGGGGGTGTCTATATGAGGTAAAACTAAGTCATGAAGGTAACCAGGAATTAATGAGGTAAAAGGCAGAGGTGAGGGAGGGATAGTCCATGGACAAGGGAAAAGAGGTCTTTGTTTTTCCAGCAAATAAATCACAAAGGAACAGGACAAAGACTGCTTTTTCTAGCCTGGGATAGAGTAAAAAAGAACTACTCAGTTTTGCCTGGGGTCAGCCTTTTCCATAATTTTTAAATTAGAGAATAATACTAAAAATGCCCCGAATATGATTTCTTGCTTTTCACAGGGAAAAAAGTCAATTCAGAGAGAGAGAGAGAGAGAGAGAGAGCAAGAGAAAGCTTTGCCACCTACTTTCAAACTTCTCAATATTTGCCTTTGTCCTGGTAACTCAGGAACACAACCCAGGCAGCACCTCATCACTGCCACCTCCTCCTTCTCTCCTCCTCCTACCTTCTCAGATTCCAGGATAAGTCTCTGAGGTTAGGTTGCAAGTTATATCTCAAGTTATGTCTCTACAGAAAGGATGCAGAATTCACTTGTGTTTTGTTTATGGGAACCTTGGCAATTCTTGTCTATTGGTTTTCCCCAACAGAACTCAGTACTTTAAAGGTATAATGACAATAAAGTCAATAATCAAAAATAAAATAGCAGATACTAAAAATGATACTAATAGCAGATACTAAAATAACTCATTTTGTTAAAAAATTCAAATAGTACAAAATATAAATTAATTACCAATTCCTCTCCCCTCTATCCTGCCCCCCACTCCAGAGATACCTACTGTTGATGGTGTTGCCAGGCTAAAGGAGTTTATTCGCCTGCCTGTATCAAAGCCCAATCAAAGGGGAACAGGAGTTTGCAGCAAAGAAAGTAGAAGTTTATTAATTGATGAAATGGTACCAAGCCTGGAGTCACAGTGCTAAAAGACCTGGCCCCCCGATGGCTTCCAGGGGATTGGTTACATAGGGGGGAAATCATTAGTCATACTGACGAAGGGAGTTGGGGTTGTGGGCTCTGCTGCCTGGTTGGGGCCAGGGTAGGATCATTGTGTCAGGTCCTGATGTGTGCCAAGGCATTGTTCTCTCTGGTTTCATAAGGGTGTGGTTTGGAAAGTCCTTCTGCTTTCATGGGCTTGGAGATCTGAGGCTTTGTTCTTAAGACAGTTTGATGCTGATCAGAATCTGAAGTCCTAAGGGCTTAATGATTAAAGAAGGGAGAGAACCAACAGAAAGAAGAAAAGATCATATTAAAGAAATGGAGTTTCTGCCTAGTTACAATAGTTCTGTATTTTCTTTTCAGAAATGTTCTATACACACATAAGCAAAGATGAATGGATGCGATGACATGATAAACATCCAAACCTGTAAAACATTTTTATTAGCTTCTTTGAGCCAAACAGACAACAAATGTTGGGAGGCAAAATCTCAACTGTTGGGACAATTCTTCAGAGAATGGCAGTTTTGCAGTTTATTTTATATATTAGAACCAAAGGAGAAGACATAAGGAGGGGGTGGATTACATGAAATTCATTGGTGGTAGATTAATGGGGCAGGAGAAAGCAAAGGGGGATGAGACCTCTAAGACTGGATAGAAAGTAAAACAAGACGCACATCTTTCTTTCACATTGGTGGGTCCAGGAAAGGAAGCATTTACAGCACGTGGAGATGGCATGAGAACAAGATACAAAGAGGGATTCTGTGGTCTCTGGCTCTTGTGCAGCGGGTGTGCCCGAGGGGTCTGGAAAACGAGATCACTGTGATATTCCAAAGGTATGTTATCTTAGATACAAAAAGACAACAGACAGGATCCCTTGAGGCAGCGGTTCTCAACCTGTGGGTTGCGACCCCTTTGGGGGTCGAATGACCCTTTCACAGGGGTTGCCTAAGACCATCGGAAAACACATATATAATTACATATTGTTTTTGTGATTAATCACTATGCTTTAACTATGTTCCATTTGTAACAGTGAAAACACATCCTGCCTATCAGATATTTACATTATGATTCATAACAGTAGCAAAATTACAGTTATGAAGTAGCAATGCAAATAATTTTGTGATTAGGGGTCACCACAACATGAGGAACTGTATTAAAGGGTCGCGGCATTAGGAAGGTTGAGAACCACTGCCTTAAGGTAAAGATTGACCTTTGTCAGGAAGTTAATAGTCCTAGGATTTGACTACCACCATGATCCACATTCAGTTAGGAACGTTTATGTTCAGACCATGATATGTGGTTACGCTCGTCTCTGAGTTTGTAGAGCCTTCCATGTGGCCTCCCCTGAGCTAGTGAGTTTAGTATGCGACTCCTTTTGGATGGATGGATGGATGGATGGATGGATGGGTGGGTGGATAGAAAGGAGGAACAACATGAATGGAACCACAATACAATGGAGTCACAGCTGCCACCCCAGAGGAACTGTCTTATGTGTCTTACTCCTCAAACCTTTGGAATGTTAAAACAGGGTGAAAAAACTCTGGACTGGGCCTAAAGCAGCACTGTATTCTAAACAACTATTTGCAAAGATAAGAAGAAACAAATATTATGACTATTGGATCAAAAGTTGAAAACCTTCTTTACAATTATCATCACTGTGTTAGCTTAGCTGCACCTACAGAAGTGCCTGCCTTCTACTGATATACTTGCTCCCCTTCCATTTCTCATAAATGCCCATTGCCTTTGTCTCCTAATCAGAACATTATTTCGGTTTCTGCCTGAATCAGTGCTTCCAGAATAGCTACTCTTTTAGAGCTCAACTATACGCTTGTTGCCTCTGACTGTGTCTTTTATTTTTAGGTTTAAAATAGATGGATAAATGAATGGATGGATGGATGGATGGATGGATGGATTTTTAAAATGTCCATCATAATGATTATGCCGTTATGTAATTTCCTCTTTTCACTATGCATATTCCTGACTTTTTTTTTTTTCTAAATTAGATATATCAGTCAGGTTTTGCACAGTAATGCTATATAACAAATAATCTCAAAATCTCAGTGGCATACAACAAATATTTATTTATTGCTTATGTTACATAAGTGTTGCAGATCAGCTGTGGTTTTCTGGGCTTGGCTTGACTAAGTTGGGTTCATCTTGCTCTGCCCCAATAAGCTCTAGTCAACTCATTTTTTCAGTTTGGAATCCAAGCTGATAAAGTAGTTACTAGATGACATTACACTCATGTAAGAGAGAGTTGGAACTAAAGAGCTCCAGTCAAGCTAGGCAATCACATTTTAGAATGTGGCAAACAAAGCCATTCACTGTCCATGGGCAAGGCATGCTATATAGCCAACTGTGAAGACAATGGAGCGATGAAGCATAGCTAGTATGTGGAGAAATTAAGTAATTGTAAAGAAACAATGCCATTTACCACATTTGTTCCTGTCCCATTCTTCCGACTGTCTACATGCTATTCTACTGAGATATATACACATCGTATCCTTTATTTTATTTTTGCAATCAATGCTGCAATACTTGTGGAAACATATCTGTAGGTGTAGAATTACTGGGACAAATTTTATGTGCATTAAATTTGCTTTGGATACTCCTAAATTGCCCTTCAAAATTATGGCACCAGTTTATAGTTCCCAAGGTGAATGAGACTGCCGTGTTCTACAATCCTTCCTCACATTCTTTATATTATTAAACTTGTAATTCAAAAGATAAAACATTGATGTTTTAAATTACATTTCTTTCATTAATGATGCAATATTTTTATGTGTCCAAAATTTAGAGAAAATTCTATCACAGCCCCAGACTTTGGATTAGTTTAAATTACTTTAAAAATATTAATAACAATCCATCCTGCCTACCATCCATACCATTTCTCTTTACCTTTGGTTTTATTCTGGAGCAGCAATTTGCAACCTTTTTCATCTCATGGCACACATAAACCAGTTACTAAAATTCTGCAGTGCATATTCCTGTAGAATATTCCTGCAAAAAGTATTACAGTATTCCCTCACTTATCGCAGGTATTACGTTCTAGACCCCCCATGACAGGTGAAAATCCCAAAGTAGGAACCTTACATTTATTTTAGTATTTATATATATTTTAAGGCTTTATAAACCCTTCCCACACACTTATAAACCGTTCCCAGTCCCTTATTAACCTTCCCCACTCCCTTATTAACCTTTTCCATACTTCTATACACACTGCTTATGTTCTTAAACATATTCTACACTCTTAAACCTACGTAACTTTACTAACATACGTATACAGTACCGCAAAATCCTGTGACATAGCAAAACATCTGCAATAAATAATTAAATATAATATTTTTAAAAATCCCGCGATACAGTGAGGCCGTGATAAGTGAACTGCGATATAAAGAGGGACTACTTTATATTTCTTGCCGATCTGACAAAAAAAGATAGGTATAATTTAGATTCATTCACACCAGGTGACTATTGTTGTGTTGGCTGCTGTCATTTTTTTTATTTGACAACTTAAGAAAAAAGAGGTCAGCGCCCCTGACTAAAGAGTAAGGTATTGCATGTTTTTAAAATTCATGTGGCGCTCTGGTTGAAATTCGTGGTTCTGGAGGAAAGCAGGGCAAATCAGCTCGCTCTAAAACAGAATAATACATGGTTGTCAACTGGAGAACCAAATCCTATAATTTGATTGTGGCAATGTTTAGGGCCATGACGAGAAAGACTGTGGATTGAGACCAAGCTCGGTAGGGAAAGTGGTGTGATCCATTCGTGATGTCTGCCAGGAACTTGGGAATGGCAGGTGGCAACAGGAATAGCATTTATTTGCCATCCCTGCCCTTGAGGCTGAGAGAACTGTGCCAGCATTTTCATCTTCTCTTCTAACCTCTTATTTGTCTCAAGTCACAGGAGATACATACGTATTGAGCAAATACTTTGTAAAAAGCTTGGGTTCTTTCCCATGTACTACTTGTCTGGATCACATGAAGCTTTTAAGAAAACATCACAAAAGATGATTTTGAAAGAAGGCCAGCAAATATTTTTGGAAATGTTTCAGTGTGGATTTTTTTGGGGGGTGGCTGGTGAGGGGCTTTTTCTCTTTGCTGATCTAAGTGGCTTAGGCTTTTAAAGATACTTTTACCATCAGAGTAACATTATTTTGATAACCCACTTCCTGGTGATGTTTGAAAGATGGTTAATTGTTGTGAAGGTTTTAAATACAGTGTCAGAGTAACTTATAACAGGATTCTTTGGTCGCGCTCAAGGTTAAAGGCAACCACATTTCCCAACAACAAAGCAACATAATCATCCCTTTTCCCACAGAAAGTATGGTCTCCCTGTCAGCCTACAGGAATCCCACTCCCTTTCCTCCAGTGTAACCAGACACCCCACCACAGAGGAACAACTCTCTCCTAGCTTGGCCACAGGACAATCAGTCACTGCTCCGTGGGCAGATCCCTGGTGCTGCAGGAACCACGGAAACCGCAGAGAGCTTGGGCTGAGCACGTGGTTAGGGACACAATCATCATTTTTAACACACTCAGTCTTCTCTCTGATGAAAAGAAAATACTGGACACAACACTGGAGACAAACGCTCTTCTCCCAATGGGGAAATGTGTGCTGCAAAGTCAAGTCCCTGAGTAAGAAAAGAGAAGACCAATGGAGCAAATTCCTGTGAAACCGTTAAATTCTGGAGAGCTCAGGTGTCAGACACAGTAAAGGGGTGGTGGTGCCACTGTAGGTGTAACAGAGACTGTCACCGGCAGGACAATTAGGCATGTCTTCCCAGAAGAAACACAAATTGCATCACCTCAGTTGCTGAAGGGTGGGAACCCCAAGGAAGGGAAATCATGAATCACCAATCTATACTCCCAATGGATCTGCCTTTTGACCCAGTGATCCCACTTCTGGGAATATGTCTGAAGGAACCCAAAACACTAATTTGAAAGAACATAAGCATCCCTATTTTCACTTCAGCATTATTTACAATCCCCAAGATATAAAAGCATATTCTAAAATGTAAATGAGTACATAAAATGACTATGGGACATTTACACAATGGAATACTACTCAGCCATAAAAAAGAAGAAAATTTTACTCTTTGCAACAGCATGGATGGACCTGGAGAACATTATGCTGAGTGAAATAAGCCAGTCAGAGAAGGACAAATACCATATGATTTCATTCATATGTGGAATCTATTGAACAAACTGAACTAACAAGGAAAACAGAGACAGACTCCTAGATGGAGAGCAGGATGACAGCTACTGGCAGGGGAGAGGTTAGGGTGGATGGATTGACCAAAAAGGAAAAAAGACTCACGGACACGGACAGCAGTGTGGTGACTGCAGGGTGAAGGGTATAAGGGGACTAAATGGTGATGGAAAAAACACAGTAAAAATCTTTAAAAAGAATAAATAAAGGGGGGAAACTCTATATGAGAGGCTCCACAGATAAAGAAACAAATAACTAAAATAAATCAAGAATTGAGGAGAAAAGCACTGACAAATAACCAAGCAAAGAAAAGCGTGGCTTTAAAGTGGCAATTTACTTTTTCTGGTTCAGGAGAATAACATGAGCCGTTTTCTAACAGACGTAAGCCTCAGCTGTGCAAAGGCTATTCTTGGCTCGCAACCCGGCTGATTTATTCTCACCTTGAGGCACTTCTGTGACCTTGCTTTCTACCTCAGCTTCCCAGTCAGCCAAGTGGGACATCCTCCTTGCAATCTGCTTCATTTGCTAGGATGTCATGAAGATTAATTAACAGCATTAATACACTAAACGTTCCTTAGGATGGTCGGGGGGAAGTGTGATTATGATCATTATTGCTACGGATTACGAGGTATAATATTCTCAGAACTATTAAAAATGAGATGGTTGTAGGAACTACACTTGCAAGCAGAAAAACAGGCCAAACGGTGATCTCTGAATGGTTTCACATGCGCCGGCACCAAAATGCTTCTTGCCGAGGGACATAAAATTTCCACAAATATGCTAATAGAGTGGAAAATGCAATGGACTTGGAGTAAGAAAGCCTGCGTTCCATTCTATCTCTGCCACTCCTTAGCTGTGTGATCTTGGGCCACCTACTTACTGGTGCCGAGGGTCAGTTGCTTCATCTGTAAAATAGACACACTGACACCTCCAATGTATATATGTCCCACAGCGTTCCTGAGAAGCCTAAATCAAGTATTTCTGAACACTGAGAAGACTATACATAGACAAGATAGTATCGGCTCTGAGGAAAAACTACTTTAGACGTTACAGGCTACAAATCAGTTGAGGAGATGCAATCCACTGACATATGTACGTAAGTACCTTAAGGACAGGCAAGCTCCGATGCTGGGGAGGTATCAGAAAGGCTCATGTGCTTGTAAAGCTCAGGGCCCAGGTTAGCCAGGGATCTATTTGGGGTGCCGGGGTGGCAGTGAGAAGTCATGGAGATACCAAATAACAACTTTGCCATTTACTCTTTCCTGATGTTAAGCCTCTCTTCAGCGAATGAAGGGCACCCTTGTAATGCCTTAAAATCTTCGTATCTTAAAATGCTAGGCCTGGAAAGGAATTGGAGATCATTCTAGCTCAATTTTTTTTTTTTTTTTTAAATAAAATAGGAAACTAAGTCTGAACCTTGCCATGCAAACCGCTCATTTCCCAATGCTTAGACCAGGGTTATTTCCATGACATGCTACCTCCAATGTGAGACTAGTTATTAAGCGCTGTGGCTGCAGTCACATTGAATTATTATTCATACCCACATCTCCCATTCCAATCTCTCCACCACTACCCAGGTCCAAACCCCCGACAATACAGGTTTGGACTAGGACAATGGTCTCATATTCTATCTTTCTCTAATTTCTTTTCTGATCCCCAGTCTTCCTTAAACACTGCTCTCAGATGAACCATCTGAAAGTGTCAACTGATTAATGCCTCCTCTGCTCAAAACCCATTAATGGCTATGAGTACAGCAGACGAGCAACAGCAGTGTCTGCCTGCCCTGTCTGAGTTACCGAACACTCGCTGTCCCCAAGGGGGTGATGCTGTGTGCCATCGCCCCTCGTGCTCCAGTTCTGGAAAAGGATTGACAAAAATGATAAATGCTCCATTTCCCTGGGTTTGCTGTTCATCTTAAAAAGAAATCCAATTACAGTTTGCAATTGCATTTTGGGGAAACATAATGAGCTCTCTTTGGAGTTGCCTTATTCAGATCAAATTACTTCTTGGTAATTTAAAGTACATTCCATTTCCCAGATACCTCTTAATACGCCCACAGTGTTCAAGGCCCCATGTAACCATTACACAAGCACTGGACGGTTGACTCTGGATGAGTTCATAACCAAGAGACCATTTCATGGTTACCCACAGACAAGTCACTCTTCATTTCCCTCATGTAGAGGTCAAAGGTCATGTAACCCTTAAGGAGCAAGTTACTTCTCAGGAGCTGAAAATGGGGAATTAGGAAGAGCTTTCTACTAAAACACATTATGGCAAAGAGCTCCAGAATATTCCGTATGAACAATCAACATTATAAGTCCATGAAATTTCTTGGTCAACTACTCTGATTTATACTAACATAAATGATACAGAGCCATCTGATGACAAACAAAAATGATAAACCCTGAAAACATCGACCAAAAATCTCAAGGATGATATTTTCTAAAGCATTCCATTCTTTAAAAAAAAAATAGGTGTCTGATCAAAAGTTATGACATTAAGAGAAAAGAAGTAGAACTGAAACTTTATAATGGCATATTGTCCCCTGATTTCTCCAAGAAAGTTCAGCACATAAAATGTCAATAGAACAGAGTATCATTAAAGTTTTTTCCACTAATTTTGACAGGCCAGAAAGGTCATCTTAGCGTTTTAAAAGTGTAGCGTGACCTGATTTTTCTGCAGTGAGCCAGGGCTTTCATAAATATATGTTTCCCACCTTTTATACAATGAGAACAACAGCCTTTAAGATCTTTTGTTCTTTGTTCTTGACATTTTTATCTTTTATTTTTTCAGAGACTGTGTGCCATTGGACTATATCAACTCTTATATTTATGTTCTGATGACTTCCCCCCTAGTTTTAAGTAAGAATCTAAGGTTTGATTGGAAAACAGAGTCCACTCCTCCTCAACTGCTGGAATCACATTTGCACCATTTCTTCCAGATAATCAAAAACAACACGTGGATATTATTAGTGCTGGGCAATAGTCATTGTTAGACAGTGGTCCTTCATATAGATGATCCACCTAATTCCAAATTAAGTTTGTGTTCTTCTCTGTCTACTGAAAAGCAAATGGTAAGTTAAGTTAGAAGTTCAAGAATGCAGAAATCTGCAATAAGGTGACTTCCAGTAAAAGAAAAATAGAATGCCTGAGAGTCAAATTGTAAAATAAGAACTGCTTGTCAGTACACATATATGTAGAGACCCTTGATGGAGGCAGGATGGCTTCCAGGACAAAAAACTTTAAGGTAACCTATTTGAATGTATTATTTTAAATTTGTGATTATGTCAATCTTGGGATCAGGGATGGAGAAAGGGGAAAGTAGGTCAATTGTGAAAAGAAACAAAAAAGGAAGTCATCAAGGCCAATATTAGCAGTGCCCAGCCAAGCACGGCCAGAGAGAACAGAGTCCTGACTATTGGATGTAAAGTATTCCAGTTCATAGAGTAACATAATTCCAATATGCAGCTGGATAGAGACAGCAGATTTTAAGTGATCTTGGTTTCAATTTATTTATGATAAAATAGAAGTCAAAATTTAATCTATTTTGATGGTATGCTGCCTCTATATTCCCCTTTTCCCTCAGCTAGGACCACCACTCTGACCCATCCTCATCTTACATTTGACCAGCTAATGACATTTTTACCTTCAGATTTTTGGTTAGGAATCATTTTCTTCTGGAAGTTCTCCAACATACCTGATCTAGATTTGCTCAGCTTACTCTGTGTTTGTATGACATCTGTACTTCCTTTATCATAGTCCATCTTATCCAGTATACTTAGATTCCTAGTATTAAGGGCCAGGTGTTTCTTTTGTCTTCTAGAGCCTCAGAACCCAGCACAGTGTCTGGCACATGGTAGATGTTAAATAAAAATAGCATGGGATTGATAAGCATAGTTTGACTACGGGAAGAAAATGTGTTAATCCTTCTGGTTGTGGCTCTACCTCAGATTCCATAGTGAATTTATTGGTGCAAGTTTTCTTAGGCTTGGTCAGTCCAGGGCACTGAGCAGAGTAAGACTCCCTTGGCCTTTTAAGCAGATCAGATTCAACTGGCCTCTCCCTAAAATGGTGCCATTTTTATGTAGCTAAACCTCCTTCTAACTTCCTTTATTAACTCCTACATAAACCAGCACCCAGTCCATCCTCGTATCTCTCAGCTTTCTAATCGCCCTGATAAACAACTTGATTCTTCTAATTTCTATTTGCAGGTTGTACAGAAAGAGCTCCTGGGATAGGAAGGAAGGGGGCAGTTAGTTAATCTGAGCATCGACATTATGATATTAAAAGAACTATTTTGGGGACCTTGAAAGTTTATGTTGAAGACTTAACTGTGTTTGCTGTTTATGTAACCTGTTAGAGGAGAAGGTGAATGAAAGAAATGAAGAACACCTCCACACTACTCTTGTAAGGAGAGGGTGGTAGATTGTGAATACGGAAAGGTAGAAAGAATGCAAACTGGTAAGGGATACAGAAATGAACTGTAGGACTTAGGAAAGCAGACAAATGAAGACCGAGGAAAGATAAGTGGGGAAAGCACAACAGAGTTTCCTCTTTTAGAGATTAGCTTCGAACCTCCTGATGAAGAAAGACCATCCTGGACTCAGTGTTGAAAAGAACTTAAAGGTTCATACTTTGGGGAAGAAAACAGCTAGTTTCTCAAAGGGAAGAGACTCATCAAGGTGGCTGCTAAGTCCCTCTGAAGAGCTTAGACCTGACCAAGCAATTGCATAGGTTTGTGGTCTTGAAACTATTCCAGCTGCGGCAGAATCTGACAAGGCTCTTCCACTCCACAAATTGCTACCTACTTTTGATGATTAACTGGAATAAACGACAAAATTGGGTAAAAGAACTGAAATATGTCTCTAAAAATTCCACTGTTCTGGTTAGAAATCTGGAGGCTAAAAAACTATAGTGGTTTTCTCTCTTTTATTTCTTTTTCTCCCTTTTCCTAGTTATTTTTGGGACTGAGGAAAGAAAAGAGGTCAAAGGTGAAGCTACACAAGAACAGGGACAATGTCTTTTGTGCTCATCACTACAACCCCAAAGCTTGGCACAAAACCTGGAAACATCCTTTTTTGACTGGATGAGTGCAGAGAGTGAATCGATGGCTACATAAGTTACATAAAAGAGGAATGAGTTAGTTTTCTGACTTGATTATGGTTAAAGTTTTTACAATAGAAGGGTGGAATGCATACAGAGTGAAAATTAAATTTAAGGTATCAGTGAAGGCAGTTTATAACGCATTTCATTCATTTAATACATTCGCATCAAGAATACAAAGAGAATTGCAATTCAGGTGTGAACTCAGAGCTATTCTTATTAACAGTCAAACAATCCTGAACAATATAAGAGGCTTCAAAAGTCCAGAGGTGGGAAAATATTCAGAGATTTAGAAGTAGGGAAAGGAGGATGCTGGGAATGACAAACTTAAGTTTGATGCCAATCCATAAACAAATTAACATTAGACATTTAGAAAAGATGGTAGTAATTATGAGGAGCCATCAGTAATAACCCCCAAATGATTCTCACATTAATTTGAAACAATATCAGTATTATTATTAAATAAATTTTGTACAAGAAAAATTATGAGGGAAAATTAAATGTAGGAGATTTGTTCTAAAACTTATTTTAAGCAACAATGATGGAATCCATATGCTAATATTTCAAAATTAGAAAAGTTAATCCATGGAACACAATAATTTAATATATGATTTAAAATGCTTACCACAAAAAAAATGTGGAAGAAGGAAATATCATATAACACATGGGGCTTAAGAGAATATTATGAAGGGAACACGACACAGCTATGTTTCAGGAGAATTAAAGAAACAAATGTTTTCATTTAATCAAATAATCTGGAAAAAGCAGTTTAAACATTTATACTACTAAGAAGAGATGGTCACTTTGGAAGGTTTGAAGCAGTCAAATATGTTTTTATGTAATAAATATTTATTAAGCAACTATTCTAAGCAGGCACTATCCTAGGTCCTGGGACATCAAGGGTGAACAGGCCAGCCAGGGTCCGTGCCCGCAAGGAACCTGCATTCGAGAAGGAAGAGACAGGCACTCAACAGGCAGGCAGATTAGGAAGAAAACAATCTTGGAGACTGATAATACGATAGAAAAAAACATTAGAAAATATTCACAAAATAAAAAAGAAACATGACTGAAAATAAAATATTTGCATCAAAAATGACAGAAAGGAATGATTCCTTAATGAATTCAAAATGCAAACATGTATTTTTAGAAACTCTCCATAGGACTCCAATTGCTCAATGATCAATTCTCAAACAAACAAAATTTATACAAGAGAAAATGCAAATAGGAAACAAATGTCTGGGAAAATGTTCAAGCTAACTTGTAATCAAGAAATACAAATTTAAGCATTTTTTTTAAACATCTGCTAAGCTTAAAAATTTTTTTGAAAAAATAAAAAACAGACTTACAGGAAGGATGACAACATAAACATAGCCTCCATTCCCCTTCAGGAAAATCACTGAAGTGACCGAAAAAGAGGCGGGGGGGGGCAAGGCTGGGAAGACAAAGTCACCAGCAGGAAACCAGGGGGTCGTGCCAACCACATGTAAGCCACAAAGTGGGGGAATCTCTGCCAGTTTCAGTATCAGCTCTGAAAAGAAATAACTACCTTTCCTCAAAGGCAGCTGAAGGAAGGAAGGGAAGGAAATTATAGCACAGCCTATTATTAGGTCAAGAGCAGATGGAGCCCTGGCTAGTGTGGCTCAGTCAGTGGGAGTGTCAAACAGGAACTGAAAGGTTGTGGGTTCAATTTCTGGCCTGGGCATGTAGGTATGATCCCCAGTGCAGACGTGTACAGGAGGCAACCAATGGATGTTTCTCTCTCACATCAATGTTTCTTTCCCTTCTTCTCTCTCTAAAACTCAATTTAAAAATTGTCCTTAGGTGAGAATCTTTTAAAAAATAATAAATTTAAAAGTAGAGAAAGAAAGAAAGGAAGGAAGAAGGAAGGAAGGAAGGAAGAAGATAGCCACTCTTGGGGTTAATTTCTCTATAGCTAAGGCTAGTCTACAACCCTGTCAACAAGAGAAGAGAAAAAACACCATGCCACTCCCAGCCATTCTCATAATGGCACTAGTCAGGGGAGAATTTCTCTTGATTTGACGGGGTAAGTTCTAGAAGCAAAGGCATACGGTGGGAGAAATGAGGATTAATCAAATATAACAAGGCAAGGCAGCAGTTGGGGAAAATGTACTTATAACCACATCAAGCAGAAAGCCCACAAGCCAAAGGGTTTTTCTCCCAACTGAATGATTTCCAACAGTGTTCCTTTGCCCTAAGACTAAGGCTCAATACAGAACTGGAAAGAATTCTTCCCAAGGGTGTGGTGGATACTCCCCAGCTCCATGAAGCCACCACTTTTTCAGTAGTTTTAACAGAGAAAAATTATGCAAAGTACCCAGGTTTACAAGGCCCATGGCTAATGGGGCCTTTCCACCTTTGTTGGGTTGTCAAAGACTTACCTGCTCATATGATGTTGCCTCATCCAGCCCTTCACTTATTTTTTATAAGGAGAAGCCAAATAGCACTGAAGTAACCACAGAAGGAAGATGCCCTATGCACTATTTGGGAACAGCAGGTCTGGGTAGAACTTCCCCCATTCAAAGATGAGTAAGGAGAAAACCACCAATATGAATCTAAAAGACAACATGAAGTAATACAGGAAGTAACACGAAGGAAGCATTTAAGCATGCAGGTTCTAGAATCAGAATCCCACCTCTCCCAATTACTAGCCATGCAACCTTGGGCAAAGTACTTACCCTTTCTATGCCTCTCTTATAAAATGAGGGTATTCATCATGAAGAAGATGAAGATCATGAAGATTAAATGAATATTTTATAAAATGACCAGAATTTTTGGCACATGGTAAATGTTAGCTATTATTATTATCATCATCATCATTACCATCACTATTTTTATATGCTTTTGCAAAAAATTGCAACAAATAAGAGAGAAATAAATGTTGGAGGCATGATCAATGCTTTTTATCAAGTATTTCTGGTTGTTCTCCCAAGTACATTTATGTCCCATCTCCTTTAGAGTTAGGTAGGATGGTGTGAATTATTTTGATCATTGAAATGGAAGTGGAAGCCATGTATATCACTTCTGGGAGGCAACTTTTAAGAGTTAGGGTGTGAATTTGCCAAGCTCTTCCTCCCTCTATCAAGGAATCTTCCAGATGGTGGCTACTCCATCAGCTTATATCCTGCAGTGAGGATAACTTGAAGCAGAGCCCCACCACCTGGTATAGGGGCACAAATGAAAAACAATGCTTGTTGTACTAAGCCACTAAGACATTCAGATTTTTGTTGCTGGAGCATAACCTGGCATATACTACTGGCTTATACAGAAGTAAAAGGTAAATGAGGAAATATTTTTGAAACCTTACCTCCAGAGAAGAGTAGAAAGAAAGTAGACAATATTGTTTTATATACCCAGAGACAGTAAAGGTAAAACAGGTCTATGAAACAACAGTTAAAACACAAGAAGATAAGAGCTATAGATTGAGTGTTTGTATCCCCATCCCCCAATTCATATGTTAAAATCCTAGCCTTCAATGTATGATATTTTTAGGTGGTGTGTTTGGGAGGTGATTAGGTCATGAGGGAGCAGCCCTTATGAATGGGATCAATGCCCTTATAAAAGAGTCCTCAGAGAGCTCCCTCACCCTTTTCCAACATGTGAGGACACAGCAAGAAGATGCAGTCTATGATGAACGAGGAAGAGAGGCCTCACCAGACAGCAAATGTGCCAGCACCTTGATATTGGTTCTCCCAGTCTCCAGAACCATGAGAAATAAGTGTATGTTGTTTAAATCTCCCAGTCTTTGGCATTTTGATTATAGCAGTCTGAAAGAACTAAGACAGGATCCCTCTGTGATTAACAGTAAAGCAGGAAAGTCAAAGAGAGAAAATAAGGAAGTAGGAGTGGCAAGAACTGGGTCAGAAATGACACTGAAATGTGTGGCATTGTTGTTGGAGTTGAGATCCAGCTCAGAATTTAGAAAGTGATCATTGATCTGCCCAAAGGTTACCACAAAAATGTTCCTTGCAGTGTTGCTTAGAATGGAGAAAAGGATATGCTAGGAATCAAATCACCTAATATCAAAAATAGAGAATTTGTTCAACAAGCCTATGCAAACCTTTATACTTATAAATTGATAAAAGTGGTCTACAACAGATTTTTCAGCACTAATGGAAATGTTCTGTCTCTGTGATGTACAATATAGTAGTCACTGGCCATATGTAGCTGGTGCGATAGGAAACTAAATTTTTAACATTATTTACCTTGATTCAATTTTAGTTAATTTTAAAATAACCACATTGGCTAGTGGTTGCCATAAATGGCAAGCTCATATTTAAAATGATAACATAAATATGTATTGGAACATTTAAAGCTAACCCTCTGGTGTGTGCGCATGAGCGTGTGTTCACGCACAGATAGCTGAGGACTCCACATCAAAATGCTATCGTGGGTACTAGATAAAGGCAATATGGAGTTCTTCTTCACACTTTTCTGTATTGTCTGAAATTCTGAAAAGATATTGTAATATGTTTGCAAGATAAAAACTATTTTCATTTTTAGTATTTTCAAAAGGTACAATTATTTTCAATTTAAAAAATAAAATTGTTGAAAACTACTGCTTGTAATATGGCAGGAAAACTGCTGATGGTATTGCAATTTGATACAATTATTTTGGAAAAATTAAGTATGTCTCTACCTCAAAAATGTATCCTAAAATAACTCTAGAAGAAGAAAAAAACCATTTCTTCAAAAATCTTGTCCCTAGAGAATAATTATTCCAAATTATTTTGCGACAAGTTAATTATGACTCTCTTGAAATGTGTCTGTAGCTTATAATAGTGTAAAGGGAAAAATGTTAAAAGCTGATTTAGGATAGTGGAATGTAATCTGTATTATTTTCCTTTAATGTTTTAATATTATTCTCTCAATGAATAAATCTTTGTAGAAGAGCCAGTTCATCAAAAGGATAAGCAGCATTAACTGCTGAAAAAATAATTTCCTGCTTCTCAATGACTTAACACAACTGAGACTTATCAGTCATTTTACATCCTGAGTCTGACAGACCAAAATCCAGTGACATAGCCCCCCCAACTCTCCCACCTGCAAGGGACATTGGTAAATGTAATCTTCCTTTATGTTGGAAGAAGAATATGATCAGGAAGTATTTAGCCAATCTCTGCTGAACTTGTCAAGTCAAACCAAATTCATTTGCTTTTTTGATGTTTATTAAATGGGTCAATTATCTTGACAGATGTCGTTACGGGAGTGCCAAAGACTGTATTAAAATGATTTTTTTAAATATAGAAAATCACAAGTCTATGCAGGCTGCTATAACAAAATACCATAGACTGGATGGCTTAAACAACAAATGTTTATTTCTCATAATGTTAGACACTGGGAAGTCCAAAATCAAAGTACCAGCACATTTGGTAACTGTTGAGCCCACTTCCTGGTTCAGAGATGACTGCTTTGTTGCTATAACTTCATAAAGTCGAAAGAGGTGAGGGAGCTCTCTGGGGTCTCTTTTATAAAGGCATTAATCCAATTCATGAGGACTCTGTCCTCATGACCTAGCAACTCCCAAATGGCCCCACTTCCTAATACCATCACAAGGGGATTTAGGATTTAACATATAAACTATAGGGAGACATTTGGTCTATAGCAATAATACTTACCCATGTTTCTACCACTTTTAATATCTTGTCATACAACATTTGTTACAATATCATATTGCATTGTACACGTCATCTGCACATTGCCTTTGTTGACAATATGTTTAAGAACAATCAGCGTTTATACTTAGCACTCTAGTTCACTTTTTTTAATTGAAGTGATGTTATTCTTTATATAAATATACCACATGCTGTTTATCTATTTATCCATTACTGGATATTACTGTTAATCCCATTTTTCTCTACAACAATTATGCAAGGGACATCCTTCAACACGTCTTTTGAGGCATATGTGAGAGGATATATGCCTTGAAGGAAAATTTTAAGATCAAACACCCTTACTTTTTTTTACAGTAATTTTAACATATGTAGTTTGTATACATGTATGAAAATATAAAACACACATATATCAACTTTGCTGATGACACAGATTCAAAAGGGAGAGATAATATGACAGATGACAAACATCAATGTTAAAAACTTACATAACTTGGAATACTGGGTCATAACCACCCAGATGGAATTTAAGAAAGATAAAGATAAAATCCTGTATTTAGTTGAAAGAATTAAATACCCATTGCATAAAGCCAGAGATATAACTAGACAGTAGTTTATTTGAAAAATGTCTAGGGATGTTAGTTAACCCCTACGTTGCTGTGAGCCAACAGTGTGACACTGTTTAGACTTCAAAAATATATTCTGGTGTAGCCCTGGCTGATGTGGCTAAGTGGGGTGGAGTATTGTCCCATGCACTGAAAGTTTGTGGGTTCAATTCTGGGTTAGGGCACAAGCCTGAGTTATGGGTTCAATCTCTGGTTGAGGAGCCTACGAAAGGTAACTAACCAATGTTTCTCTCTCACACTGGTGTTTCTTTCTCTCTCTCTCTTTCTCCCCACTTCCTCTATCTCTAAAAAAGCAATGAAAAAGAAATATCCTCACGTGAGGATTAAAAAAACACGTATACTGGTTCTGTTATATTAATAGAAGAGTAAGTTTTACAGAGGCTCAATTCCATGTTTAATTCCACTCTACCAAGTCAGAACTCCATGGCATTAAAATGAAACTGATTCATATTAACATAAGCAAAAAAGAGGGAGAGAGAGAGAGAGCAGTCACATCACATACCACACTGAAGAGAGGATGAGTTAGAGTAAAGCTGAAAGAACTAAAATCAGGACCTCAAATGCTGCTATGACTCCCTTTTGCAATCTCTCATCAATGACTCTCTGCCTGCTGGGTTTAAGCTCTAAGCCATCAACTAACTGCATGAGGATGGCCATGGTGATAGCAAACCTAGATGATTCTCATCTGTCATTTCAATTCAGTAAGTCCCAGGGGAAGTCTCTACTTGGCCCAATCCACTGGACTGAATATTTGTGTTCCAAACCAAATTCATGTGTTGAAGTCCTAGCCCTCATGAATGGGACGAGTGCCCTCATAAAGTATCCCAGAGAGCTCCCTTACCCTTTTTACTGCCATGTGAGATTACAAGAAGTCAGCCAGCTGCAACCTGACACAAAGTTCTCACCAAAACCCAGCCATGGACTTCTAGCCAAGATGGAGGCGTAGATAGACACGCTGCATCTCCCTCCACAACTAAGAAGGAATACAACTACCTCAAAACTAGAAATAACCAGAAGTTCCAGAAAATCAAAGTGTATGTAAGTCCAGCAAACAAAGATATAAAGAAGAAATACTCATCCACACAGTGCCACAACGTGGTGAAACAGGTCACCCGTTACTGATGAACACCTACAGCTCTGCCCCTTACAACGTAGTAGGAGCGACAGCTCTCCCTAGGACATGGAAGCAAATGAACCCAGGAGACTTCTGGCCAAGATGGAGGCCTAGACTGACACACTCCATCTCCCTCCACAACTAAGAAAAAATACAACTACCGCAAAACCAGAAATAACCAGAAGTTCCAGAAAATAAATGGAAGTCCAACATATGAAGTTATAAAGAAGTGGTGCTTGTTTGGACAGGTAGGAGGGGCGAAGCCGGGTAGGAGAGTTAAAGCTGTGCGGCAGCAGCAGTAATGGAGGCAGGACAGCAGTAAGCACAGACACCTATATTTAGGGGGAGGCAAGTAGCACCTGGGGAGCACCCCCAGCTGCAGATCAGACCCATCAGCTTGCAATTTCAAAGCTGGGGAAGGCAGACCTCCGTTGCCTTGGACTGTGAGGCCCAGAGTGGGTGGGGATGGAGGAGGAGGCTCCCAGTCTCTCAGCAGAAGGTGGACGGCAGGAATCCATCTTGGATCCCCACCTCTGCAGAAAATGCCACAGCGTGGTGAGACCGGTCGCCCTGTTGTGACAAGTGCACGGGGCTCTGCCCCCTATAGCATAGGAGGTGTGACAAACCCCACCCAGAAAGCAAAGGTAAACACAAAATGGTCAGGATGGCACAGAACATGATAGAGATCCCAGTGACACAGGTGACCAGACAGCAAATATCTAATCTAATTAAGCAGCAGATAGGAAATCTTTCTGAGGCTCAGTTCAGGGCTTTTGTTATAAAAATGCTTACAGACCTAACAGCAGATCTTAAACAAGATGGGGAAGGAATGAAAGCTAGTCCTGCTGAAATGAACAAAAACACATACGAAACTAGTGGTGAGGGCAAGAAAACCAGAGATCAAATCAACAAACCAGAACATAGGGAACAAACAAACAGTTAACCAGTGCAGAAAGAGGAAACAAGAAGTGAGGAAAATGAGGAGAGGCTCAGAAACTTATCGAACAGCTATAAATGGGCCAACATCCGAATCATAGGGCTGCCAGAAGGTGAAGAAGAACTAGAAGTGGAAATATTATGTGAAAAAATAATGAAGCAGAAATTCCCTAACTTGGGGAAGGAAATAGACTTATAGGTCCAGGAAGCACAGAGAGTTCCAAAAAAACTGGAGCTAGGGAGAACTACACCAAGACACATTATAATCAAAATGTCAAAAATTAAGGATAAAGAGAATCTTAAAAGCAGCAAGAGAGAAGAAGAGAATTACATACAAAGGGGTCCCAATAAGACTATCAGCTGATTTCTCAAAAGAAACTCTGGAGGCAAGAAGGGACTGGCAAGAAATATTCAAAGTAATGAAAAGCAAAAACCTACAACCACGATTACTCTATCCAGCAAAGCAGATAGAGTAAGGGCAGAGAAAGTGCTTCCAGGACAAAGTAAAACTGAAGGAGTTCATCAGATCCAAACCACTGTTATATGAAATGTTAAAGGGACTTGTTTAAAAGGAGGATCAAAACTATGAACATTAAAATGAAAACTGTATCACAACAACCAATAACAGAAGCTAGGGAATTGAAACAAAGGCAGACTAAGTAGGCAATGAGAGTGGGAAAAGAATTATAGGTATGGGGATCATTATGGGAGGAGGTCAGCAGGGAGGAGGAAGGGGGGAAAGAGAGGGAGATGGTACAGAAATTAAGAAGCATAGTAGGAGGGAGTGGAGTAGACAGGAAGATGTTGAGAAGAACTATATGTACAACCAATGGGCATGGACTAAGAGGGGGGGACAACTGGGGGGTCACTGGGTGGAGGGGAACAAAGGGAGAAGAAATTGGGACAACTGTAATAGCATAAACAATCAAACATATTAAAAAAAAATCCTAGTCATGTTGGCACCCTGATCTTGGACTTTCAGCCATCAGAATTGAGAGAAAGAAAGTTCTATTGTTTATAAGCCACCAAATACATGGTAATTTGTTAGAGGAGACCAGACTTACTAAGAGACACTCAACATGGGTCTTAGACCCACACCTTGGACAAATCAGAATGGCCACTTGCATCAGTGATTAGAGCAAGAGAGGAACAACTACTTCATAACCTTAGGAGGGTTGTTGTTGAACAGCAAGCCAGTCTATATTTTCTAAAGATATTTTCCTTCACCCTGAAGTCATTGGGCATATAGTTATTCACAAGTATGTTTACTTACTTTTCTTGCTTTTCTTGGAATTCCCACCTGATTCATTTGGTAGATTGTGTGGTCAACATTATGTAGACCATAAGTTCCAGATATAGAAGAGAAAAGTAAACCAAAATATGTGGTATTTTATTCAGTATGTAATTTTTCTCCATTGATTTTTTTATTTTTAAGATTTACAAATATAGAATAGTTATTTATTTATCATGGCTGATATCAAGAAAAGTACTCCCATCAGTTGAATAAAACCCTTGAAAATTATTGTGGCAAAAATAATCAGAATACCTGCTTGAACTAGTGTCGGGATTGTTACCAAACTTAATATTTATTGGGCTCTGACTGTGGAAGCCCTTTGGTGTAGGTTCTATATCGAGGGATTTATAATCTCACAGGGCCAACCAAACCGTGAAAATAACAACCAGGGAAGATGGATCACATGCAGGGGAAAGGCTTAATGTCCCGAATAACATTACACCTTAAGAGAAGGACTCAGAATCCAGGCAAGAAAAAGATGTGTGGAGGAAGTGAGATTTTTAATAGAACAAAAAGGAATAAAAGTAATTGATAAGAAAGAAAAAGGGAAAAAAACCTAGAACACAGACTCACATTTAAGAATATTTCACTGTACACTCTATTTCATTGGGTCTAAAACAAGACCCAGAAGCAAAATCACCTGGAAAACCTAAGTAATAATAATAATAATGGTGATGATGAAGATGATGATGGAGGAGGAGAAGAATGAGAAGAAGGAAGAAGAAAGAGGAGGAGGAAGAAGGAAGAAGAAGGAGGAGGAGGAGGAAGGAGGAAGGAGGAGGAAGGAGTAGTAGTTGTTGTTGTGTCTAAACTCTCAAAATTCTCCTTCAGCCTATCTCAGCAGTTTCATGATTTATACTTTTTATAATAATAACTGATAATGTGGCAAACATCTCTAAGTGTTTTATGTATAATATTAACTCTATAAATCCTCGTTGTAACTATATAAATTAGGCACTGCTATTATCATTATCATCTTTTATGAGGAGGAAACAAAACCAAGAGAGTCTAAGTGACATGACTAACACTATGTACTGTTAGGATTTAAACCCAGGCAGGCAGTCCTCAGAGTCTGCCTTTAATCACTTTGCTGTACTGGTTAGCAAAGGTGCAGGGTGGGGGAGGAGGAGGGAAAAGAACAGGGAGAGGGAGGGAGGGAGGGAAAGAGACAGAGACAGAGAGAGAGAGAGATGGCTATAAAGCTCCCTGGATAATTCTGATGAATTCAGTTGTTGGACCAGCCTTTGGAAAGCATGCCGCTGTGAAACACAAGAAAATTATTTGCTGAGTTCTACTTAAGGGATGGGACTATGTATTTTTCAGTGCTTGGCACATAGTAAATACAAAATGCATTGTTGAGTATATTCCAGGTAGGAGTGCATAGAAGCAAGGGTTTGCAAGGGGGAATCTGCTGAGCCTGCTACAGCAAAAAGAAAGTGGTACAAACTGAGTGATTCACACCATGTTTCCTGTCCCTGTTAAAGGAATGTGCCATGAATCAGAGAATAAGAGATACATCACTGTAATCCTATGGTTAATGCCCTGTCCAGTTCCTTCATCTTTTATCTATTCATGCTCTATACTATCTTTACTTGGATAAATAAGGCTCTTTTCTCTTTCAGCACTCCCTTCCTCTACTTCCACCCTTTTTAGAAACACCACAAATTATTAAGGGATTGCCAAACTCCAAGCAGCTGATATCCCGCTTGCTTAGAAAGCCAATAAATTGTACATGATACTTTTGGGGTGGATGGATGGATGGAACTACGGACAGACAGATGGACAAAGAGATGAATAGACGTCTAATACTTAACCATTACTCATGGCTCCTATAGATTAGGCAGGACTGACCCTTCCTCTGATGACATGCAACATGGTGTTATGATTAAGTGCACAGCCTTTGGAATCAGGGACCCCTTAGGTTCAATCCTGCCTGCACCACTTCCAAGCTGTATGACCCTGGGCAAGTGACTTATCCTCTAACAACCTCAGTTTGCTCATTTCTAAAGCGGAAATAGTATCCCTTAAACTGGTAATAATAATACTTCCAAAAGGTGTTGTGAGATTATGTGCTAAGCACAATGTTTGACACTTAAAAAATGCTCAATTATTGATAATAATTTTACAAGAAATGATACCAAATTTGTTTGTTTGAAATTGCCCTTCTAATGTCATTTCAGGGTAAAACTTTGCAAGTGTTATTTCTTCTGAAAGGCAAGACTTTTCTTGGAACGTAAAAAGCAAATGGTAGACGTTACTCAGATTGGCATAGAAGGAAGGAAGGAAGGAACTGGGAGGGGTGGAAGGAGGCAGGGAGGGAGGGACTGTAAAAATAACATATAACCTTTCTCACTCTGAAAACCACATCAACATTTCTTCATGCTCACATAATTCAATGATTTAGCTACCAGTAATGAACTCATCCCAATTATAATTCTTAGCAAGGAAAGCAAAGAGTCCATTTCTGAGAAAATGGTTTGACTATCTAGAATGTTTTGAGAGTTTAAATCATCCATATTCAGGAGGGAAAATTTCAAGGTTATGAACTAAGAAATCACCCCAACCATAGAGTCCAGTTAGTACCCTCAAGGTTAAGTTTGGTCTATTTAAGTATTTATGTTAGTGCATCAGAAGTTTGCATTGAGATGAACCTTACTTTGAATTTCAGCTACAACATTTAATAGTTGCATGGCCTTGGGAAAGTTGCTCACAACAATGCACTTCAGGCTCTCCATGTAGCAAGGGAAAATCCAGATGTCGCCTTCTGCATTCTCATGTTGGGACGATTAAATAAGGTCACATATGTAAAACACATAGCCCATACGGTAAGCACTTAGTCAATATTGTCTATACTGATGTTTATGGTTATCATTTCTATCCCATTTTCTGCTTACTTCCTTTACAAAGTACCTAATCCTCTTGGACATCAAATGCAAACACAACACAGCCTAAATTTGACGTGGCTCTGCTCAGGGCACACCCAGAGCCCTCCTAGCCAAACAAACTCACCTCTTCTTTCTCCCTCACCTTAATTTTTCTCTGCCACACTCTATGACTGGAATATTTTCTCTTTGTAAAATGCCTTCAGACCTCCTCCCCTCCCTTCATAGAAAATTTCTTAAGACCTCCACTCTTCCCAGCAAGCATTTACTTCAACCTAACTGGCAGTGAAGAAAGATCCCCCTCCTTCATCTAGCACTGAGCTTTGACTTGTAATTCCATTTCAACAAAACCACTAGCATGTATGTTTATATACAATGTAAATAATTCATTAGAAATGTATATTTGTTTGATGTTTATAAACTTACAGTGTGTCTGGAAAGTCTATTATATCAGTCAAGGAAATAACAGAATGCTTTACCAAGGGTGAATGGAAAATCCCTCTCCTTAAATAGGTAAAAACTGAAAGAGTGTGCAGATCAATCTTGGAAATACAGAATGCCAGCACAGCAAGGGACTTTCAAAATTTATATATTTTAGCACTCTCAATTTATAAATGTGGAAAATAAGTCCCAGAGCATTATAACAGGGCTATAAAAGGCCTTGCAACATTCTGAAGTTCAGAGGGAAGCTGGATTCTGGGAAGGGAAAAAAGATAGGAATGGCAAAGCCAGGTACATAGCAGTAGTGGCTAAAACCAGGATGTTGTTTAGGATATTATTTAGCAATTATCTTCATCATCGTCACAACAACAACAACCATCATGGCAGTGTATTGTTTTACATTTTTGTAGAAAAATAACCATAAGTGGGACTGAATACTGAGACTTGTACCAGTATTAGATGATTGTATTATGTCTTGTCTGATCATAGGCTTACACTGTACTGCTGTGAGAGGAGATGGTATTTCTTCAGAAGGGTACTGACACTGTAGACCAGTGGTTCTCAACCTGTAGGTCGCAACCCCTTTGGGGGTCGAACAACCCTTTCACAGGGGTCGCCTAAGACCATCGTAAAACACATATATAATTACATATTGTTTTTGTGATTAATCACTATGCTTTAGTTATGTTCAATTTGTAACAATGAAAATACATCCTGCATATCAGATATTTACATTACGATTCATAACAGTAGGAAAATTATAGTTAGGAAGTAGCAATGAAAATAATTTTATGGTTGGGGGTCACCACAACACGAGGAACTGTATTAAAGGGTCGCGGCATTAGGAAGGTTGAGAACCACTGCTGTAGGCCATCCTAGGAACTGTTTCACCCTGGGCAGGAAATAGCAGGATTTCAGTGGTAGGTTTTAGACCAAGGTAAAGGAAAAGCTTCCTGCCCCATTCCAACATTAAGAGGAAATTTGGTCTGCTTTCCAAGAACTGGAGATTTCTATTCTCTCCCTGTGTTAGTGGGAAGCTGCACTTGGCCACATGGAAACAGGCAAGAATAAGGCTCCTTTAGGAACTGCACAGTAGTAAAAGCTTGTGGCACGTTTAAGCTGACTTCTGTGTTGCACTTTGATTCCAGGGCCCCTGGGCCTTCATTATGCCTGTTTTCAATTGTGCTGGAACAAGTTTGGAAACAGCATGGGCAGAGCAAGTTTTTTCTTCCAAGGCCAGAGTGGTGGGAGCGGAAGACACATTTCTCAGGGGAACAGCTATCTCAGGAGAGGCCCTCAGCTGTATAGCACCTGCAGTTACTCCAAAGCCTTTGTTCTATAAAGGCTGCTACACACAAAAGCCTTGTGTTCCAGAAAAGCCTGGGGAAACAAAGTAAAAGGGAAGGAGCTTCATTATGAAGTCAAGTGAGGTGGAGAGAAAAGACCAACTAAATGAGTTGAGAGCTCAGTGAAACAGAACATTTGTCATGTCCTGGAAATCTGAGCAAGTGGTAACCAGGAGGTATTTATGTATGGTGTGAATTCCTACAGGTAGGAGGGGGCAAGGAAGATTCTTGGTTTCCAACCCTACATGCAACAACAGCTTGGGACATTTGCGATACGTGCATATTATTTCAGTCCTCGCAACAGTTCTTGTTCCAGTGATTATTTTACTCATTTTTGGAAGAGTAAATTGATAGTTATAGAAGATGAATAACTTCCCCACGGTTCACTGATTTATCCTCCCTCCAGAGCTTGTGGTTGCTCTTTCGGGCCATCTCTTATGTTATACAAGAGGTGCCAAAATGTTTCTCACCACTCCCAGAAAGCCCACGTTGTCTTCAAACAGCCAGAGCAGAGTTGTCACCAACTCAACGCCTTCCTTCTCCTCCAAGAGCAGAAATGAAGCACAAACTGGGAACTAGATTTTAGTATTTCCTGATACCAGAGAAGGATGGGATGATATACAGTCTGTTGAGTTTCTCCACTGAGCAAAGATGCTGGTAGCCCTGGATTTCCTGGGACCAGATCTCAAATTCACATCAACTGTGGTTGCACACAGAGCGCCCAGAGCTGGAGGGCACAGCTCAGGCATGGGCAGCAGTATTCCACTGTGGAATATTTCGGTTGTGGAAACCTCAGGACAGCAGCAATGAGAGGGTGTGGGAATCCAGAGCATAAAATTCTACCTGCTAGCCATAATCTGCTTTACAGAGCACAGACCACCACAGTTATCTGACTGGAACTCATTTATGACTTTTTGGCTTTATTTTTTCTTTTTTAAATAGATGATCTCGTGTCTAGAACAACAGGCTAGTCAATAGTCCTATAATCAAAAGTCCCCAGCAGAAGGCACTTTGAGAGCAGCTACTATCTCTTCTGGTCTCACCTCCAATTCTCCATGTGAAATTAATAGTACACTCTGGGGACACCCCTCCCATTACCTAGTCTTGGCACAAAGGGACAATGGTCAAAGCAGGATAATCCCTGCCATATCGATTTCCTGTGCATGCTGCTCATACCTCTAGGGAAACACTTCTGCCTTCAGTGCCTATTAACAGCTGTGTTTCTTAACCTCCCGGTCAGCACAGCAGTGGGTCCAACAGAGGCTTGGCTCCAATTACTTCACCATCACATGGCCTGGGTCTCACAGTACCACGTGTCTATGCTGAAAATTGCACTTTCCACCAGCACATGGACAAGCAAAGAATGGCACTCAATAGAGCCTATAGGTCAGCATGGCAGGAAGTCAAGAAGGACCCCACATACCAATTAGCCAGGCAGCTGTGGCCATCAATCAAGTGTGACCTGGGCTCCCAGCATGCAGGTGAAGCCAGGACTCTGCTGTGGAAATCGCTCTGAAAATCCACCCCCATAAGAGGGGTGGGACAGCTAACCCTCCCAGTGGCAAAGGCTATCATTTCAGCAAAACAGTCTGATCCCACCACCTGGACAGGAAGGGCCTTACAACAGCATGGTCCTAAAAATGTGCACTACATATAGAAAATAATTTTCTGTTTGTATTCATTTCCAGGAAGGTCTTGGCAAAAACTCCAACCTTCCCAGGGAAATTAGCCTGGGAAATGGCAATAAAACGTATTTGTTATTTATTACCTTCTTTGGAGATGTAGAGCCACCTTACTGAGGCTGAAACAGGGGTTCCTTTTAATACCGTAGCACTTCCCTAAGGCTGGCCTAAGGCCCAAGGGGAAGCTGTAATAATCTGTTACTTGTTTGGGTTTGGCAAAAAAGTTCACAATGGCAGTTTAGTTTAGCACTTGCTGCAGTCCTTATTATGCTCTTTGTATAACAGGCAACATCCCTATTATTTTGTGAGTTATTATTAACCTGCACCTTTCACCCTCTTTTCAGTGCTTACCTTAGACCTCAGAAACACATCCATGCATGCATTCTCCTGGGCCTGTAACTCAGGCCTTCTACTGTGACTATTCTTTAAGAATGATGTAACACTGTGCTTCTGAGCAGGACTCTGGAGCCAGGCTGCCAGGTTAGAGTCCTGTTCTGCCATTTACTGAGCATGCAACATTAGGCAACTTACTTAGCCTCTCTGAGCCTCAATTTCATCATCTGTCAGATGAGGATAATAGTACCTACTTAACAGGGTTGTCACAGGAGCATGTAAAAGTATGCATGCATGGCATACGTACTAATTTTTATCTCTTATTACTGAGGCTACTCTATTTCTCAGCTCTTTAGTACCTGCTTCCATAGTCACAGGTGTAATTACAAACATGTCCTTGAACTTGAAGACCTTACAAGCCATCCCACGAGTGGGCGATGCAGTGTAGTTGGAGCACGGTGGCAATGAGAAGAATTAAGATTTGTAGAAAGCCAGCAGGAAGGTTAGTGTATGCATCAAAGCTCATTGCAGCCACAGTGGAAGTGACCCAAAACTCCCATCACACGAGAGAGCAAAAGAGCCCTTGCTCCTAGAGGGAGAAGTGCAGTGTCCACAGGTGACAGAAAGGTGGCGAGCATGACCTGGACCAGAGCACTCAGGGAGGGACCAGCCTGGCTAAAAACCAACATGAGGTCAGGAAGACTTGTCTTAGTGATGAAGCTCCTCATCATCCTCCTTCTCCCCTTGCCACTGGGATCTCACCCACCTAGCCTCGCTGCTTCCAGACCCCGGGCCTCTGGAGCGTGGGAAAACAGGCCAGTTATTTCAGTGCCTAGACCCTTCCCTTCCCTGACCCCACAATTCCAAATGCAGGTCCATTGTTTGGCCTTGAAAACAGTTGATCATGAGAGGGAATTAACCATAACCCACTGCAGACTAAGAAAACCCTTAGAACACTTGGCAAGTTCATAAAATATTGAAAAAAGGAGCCCCTGTTGTTAGAGTAGCTGTAGGGTTTCTAAATTTTTTGGCAGATGAATTATTTTTGCAAATGGACTTTTACATGAGGGCTCAAGGTATAAAATCACAAAATGCAGGGCTGCTGGGCTGAAAGGGGAGACCACTTCAGGCCCCTGAGGCAGCTCCAGGGAAGCATCCATCTCCAAGGAACCTGCTCTCAGGACTTGGTTTCACGCATGAGGGACAGACAGAGGGGTAAGCCTGGGGCCCATCCTCTCAGGACCCTGTATTAATGTCCTAGGGGTGTCGTAATGAAGTACACAAACCAAGGGGCTTAAACAACAGAAAGTTATTGTCTCCCAGTTCTGGAGACTAGAAATATGACATCAAAATGTCAGCTGTGTTCTGTGCCTCTTGCCTTCCTTCTGGGGGTTTGCTGGCAATCATTGGCATTCTCTGGCTTGTAGAAGCATCACCCCAACCTCTGCCTTCATCTCCACGTGGAGATGTGGGGCGTGCATGTATGTGAATGTGGGTGTTTATCTGTCTATCTCTGTGTGCAAATTTCTCCTTTTTATAAGGATAAAGGTTATTCTGGATTAGACCCCACATTAATGTCCTCATCTTAATAAGTTATTTCTACAATAACTTAATTTTCAAATAAGAACAAATTCTTAAGTAGTATGAATTAGGACGTCAACACGAACTTTGAAGGACATCATTCAACCCACAACAGCCACGTGCTTGCTCTGTACTTCCGAAGCGTTCCACAGTGTCACATTCTCTTCTTTGACACTATCCCCTTGTCCCACCTCCATGGGGAGGGTGATGAGAAAAAGTCACAGGAGCACTGAACAGGCCAGGGAGAAAAGGCCTTGATGAAAACTGAGCCCGACACCTAATATGGAACTGAAGGACAGGGTGTAAAAGAGTAAAGTGCAGTGTGTGTATGTTGGGGCTGGGGTGAAAAGAGCATCCACAGCTGAGGAATTATAGGATAAAGGGACCACGACAGCCACAAGGCTTTCAAACCTTGCCCAAGAACAGAGTGGGCAGCGGCTCTTCATAGAGGACTTGCACATGGCCAGCAGCGGAGCTGTCGGCCCCAAGAGCACGCCTGGAGACCTAATGTGTGACACAGACCACAGCTGCACATGTAAGGTCTCTCCCCTAGTTAAGGAGGCATGTGCCTCGTGCGTCCTTCTCAGACTGGCTACCCCATCTTATTAGGCTATCACATTCCTGACGGGAAATCTTGACTCTATGCTATTTTAGCCCATTGTTGGATGCCCTGCCCTTGTCATGAAGAGCAATGAGACTGAGCAGAAACTGGATGTGTGCAAGCTGAGGAATCTAGAAAGTGAGAGCAGGATTCCTTCCCCACGAGGTAAAAGATACTATCCTTTAACAGAAAGTCTCGTCTAGGAGAAGGGATAAAGGTTATCATCAGGGAAGACTTTAGACAATGTTGATACCCAGGTTACCTCTCAAACCACATAAAGCAGAATCACAGGGGCAGCATCCATCTACCAGTACCAGTGCTACCAACCCGCAGTGTTGTTGCTGTAGAAGATGTTAGGAGGGAAACACACACACGATGTATATGTTTATACTATGTATATTATATACAATATGTGTGTGTGTGTGTGTGTGTGTGTGTGTGTGTGTGTGTGTAGCATACAAGGTCTGTCTAGAAAGTACCCAGCTATGTACTATGGAAAAAGGACATATACTGAAGAAGAACAAGATACAAGAAACATTGTACTTAGGACAATGATGCCTCTGTCCCCTTAAAAGTAGGGACCTTGAGACTGCACACAGTTCTCCCAATCACTGTTAACTGCCCTATCATATTTTCCTGAATCTCCTCAATGGTCTGAAATCTCTTCCCTTTCAAAGGTGATTTTAGTTTTGGGGAAAACCAGAAGTCACAGGGCACCAAATCTGGGCTGTAGGGGGCTGAGACACCTGGGTGATTTGATGTTAAATCATAAAACTGCACAGGATGTGATACGTAAGCAAGCACATTGTCATGATGAAGCTTCCAACCACCAGTCGCCCATAGCTGCGGCCTTCTGAATCACTGAAACAGTTTCCACAGAGGAATGTTCAAGCTTAACACAAAATCTGATGCAGATGTGTTGCTCTACTTGCTCAGTCACTTTGAACGCGATGGCCACTCAATACACATGCTCACTCAACAGTGTCTACCACCCCCACTAATACAGTGAAGTCATCATTGTTCAGGCATGTACATTCCAGTCTACTCTCTTCGGCTGCCAAGTTATCTTGATGTCACACAAACCATTCTCATTATATTAACAATGGTTGAACTTTTTCTGGACAGACCTCATTTATACACAGATATTAAACATAATTGAATGTATATGAGTGTGTATAAAATCTCCAAATCATGGAAAAAACAAAGTATGCCCCTTTCGGTGTCCAACTACAACATTGTTTCATAGGCCTATTGAAAGGTTATTTAATCACCTAGGGGAATACACCTCTGTTTCACCTTTTCCTGGCTATTAATTAGAGCCCAGACACTTTTACAAGTTAACCTGTACATTTTATCCAGTACACATGCAAATAATTTCTGTCCAGCAGTAATATTGCTGTATAGGGTATTATACAGTTTTGTCTCTTATCTAACAATCTATTTCTGACCTGGAGATCTTTTTCTAACCTAGCAATCTTAATCTGAAAGTCTTTTCTTTTTTTATTATCTGTAAATACTGAGTTCCTCTTTTTTTCCTTGAATTAGCTTTGCTGTATTATTGGTTCCCTCATTAATGAACTGAATTACATTTTTGACATGAATTCATGGTATTTTGTATCAAAGTTTCTCTCTTTTTTAACTTTCTGAAAATATACTTTGAAAGTAGGTGGTCATTTATATACTCTCCACTGACCCCCTTAACCTTCCTCCAATGCTGGCATCCTTTTTTTTAAAAAAATTTCTTTAAACAGCTTCCCTGATGCTCGAAATTCTCACATTAGAAATTAAGTCTGCAGTGTTACAACACATCAGGTAAATATTTCACCAGATTGTCCAAGCAGTCACTCATCAGGGTCCTGTGAAAACAGAACCAGGGAGGAGTATGTTTTGAAGAAGGGACAAGAGTCAAGAGAAGAAATACAACCTTAAGGGGAAGGAGGGGGGCTAATTTAGGAAGAGCGAGAGCAATAATGATGGCCCTCAGCACTTGAGGGTGGAGGGGAGAAGCAGAGTGTCTCAGCTGAAGAGCAGATAATAGACACAAAAAGAACTAACTATCTACTTCACACTTCTGGTCCAGTGCTAGCCTAGATCTGGTACATGGAGATGAAAAAGGGGAGATAAAGCAAGAGAGAGAAAAAGAAACAGGTCTAAATGGTTAGACTCAAGACCAAATAGGCTATACCGATCTCATCTTCCAAACATTTCTAACCTACTGGAGGTGCATGCCAGGCAGCTTCAGGAAGAATGCCTGTTGCCTGGTACATGTTCCAATGATACTCAGGGTCCAGGGTCCAGGGCTCAGGGCTGGACCCAAAGATCATTGACTCTGTCTTATTCATTGACTATGACTTTGACCAAGTCATTTTCAGGCTGATTCAAAGATACCATAGCCTCAATCTGGAAATCACCAGCCTCTCTCATTTTCATACTTACTAATTACATGCTATCATTCGCCATGGAAAGTAACCCTACTTACTCCTTTACTACGGGTAGGAAGCCTTATTCCCTGTTATATTACTTCTCAGAGATTCAACTGATCAAGAAATTATAGGTCTGACATCAGGGGTATGCCCCACTCCTATCCCTGACATTGTCACATACTAAGCTGAAGTCAGCAGTTTTTCCAGTAGTTCATCAGCAATGCTAGCAGACCTTTCCAGCAAGGTTGCTATACCACTAAAGCAATCATGTATGTGAGTGCCCCCAGACAGGCTGAGCTAATTTAACGTGAAATAATCAGAGATAAGAAAAAGCCACAGGAGTTATAAAAATATACACATAAGGTATCCTTCCTGGGGAAGAAGGAAGTTTATCAGTGGTAGAGTGTACCAAAATGATAAGAAAAGTGAAGTGGAGAATGAAATGAAGATTTTATGAGAAGTTAAGATAAATAATAGAACAACTCTTTTTCTAGTATAAAAGGAAGACAGAGGTCAACTAAGAATTCAGCAGGGTTTTGCCAAGATGGAAAGTCACTTGCCAGAGAAGTTAGACATTACAGAAAAGATGAATGAATGTGTCTTTCAGCAGCATTCACCAAGGAGGACAAGACACTGTGAGCCAAGGAAGAATTGCTTTATTTAAAGAAGAAAATGCAACCGTGACAACCACTGAGGCAAGAACATCTCCATGAGGAAGGGAGTCTGGAAGTCCATTTGGAAATACTCAAGCCAAGAATTCCTAGTGCTCACGAGGGGGAAGACAAGCAGCTATGAGCTCAAGGTTCAATTGTGAGAGGTTTAATCTTTCATCTTCTCAGAGTCTCAATGCCAAGAAGTCAGGGACCCGGTAATCCCCCAATGACAAACCCTTTTAGCCATGCTGATAGGACCTTCCTATTTGAATTGAACATCAAGGTTAGACAAATCCCTATCTTTACTGCCGAATTTCATCACTTCTCTCTGTATTTTCTGCTCATTCTAGGAATAGGACTGAGATGAGCATTTGTTCTTAGACCCAGGACAACTATTCAGGGAACTGGGAATGAGAACCTTGCCAAAAGCCTGTGCTCTCAACCTCTACACACAGGTTGGCACCAAACAGCAATTCCCTGTTTTCTCTGACCCAGTTAGACCCCCATGGTCTTTTCAGTGATTGGTGTTAGCCATTGGGAAAAAAATCATATTATATATCTACCTCACTCCAGGTAGAAAAATTAATTCCAAGTAGACTTTTCTCAACTATAAAAATATTAAAAGAAAATATGAGCAAATGTGGGAGACCATTTTTCTACCTATGGGTCAAGTTTCAGTAAGAATGAAGCATAGTTGATATAAATGCTATTAGCATTTGGTCCAGGTCGCCCGGAATATGTTTTCTTTTTGGAGTGCTGTAGCCCAGCTTCCGCAGGTACCATCAGAATAGGTTCCATGGAGAATTGTCTTTCGGCAATTTAAGCTGGGTTGTTGTGAGCTCCTCTCCACACCGTGCTGAAGCTAAGGCCAAGCCTAACTCAAAACTATATCCTTGCTTCTTCCCCTTCTCTATCATAATTCCCACCCTTCACTTACAGCTTCCTCTCCTGAGAGTATTTCTCTAATAAATCATTTATTTATAAACCTCCATTTCAACTTCTGTTTTTAGGAAATTCAATTATCATACCTGATTTAACAGAATAAAAATGTAAATAAGTATCATGTAGAAAGATGTCACAAATGAAATTTAAGAGATGATCGTTTATGTATGTGTGCCTATATATGTGTATAGATATATATTTATACTGTGGGTGAAACTGTGTTCCCCCAAAATTCATATGCTGAAGTCCTAAACACATTTTCTAAAATGTGACTGTATTTGGAGATAGTCTTAAGCAAAGTGATTAGGTTAAAGTGAGGTCATTGGGGTATGACTTAATCCAATCTGATTGGTGTCCTTATAAGAAGTTGGATACAGGGAGACATCAGGGACACACCTGCACAGAAGGATCATATAAAGACACAGTGAGAAGGCAGCTGTCCAGGGAAAGAGCTGCTGAGTGACAAGTGATGCCATCCACCACAGACCTGCTTTTATTCCTCCTGCCTTTTAGAGAAGAAAGCCGATAAAGATACACCTGGTGTCCTGGGCCCCGCTGCCTTGCCTCTAATAACTGTTGGCAACCAGAGACTGTGTTTTGTTTACTCACACACACGATATTTCTGACAGCAGATGTGTGGACTTTTTCCCACACCAACAAATTCTCTGACACCAGCTGGGTGTCTTGCAAATCAATTTAAATCTGACACTAACTAGAGTTAAAGCAGACCCCACAGATAAAAGATTCTGTCCCACAAGACTGCCCTTCACCTCACCTTGCAAGTAGTCCATCACCAGGTTGCCCACAACTTTTGTCTACCTCAGTACAGATCGGAGGTTCCCATAACCTCCTTTTTAGAATTACTTGCTAGAACTGCTTATCAAACACAGGGAAACACTTACTTACATTTACCAATTTATTATATAATAAAAGATATGATAAAGGATACAGATGAATAGCCAGATGAAGAGATACACTGGGCAAACTTTAGAAGAGTTCTGAGCAGAGAGGCTTCTGTCCCCATGGAGTTGGAGTGTGCCACCCTCCCAGCACATAGGTGTGTTCACCGACCTAGAAGTTCCATGAATCCTATACTTTTGGAATTTTTAGGGAGGCTTCATCATGTAGACATGATAAATGATTAACTCAATCTTCAGCCCCTCTCCCCTACCCAGAGGATGGGGAGTGACGTTGAAATTCTCCAACTTCTCTAATCATGGTTTCGTCTTTTTGGTGCCAACCCTCATCCCAAAGCTGCCCAGGAGCCCACCAACAGTCACCTCATTAGCACAGAAAACGTTCTACCACCCAGGAAAATTCCAAAGGACTTAGGGCCTCTGTGTCAGGATATGAAGTCAAAGACCAAATATTAAAACAAAATATACTCCTAGTGCTCTTATTACTTGGGAAATTAGAAGGGCTTTAGGAGCTCTATGCCAGTAACCAAGGGTAGGGACCAATAAATAATTTTTCTCTTATTGCACAGCAGACATCTATAAGCCAAGGAGAGAGTCCTCAGGCAAAATCAAACCTACTGGCACCTTGATCTTAGACTTGGAGCCACCAGACTGTGGAAATAAATTTCTGTTATTTAAGCTACCCAAACTGACTGTGTGTGGTATTTTGTTATGGCAGCCCTAGCAAACTAATCCAGCCTATATATAGATATACAGAAGTTGGCAAAAGTAGGTTTATAGTTATTCTTATGGGAAAAGACATAAATAAATAATAATACAAGAATAAACTCTGTGTTTTGCATACTCAAAACTGTAACATACTTTTGCCCAACCTGGTATAACTATCTTTGTCTGTTTCACACACATATGACAAAACATTGCTAAACATAATTAATGTATACAAAGAATGCCCATATATAGTCAAGAAAAAGTTGTTTTTAAGGGACGAGTGACTTAAATGGGTAATTCACAAAAGAATACATCAAATGCCAATAAATACTCAAAAAATATTAAACCACAGTATGTCCTCCTTTTGGGCTACATCTGTTCTACTGAACAAGACTTGTCTCTCCACCACTGCTCTGCATGTTATCATCCATACGAGCCCTCCTCATTATTATACCCACACTAAGTTCTGTGCACAATGTAGGCATTAAATAACCATTGATAATAATGCAACAGTGTTCTGAGGTAGAGAAAAAACTAGTTTTAAGATAATTCAATTTAAAAAGCTATCACAATTGTTCAAAAAAAATCATAAAAGAGGAAAAGTAACTAGCTCTAGTAAGTAAAAGAGAAAAATGTTCATCATAGTAATGAAAGAAATGCAAATCAAAAAGGTAATGGGGTTGTTACTGTAGATAGTGAGCTAGTTATTAATAAGAAAGGGAGCAAAGGGAATTAGACATTGAGCTTAATAAACTGGGGAGCTTAAGCATGCTTGCTTACCCAGGAAGTATAGCATTTATAGACTCATTGACATACTCTTGAGGATTGCTGCCAAGGACACTTAATCCTAGGAGCACAGAAAATTTCCCAAGAGCACAGTCCACACTGCACCCTCTGGTATACCAGAATATTGGGGGGTATAGAAGGAGGTGCTTGAGCATAGAGGCCTGCCCATCTTACTAGGGGGTGGACCTATCAGAAGTGCACAAAAGCTTGGGAAATTGGTTAATTATTTTGAACTAGCTTGAGTCTTTCCTAATTCCAAGATATATAATCCCAGGGGAACAAACAAGTTCTCTCGTTCTCTCTCTCTCTCTCTCTCTCTCTCTCTCTCTCTCTCTCTCTCTCTCTCTCTCTCCTCTTTCCCTCCCTCCCTCTCTCTGATCTGTACTCACCTTATTCATTTGTGCATTCTCTCTTTCATCAGGGAACACATGTAACCATGTGGGTCTAGCAGCCATGTGGGCCCACAGCAGAGCACACAGGCTCCAAATAACTAAACTTTAATATGAAACAGAAACTGGACACTGGCCTTTGTTTGGTCTTGCAGAAGACACAGTTGAACTTCTTCCATGAACTTCTTCCATGATTGGAAGGACAGAGATAGGATATTGGAAACCCTGGGGCAGATTTCCACCTGAATAAATCTTGCAACACCTGTGCATGGGTCCGTGAAATGCTTTCCTTGTGATCTCGTGAAGAGCCTTATTTTCACCAACAACAGGGTGACTTTTTGCAGATTTTCACAATATATAAACCAAAAACTAGAAAGCCTTGCTACCTACAGTGCAGTAAAATGTATTTTCAGTTTGTTGGTGATATTGTGAGTTGGTACATACAATTTGGCAATGCATTCCTGGTCATAAACTTTAAAGAATAAGTCAAAATGTGGAAAACATTATGTGAAAGGCAATATTTACAACCATGGTATTTCTGATGGCCCCAAATTAGAAATACCACCAAATGTCCAATAATAAAGGAATCATCATATAAACTACAGGACATTTGTTCAAGGGAATAATATAGACATCCAAAGTGGCAAATATAAAAACCAAATATCAATATAAAGTTAACATAAATTATAAATTAGGATATCAAATTACATATGCATGATGATTATAGCTATGTGAGAATACATGCAAATAAAGAAAGACTAGAATGAAAAATCACAGTTTAGGATTTGTTTTCCTCTACTTCAAACCTTTAACATTTTGAGGTTGTACATTTCTTGAAAAACCAAAATTTTACTGAGGAAAATGCGACACTCACATGTACATGCAATAATAAAATGAGACAATGCCTGCAATTTTTAAAAAGTAAATCTCAATACAGGACTCCCCAAATAAAGACTTAGATATTCACACTAACACCTGACGATTCCTCAAATCTTGCTGGTGCCGCCACTGTGCTCAGCACTTCACGTGAACTGTCCCATTTAGCCCTCCAAGAACCCAGTGAGGTAAATGGGATTATGTTCTTTAATGCAATAGTTGACAACATGGAGACTTAGACAGGTCAAGTAACCCATCCAAGTGCACTGTCAGCAGTAGTTGTCACCAAGAAGGCTAGCTGCCTGCCAAGATGCATGAGTCCTATAATGGAGAATCCTAGTTAACTGCTAAGCCAGGGACATGGCCCAGCACCCCTCACTCCTTTGCATCCAGGTGAAGCGGTTTTACTAGGAGGTGCCCAGCACATCCTGTGTGCTCCGCAGGGCAAATTCTGATCATCTATTGAGGAGGCTCGGGTCTATAAATTAGTCAGAAGTCTAAAATGACGTGAGCGATTAACAGAAGTAATTGCCCCTTTATTTTAAAAAATGGTGTTAAAAGATGGCAATACCATTCTTCACCAATTCAACTGCCAACTTTTGAAAAAATTTACTTCCCAAAATTAAAAAGAGTGCCAGTAAATGGGCAATTTTCTATCCTCCTCGTGAAAAATCAGATGATGCTTCCTCTCATAGGACAATTTATCAAAGAGTTCAAGAGCTTCACAATTCTGTAATATCCTTGACCCAGAATTTCCTTTGGAAATGATCATAATGAAATAAATGATGTAAGATATATAGATATAGTATTGTTTTTAAAGAAATTATTTATAAGACTAGCAGAAACCATCTAAATATCCAGGTGGTTATTATCCATATATAGAGAAGTGGACAAATTATACTTTGGCTACACAATGAATTACTATGCATCTGTTTCAAATTATGTTGCAAAAGAATATTTAACAGCCTGGAATATGATACATTATACAGTGTGATTTCATTCTTCTTATGTTTAAAAAATACATCTATATCAGGCATGAATTTGGTTCTTGCATATAGGTGCAAGAACTATCACATTTCTTTATTTTTCTATATCAGATGAAATCTGGCTTAGCATCCTGTCAACCTGCTACACACACACACACACACACACACCACCACCACCACCACCACCACCACCACCCCTACACACCTTACTTTGGATCTTCCTACTATCCTAGGGGTAATGTAGTACCAAGAGGCACTACCTGTAGACCACAGTTGTTGCCTCTGTTGCCATCAAAGTTCACCTTGATATTGGCACGGGTTGCAGTTGTGGAGCTGGGAAAAGAGGTACTCTTGTAGCACTGGATTTGTGATAGGCTTGGCTACAAAAGGTTTCTGCTACTGATCGCAAAACAGTCCTATTGGGGCTTTGACCCCCAGGGTTACATCACCAAGGGCTTTGCCACTCTGGGGGTGCTGAAGGGTGGCGGGGGGCAGAGGCCTCTGACCTTTAGAGAATCTGCACCACTTAACCTCTCCTGGAAATGTCAGCTCTCTTCTGGGGCCACTCCACCTTTTAAATCTAAGCTCCAATTTTTCTCTCTCCTTCCCATACAGAAAAATTCTGCCTTAATTCCTTAATTGCCCAGTCTTCCAAGGCGTTGGTTAATTATTTCTCCAGTGACCTCTAAGACCCAAATAAACCTCTATCCTTCCAACCCAATCCACATACGCCAGCACACTCATACTCAAAAGACACACACAGACCCACACACAAATGAACTTAATTATTAGAATACAAATGTAGGAGTGTTTTGATTTTTCTCAGATGTATGTGTGTGTTAATAAAAGAGAATATAAATTAAGGGGGTAGGATGAGAGAAACAGTAAAAGTAATTATATTTTTCTTCTCTTTCACTTAAGCAGTAAGAAGTCATCAAATCTGCCACATATGTGTGCATTAAAGACCCTAAAAGATGACACAACTGTTCACTGACTGCTGAAATTACGGAAAAGTGCTCACTTTTCTTCTTTGCATTTATTATAATTTCCTAAATTTTCTACAATGACTCTAGGTCAATTTATAATTTAAAATGCAGTTTATTTTTTTCATGCTAAAATATCAACTGTATTTTTTTTCTTCTAATCCTTGTACTACCATTCCTAATATACAAGTGTATTTTTAAAACAAAGAATAACTAGAAAGCAATGAGAATTACTTTATTAAAAGGTACAAACCATGGTTATAAATGTATTTTGGGAAAAAAATTAGAAAAAAATTCCAAAAATGTTTTTAAGTGGTAGATAGGAATCAGTGTATAACTTTCCGAGGTGATTGAGCTAATGTTAACATTGATTTTTAGATGTAAACATTTGGATTGATTGCTCTGCTGACTTGATTTACATCCTTTTCTGTCCCCCTATACATATTTCAAACTTGATGCCACTATAGAGGTGTGCACCCATATTACATCTAAAAGTCTCTATCCTTGAAGAAATATTGTATAGCTATTTTCCCAACTCAAAATACAATCACATTAGGGGAGATTGGTTCAGAGATGGCCCTCGGTTCACCAAGAATTGCTATTATCCTCCCCTCCATTTTTCCTCTTTCAGAATCAGAGATTTCTTGCCAACTGTCAACAGCCCAAACACCAAAGAGGAAGAATCCCATCACCCTCCCACTTCATTTTCCATTCTAGAGACTTTCTATTTCAATGCTCTCTCTTCCTTTTCACTTTTTTTTTTCCATCTGGGCACCCATTCAGACATTAAAATTTGTATCTTCCTTTAAGAAGTCTTCACCACGAAGCCATCACTGCCCTTAGCTCTAGCATAGATAAGTTTAGGTGTGTGGTCCAGAAATACCCTGGGGGACGACAGGAGATGGTGGAGGAAAAACATGTTGGGCCCATCTGACTCAGGAATGCCTCCTGTTCATTACAAAACCCAGAGGTGATCTGATGCAGATGTACTTAAAATCTCTTTTTTTGTTTGTTTGTTCTTTCTTCAGTTGCTCTTAGTCACCCTGAAATCACGATCAGGTTTATTTTAGTACAAGAAGACAACTCCTACAAGCCCAAGGAATGAACTTATCTGCCAGCCACTGTCTCCAAGTTCAGGTCCTGCTCTCTGCCTGGGTTCTGCCTGCCTTTGGTTTTCAGAGCAGGACCTCCTCACAGAATACTCAGAGAAGAAAGCACATGGGAGACACCTAGAAGGCAGACCTGGCTTCAACAGTTCTTCCACACACAGCACATCCAAAGACAGCCTTTGGTTTGCAGCTGTAGCCAAGATAATCATGTCTAGAATGTCCTTTAATTAATTCAATATTTTTAAAGTACTACTATGTGCCAAGTATTGTACTTATTTGTCTTTGTAACACTGATCTTAGTCATAATAAGCATACAATAACTGCTTGTTTTAATGGATGAACATTTTCCCAACTAGAATGTGAGCTCTAGAAGTCATGGACTTGAATCTGGCATATACTAGGTGCTTAGTAAACTTTTGTTGATTAAATCAATTTATTGATTAATTCACAAGTGAATAAAGGAATCGATTCACACCAAAAAGTTGTAGCCAACAGTGGTGGGAAGCAGTATGTCTGTAGAATGGAAATATTTTGGGTTTTAGAATTAGATCTGAAGTCAAATTCTAGGCTTATCTTCCCAATTTTTATTTTACCATATGTAAAAGGAAATAACAATATTTATCTGAATGAATTGTGAGGATTTAATGAGTTAACAAACATTAAATGCTTGGCAATTTTAGAACCATGTTTCAGATGTTTTAATCAGATTTTTTATAGCTTTATCCTATTTTGGAAGAAGTCTTTAACCATGAATCGTCATGCTCTGAACTCTCAAAACACGTGTAGACTTCAGTGATTTGTTCAGATATTTTCTTAAATTGTGATGTCCTCAAAGGCCCAAAAAAAAAAAAAAAAAAAAAAAAAAAAGTCATAATAACCTCTGCATCCACAGCACCTGATTCATGCATGTACTTCAGTAATGCTTATTGATGGATAGATAAATGAACTTGGTAGCTGTAAACATCTAGAGTAACACATTGTGTTTAATGCCTGGATGGCTCTAGACCAATGAGTTCATGTGGCTGTTGCCAAAGTAAGAAGCTTTTCAGTATTTGGGTTTGGTACTTACATGAGTTAAGACGTTTTCAATCATAAGCAATAGGGGCTTGACAAACTTGACTTCTGCAAAAAAGGAATTTTAGTCAAATGTAACAGACATCAAATAAGTGACTTCAGATATTGCTAGTCCCAGAGATTCAAAATACGTCATCACAGCTTGCTCGCTCTCTCTCTTTCCATGTTTTAGACATGGCTCCCTATGGTGCCACTCCATGATACCTTCCAATAGCCCAAGATTTAGCCCAGCAACCCAGCCCTCTAACTACAACAAGAACAAACAAAGCCATGTTTCCTGCTATCTATGTTAATGGGGAATCAATCAGGGAGTGGTCTGATTCATGGGTTCAGCACGGGACATGGATCTATTCTTAAATCACTATGACCAAGAGGCTTGAGTATTTTGCTGGACATATCTAGGTCACATGCCTACCCCTGTGGCTAGAAGAGAGGACCAGCTGGGTGAGCCCCACCCAAGCCCCAGAGAAGAGAAGTGTTGTATTACCAGAAGAGGGAAAGAATATAAAACAAACAAACCAAAGCTTTTGCCCACACTATTCCAGACTTCTTCTTACCATCTTCTTGTCACTGTTATTATCCTGTAAATCACCTTAAATTTTTTCTTCAGTATATCCCTTTGCCCCTTTCCCTCCCTGCACTGTCAAAGTATACCGAGTAGATAACAAACAGAAAGGGAATAAGCATCCTAGGACTTTGGAAGCAGCTTTGTCTCCCGACTTCCCCACACCTAGGATCTGGGGTAATTGAAGCAAGTCCCTGGTGATGCCACACAAGGGGATACTGCCCCTAGGCCTTCCTTTATGGCAGGAAAGAAATTCAGTTTGACCTTATTGACTGGCCCCATCTGCCTGTCAAGAAAGCACTTGGTAATTACTCTAATCAAGCAATTTGCTTTTTAATTGAGATCAGAGCTATTCTCTAAAATCTTCAGAAGGCACTGGATTGCACAGCCACTGTGAAGATGGAATGCTAGAATAATAAAAGAATCTCAAGGTCTCCCTGCTCTTAGTTTGCCAAAATTTTCAGCACTTGTTAAACATGATTGGGTCACAGCAGGAGAAAAGCAGTTGTGCATTGACTGGTTCAAAAATGAATTCTGAATACAAGTCTGCCCCAGAGCCACCCTATACCTTTCTCTGCCCTCACCTCCTTCTACCAAACCACACCCACGACTTATTTGAATCTCAACCCTGGGGTCAGCGTCTTCCTCTGCTTTGCACTCTAACACATTCTAAGGTATCTTTAACACTACTATGGTCTCATTTTGTTATTAACATGGACTTATAACTTTATGATTTGCAACTGCTTTTCCCAAGCATTTTGTATAGGTGTCACAACAGTAATGAGAGATAAATATTACCATTGTGCCTGACTGATGAGGAAAGTGATGCTCACAAAGATTTAGGCAATAGCTTAAGGTCCCATGGCTAGTAAGTGGCAGAGCCAGGTCTCAAATCTGGGTCCTCTCATTACAAATCCCTTGCCTTTACTACTAATAGCATACTTCCTCTATTATATCCCATTGGGTCATTTTGACCCAATGACGCAGCAATCTTCTTGAGGTTAGGAGGCAGGTCTTTTTGCTTCTGTGGCTACTTGTAGAAGGTCTAGCACATCACAGTGTATAGGATTGGTGTTCCAAAATAATTTGTTTGCTGAAGAAATAGGTACTTGGTTGCTGTAAGTAGGTCATTTTAGAAATTCAGCCTCGTAGGCAGGGTGGAGGATGTACAAAGCGAAGCCTTTATCTAACCGTGGTTAGAGTTGCTCATTTACATATTTGTTCATTCAACCAGTTCTTGTTTTTTGTCTTGCATGTGCCATGCAGAGTAATAGGTACTGGCTGTCCATTGGTAAATAAAACAGGCACAATCCCAGCTCTGAGGAGCTTACACCTCTGTGAGAGTCCTAGAATCTAAAAGGTATAATCTAATGATAAACTCTTCATTGTTCTTAACCATATTCATTTTTTTGTTAATCGTTGCAGAACAAATTACCACAAATTTAGCTGAAAACAACACCCATTTATTAACTCACAGTTTGGGATTCCATTCAACTGGGCAGACTCAGCTGGATTCTCTGATGGAGGTCTTGCACGGCTATAATCGGCTGAGCTATTATCCAAAGATTTGGGGGAAGAATTTACCGTGAAGCAGAATCAAATTCCTTGTGGCTATAGGACTTAGGTCCCTGTTTTCTTGCTGGCTGTCAGCTGAGGGTTGCTCTCAGATGCTAGGAGCTCCCTCAGGTTTTTTCCATATGAACACACCCATCTTCAACTCTCTGGTTTCCCCTCTTCTACCAGCTGTAGAAAACTTTCTGCTCTTTAGAGCATTCATGTGATTAACCCAGAGCCATCAGGCCTCTCATTTTTGTAGTCAGTCATGCCATAAAACAACGTAATCACAGAGCAGCACTGTTAGGTAGGATAGATAGCAAGCCAAAGCAGGGAGGAGGAGGGATACACGTCCCACCCACTGATTCAGCGGTCCTTGAAATTCAATGTATCTTTTCCACTATCTGAGAAAGAAAGCCTTTGAAACTGTGCTTTCATCCCAAGGCCTGAAAGGTGTATTCACTACTTCCCCACACCCCCCACTCCTAGAAAGCTAGCACCACCTTTACCTGTCAATCAATATGTAACTTCTGTACCCTCCCCCCTTTTGCCAACTATGTAAGTCTTCAGGACAAAGGACCCTCTCTTGGCTCTCTGGCTGCCCAACCTCAGGTCACCTCGGCCTTTGGCCACCCTTACTTTCACTGCCCTTACCCTGCTTTGCTCTATGCCTGTTTCACCACCATCTTAGCTAGGCCCATTCTCTTCCATGAGAACAGATCACCAATATGTCCTGATGGATGCTAATAGATTCACTGATCTGTAATTCTTTACTATCATCGGCAGCCGTCCGTCTCGAGAGACGATGGTGTAGCTTCTTAAGAGTCTATCTGCACCGCCGAGAATGACTGTGCAGTCCAACTCGGGAGTGATACGGTATCTGTCTCCTCCCGTGTTGAATCGACATCTTGCGATGACGCTGGAGTGCCCTCTCCAGTGAAGCTGAAGCTACAGAGCCTGGGCAGGGTGATATGGAGGGTCTGCTGTTGCCCATGCAGCAGACCCCCCCTCTCTTCGCAGCTGAAGGGTCCAAGGGAAAGACGGAGTCAATACAGCTTGGCTTCAGGTGCGCCGCAGGAGTTGCCGGTGTTGACTACAACGTCAAACCGCCTTAGGGACTCCGGCTCCGGATTTTCTGTCGGGGTTTACTCCCTTAGCCTTTCCCCTGAAGAGGTATGCCGCAAGGCAGCGGAGGTTTTTTGGAGTCAGAGTTTTCCTTCTCTGTCAGAGTTTTCCTTCTCTTTACTATATTGGTGAGAAAAATCGAGTTTCTGGGAGTTTCTCCCATAACAGTATGTCATCATATTCACGAGTCCCACCCACACTCAAAGAAGAAATTATACAAGGTCACTGAGCACTGGGTGTCATCTGAGAATCTGCATCCCATACCCCCTGCCCAAACTTGGGAACTGGGAACTGCACATGGCCTTTTGCCACAACCTAACAAGAGTTCTTCCCTGTCCAGCATCATCCATGTTTAACCATGACACATGTTTATACCTTTGAATATGCCAGTCTTTCTGCTTGGAAGCTTCCCCTGATTCAGTTCCTCCAACAAAATCCTCCTCAAACTTTGAGACTCAAAGTCTTGAAGACCCTTTGAGTTATCTTCTCAGCACTCAACCACCCCTCAATTCATGTTAAAGACACTCTTCTGTGTGTTTTTATGGGACTTTGTCCATCCCACCACTAGAGAACCTCATCCAGACTAAATTATAGGCTTAGTCACCAAACTGTGAGAGCTCTGACAGATTGATTGATTGATTGATTGATTGATTTTCCAGGGCATCCCATGGATCTTGGCACATGGTAAGTGCTTGGTAAATATTTGTTGAATACAGTTGAACTGGACTTTCTACCTTCTATTGTGGGGACTCATGATTTGATGAGTAGCACAGATTTGAAACCTGACTCGGGTACAGAGTAGAACATCAGTAGTTTTTACCTCCTCAACACACGTTCATTCACGTTCGGCTCACTGTATCCAATTTGTCATTAGGGAACCATCCAATTCCCACTTCCATTCCAGTGGTTCATGTGGACATAACCCATTTCTAGGCAGGCTCGCCTGTGGCTCAGACTTTGCTAATAAGAGGCACCATGACTAATTCCAAGGCAGGCATGATGTAATTAGGATGAAGTTTTTGGGAAAGAGTTTCCCTCTTTTTTGGGCTTGTAGAGCTAGTAGAATGAAGACTTAGAGTCACAAGTAGGTTTCTCTGCCACCTGCTCGGGGGAGCCTCCTATATAATGAACATCACAGCGAAATGTAGAACTAAGAGATGACAATAGGAAAATATTGACTCCTGAAGACATCACGAGCCTGTGGATTACACCATGTCTAGAGCATGTCATCCTCTGAATTTACCAATAAACAAAAATGCCTTTAGATTTAAATTTCTGCTAACACAAACACTTTCTCCTTTATTAATTTGAGTTAGGTTTTCGTCATTTGCAACAACAACAACAAAAAGGCCTGAAAAACGTATAGGATGGTAACCCTGGTTATGGAAAATATTTAAAAATAACAACCCCTCTCAAGGACTAAACCACAGGGCCTTGGCTCTGCCAGCTCATTACTAGTACTCCTGAAAACTGAACAAATGGGGTCATCGGACTCCGCAAGAAGTGCCACTCTGCCTCTAGCCTCTCCATGCTAACTTGCCTTGAGTTCTGTTTGGGAATCCAGAGACCAAGGATCTTGGGGGTAATACTGTGGTGGGTGATGAAACAGAGAATAATTATTGTTTATAATCTTCAGAAGCAACCGTCTTAGTCTGTGGCCAGGATTCTTCTGAGGGACACCAGGTGTGCAATTTGCAAGTAAATGACAACCGACATGACTATTGATTGCTCTGACCAGCTAATTAGGGGCCATAATTTCCTGGCCCCAGGATTTCTCCCCCACTGCCCATGCCGGATCTCATTTGTTTGCCCCCAAGTCATCCCTGGGGAGGAACCTCTCCTCTCATCAGCTTCTCTATGTCTTTCTCCAGCTTGCTAGACTCAATGGCTGTGTCACCAGATTTCAAAGGGACTTTCAGCTTTTTGCATAGTCAGTTCCTCCTCTGAGTCTTCTCCCACCCCCATCATTACTTCAGGGTGTTGGAACTTTGCTGTGAGCTGCTGACAGATCATTAAAGATCCCAGCTGTTACTGGTCCATAACAACTCCTTTCCACTGGGTCTCCTTCCAGGAACAGCTGCAAAAGCTCCAGAAAGGAAAGGAAGAGATGCATTTAGCATGATAACAAATCAGGAGGGAATGACCAGCTTGCCCAGAAAAGCTGGGGTGCAGATGTAGCCACCCAGCAACTCTCCCCATCCCCCAGGAGAGAGGCCGATGCGTGTTGCCTCAGTGTGAAAACTCTTCATAACCAGTGGAATGAGATCAAGAATCTCCACCCGTGCTCCCAGGAGAAAAGTTTTGGAAGAACTTCTTGCCTTCCCCATAATGACTCACACAAAGACCTGTAAGTGGTTAGAAAAAGTTTCCTATCTTGTACACCCATGTGAGCATTATGTAATTCATTTGTATCAAACTAACTACATGGAAAAGAACTGGTGGCTGAGATCTGATCACATATTGGAAATGGGCAAAGTGCTGTACCTGTATTTTCTCAAGCACACTCACACGCACACTGATAGATGAGGAAACCGAGGCACAAAGAGCTTGACTAACTTGATCAAGTCTGCACATCTCAGAACTAGTGGAGCCGAGATCTGAATTCAAGTCTGTTTGACACCAGAGCCTGTGCTCTGAACTTCCACCCCATTCCACCGCCTGCAAGCCAGTCAGTCTGAACCCCTGCGGTGCCCGAACTGGTCCAGAGCCTGGCAATTAGAAGGCACTCAGGAAAGGCTGAATAAATTTCTTTTTTCAGTGAAGGCTGATGCGCAGCACTATGCTTTTATACATATTGCCTTCGCTCCTTGACACACTCTTCATTCCCAACGACTTCATCTACCTGGAAAACTGCTACTGATTCTTCAAGATTTTTCTTAGTCATTCTGCACAGTATAAAAAGGCGACAGAAAAGCCCCTGTCCTGTATCCAGTGGACAGCCTTCATTATTTCTTCACCATGTCCTCCACACTTTTATATATCTTTATTCTGGCATCTTCCTGTCCTCTCAGACCTAAGCTGGACCTCATGCCTTGAACTCCCCATTTCCAGGGCTTCACGAAGTGTTCCTCAATATTTCTGCTAATTTCCAAGCACTTTCTATCTCTTGTTCTATTCTATCACCTAAGCTTCAGCTTCCTCTATTGTTGCTTTGGTCCATCACTATACCACTTTGAGACGAAACTCAGCACTTCTTTAATTTCTATGCTCAATGCCAAGTATTCATCATGACTCTCACAATTTGGGGGGAAGGGCATCAAAAGAAGTAGTGCAGCACTATGCCTTCTATCATCTTCTTCATCTAACTGTTACTGTCTTCCCCTTCTCTTTTATAAGTAAAATAATCCCTCAAATTCTTCCCATAGTCTATGCAGAACAATTTCCTCCAGAATCCTGTCACCAACTACTATCAAGGCCTTGGAATTGTGGGGGAGGAAAAAAAACTTTCCTCTACCTTTCAAAGTGCTTTCTGCTGATCTAATAATTAAATCTACATGAGGCAGACTAACAAAACAAAATAACCAAGTTTAATTACACATGTACATATGGAAGCCCCACATACGTATGAGGTTCAGAGGCACAAAGGAAAAACGAAGTCTATATGACATTCTGGGCAAGAATGAGTAAAGGTGCCCTGGGGCTTAGGTCATTCCCAGGGTAAGAAGAGCAGATGTTCAGTAATTAGAAGTTTGCCCTGCCCTGTGTAGAAGTGGAAGAAGGTTATCTCTGATCATCTTTTGTTATGAGGAAGGTGCTTAAGTCAAATTCTTCTAGGTAGTAGTGAGGAAGTCTCTCTTGAGACCTGATAAGAAAAAAAAAAATTCTTAGATGTTCAAAATTAATTTACAACTGCTAGAGAGTGAAAGACGGAACTGATAATGGCTGCTGACCACCTAACAAAAGACTTCTCACCCTTTCTGTCTTACCTGTTAGGATTTTGGGTTAATTTCCAGGTGGCTATTTCTAGACACCATCTAACCCCAGAAGTCACCTCTTGTTTACACAAGGGCTTTCTGGACTGGTGTTCCCAGCCAATCTACAGGACGCCCTTCACCTGCCCCCACCTCTTTAGCTATAGCTTATGTAAATTCTTTCTTCTCCCTTCCCTCTAATTGATGTATAAAATGCTTGCAAAACTCTGGGATGGTGGACATGCTGTCTTTCCACCTAGCCATGATGCTGATGGTTTAGGCTCCATTCCCCAAGACCAGTCTCCTGGAGAGCATTTTTGGCTCAATAAAACCTTACTTACAAAAAGACTTTCAGCCATGGAAGTTAAAAATTTTTTAGTTTAACAGTCTATAGGGTCTCACTGCTTTTAGGTAAAAAATAATACACATACCACAGAGGCACATCTTGGGGTAATTCCTTCTGAACCCCTACAAAATGAAGGCACCACTAGGAAGTGAGAGTAGAGTGTTGGGGAGGGGTGGCCACATCCTATACCAAGCCCTCACGAGTCAGAAACTGTTTGTTGAGTACCCACTAGATGCAATGTAACTGAGATACAGAGATGAAGAAAAGCAGACAGCATATGCAGCTTATATCCTAGTGGAGGAGAGAGACACAAAACATTAACAAATGAAATGGTTCCAGGTTGTAGTGATGTGAAATCCTCTTGCTTGAGTGAACAGTGATGAATTAGGATGGAGTGGTTAGACATAGACTGTCTATGGAGGTGATGTCTGAGCTGAGGTTGAAGAGGTGAAGGAATCAGCCTTGTGATAAGCTTGAGATTGAGTGTTACAAACTGAAAGAACTATAAAGGCAAAAGCCCTCAGACAGCAATGAATTTTGTGTCCTGGAAAAAAGTGAGAGAGTGCCCACAAAAGAAAGATGAAAAAAGAGACAGGTAGTGGTAGATCAAGGAAATGTTTATATTTTTCCCAAGTCTAATGGAAATCTATTGGAGATTTGAGGTGTAAGTGACATAATCAAATTATCAAATCATTATTCTAAACAGTATAATAACTTAATCATATCTGCTAACACATATGTTTCCCCTACTAGACTATGAGTTCCTTGAAGCCAGAAACTACTACGTCTATGCTTTTTTCATCATTTTTTGCTAGGCAACTAGCCCCCATGCCTGATTCATGTTTTTTATTTTCTCCTCACCTGAGGACATGCTTATTTATTTTAGACAGAGAGGGGAAGGGAGGGAGAGAGAGAGAGAAACATCAATGTGAGAGAGAAACATCGATTGGTTGCCTACTGTATGCCCCCCAGCTGGGGATTGAACCTGCAATCTAGGTATGTGCCCTGAGCAGGGATCAAACCTGCGTGCAGCATTTTGGTGTCTGGGATGATGATCAACCAACCAAGCCTCCCAGCCAGAGTGCATGGTTCATGTTTTACAAATGAATGAAAAATGGTCGAATACATGCTTAGCAAGCACTTCAAAATTTCTGTAGTGTTCACAAAGATTTGGCAGTGGGTAGTTTTAAGGAGGGATCATAACAGAGAGTTCTTGGCCTTCTGCCATCTCACTAGCTCCTGCCCCCACCCCCTACTTTCCCTCTCTTTGTCCTTCTTGTCCCTCTCCATCAAGCATTAAGCAATAGTCTGGGAGGTGACTTTAAGAACTTAAAAATAAAGATACTCTCTGGAGATAAAACTAAAATATATCCCTAAAATATTACTCAAACTGTCTGTCAATGTCAATCTATCAGTTCTTTTAAAAAAATACTTTATTAAATTTATTGGAATTATATCAGTTGATAAAATTACATAGGTTTCTAGGCTACAATTCTATAATATGTCACCTGTATTGTGTGTTCACCACCCAAATTCAAATCTCCTTCCTTCAATCTATCAGTTCTTAAAGAGTTTGGGAAAATGTCCATAATTACAATCAAGGTGACTAGGAAATATGAAGTACAACCTAAATTAGCATTTCTCAAACTTCACACACAGACCATCATTTTGGCATTACAGGGTCAGCCAACTTAAGAGAAAAAAATGGATTCTTGATAAGTTGGTCAGAGTTGATACCCCATCAACTGCATGGACTCTTGTTTGAAAGAAGGGTGTGCAAGCACAGTAAGAATGATGCACATGCCATCTATAAAAGGCTAACCCAAAGGGAACAAAGGTGTCAGCATTGATCTAGCCCTGCGTTGACTCTGGATCAGAAAGCAACAGAAAGGAGTTCACTACTGAGGGACAAATGGAGGTTGTATCACTGTCATTGAGATGAAGTTGGTTTGCGGTCTAACCACCTCCCTTCGTTCTAATTGCTTTGCTCAAGAATGTCCTGAGAAATGTACAGTTGCCTCAATTTCCCAAGTGGAGCCATGTATGGAGAGAGGATGTGACCATGAGCATCATGGTCTGATTACTGACAATGGCTAGCCAACACTTGTTAATCATTTAAATTAGTTGTGCCGTATTACTCAGGATAGGCTCAAAGTGCTGTTTCAAGAATCTCAGTAGCTTAACCCAATAAAAGTTTTAAAATTTCTCTGTCACTCTGGTTGAGTGTAGGTCTTAGATGGATAGGGAAGAGCAGGGAGGCTCTAATCCACACTTTCAGTCAGGAACCTAGGTCTCTCCTGTCATTGATATTGTTGTCTGTCCACACCCCTGCCTCCAGCCATTAGAGATATTAATTCAACTTGGTGGCTAGAGAAAGACAGCAAAGGTTGCACATGGGAGGTTTGCTAAGCCAGTCTGGAATTGATACCTATCCTGTGTTCACCTTCCAGTGGCCAGAAATCTGTCACATGGTCACATCTAACTGCAAGGGAAGCTGAGATGTTTTCTTCCTGAGTATGCAGAAAGGAGAACCTTGAAACTGACATGTCCTAATAGTTTCTACCCCTTGTACTAAATGCTTTCCATGAAATATAGCATGAGATCCTCATCACATTCCTTAAAATGAAGTACTTGTATTATCCTAATTTTATAGGAGATGACACTGAAGCACCAATGGGATAAGCAATTTTCCCGAGAACAGGTGATTAACCATGTCTGAGCCGAAGCAAGGTTAAGCACATCTGTAGAGTCCACACTTTTAACCACTACAATACACACAGTTATATTTATTGTGGCTTGCCCTGGCTGGTTTAGCTCAGTGGATTGAGCGTCGGCCTGCGAGCTAAGTGTCGCTGGTTCGATCTTCCAGTCAGGGTACATCAGAGAAGGAAAACTCTGACTCCAAAAAACCTCCGCTGCCTTGCGGCATACCTCTTCTGGGGAAAGGCTAAGGGAGTAAACCCCGACAGAAAATCCGGAGCCGGAGTCCCTAAGGCGGTTTGACGTTGTAGTCAACACCGGCAACTCCTGCGGCGCACCTGAAGCCAAGCTGTATCGACTCCGTCTTTCCCTTGGATCCTTCAGCTGCGAAGAGAGGGGGGGTCTGCTGCATGGGCAACAGCAGACCCTCCATATCACCCTGCCCAGGCTCTGTAGCTTCAGCTCCACTGGAGAGGACACTCCAGCGTCATCGCAAGATGTCAATTCAACACGGGAGGAGACAGATGCCATGTCACTCCCGAGTCGGACTGCACAGCCATTCTCGGCGGTGCAGATAGACACTTAAGAAGCTACACCATCGTCTCTCGAGACGGATGGCTGCCGACGACGATTTATTGTGGCAAATAAATAAATTGGCCTTCAGATTTGAAAGTTTCAGTGCACATACAAAACTGTGAGTCTGAATGTATAAATGGCGAAGTGGATTCTAGAACACAATGACCCACCATGATACTTCCTCCTGTAAGGCTGTGATAGCCAGGCATCCAAATCCTCTAGGGGACAATACATCTCCAATCTGGTCCAATTGCAACAAATAAGGACTCAAGTTAACAGTAAATGAGTACCTACCACCGAGTCAGGCAGGACTCTGACTTATGTGAATTGAACTATTTAAATCCCCACAACAACTCTACAAAGTAGGTACTATTATGAAGAAATCGAAACACAGAGAGATTAAGATACTTGCCAAGGTCATACAGCCAGAAAGAGCCAGAGGCAGGATTTGATCCAAGGCAGTTTTTAGTTGTAGAATCCATGTCCTGAGCTACTATGTTAAAGAAAAATGCAATAATGATATCAATATTGTTGTTGGTAGATGTTTTTCCCATAGTTCCCATTATCATTCACATAGGATCAAAACTTGATGCAACTCAGTTACCACCTTTTCTCCCCAGGAGCAGAGCGCACGCCTTCAAATAGGTACATGGGAAATATTTATGAAACTGAAATTATTTGAATTATGTTAAATTGAAGGTTGCAACATTTTTCCTTTTGTTTACTGCCAGGAAATTAAAAACTGCTAAGAATTTTATATAAATTCATTTAATTCTCATAAAACCCTACCATGGATGCAACTTTACCCCTATTCTTATAGGTCATAACACCAAGTTTGAACATAAATAACAAAGTTCAATGATATCTGACTTAGATGTGAGTATAAACCTCCTGGTAACACTTTCACAATGAGTTCTGAACATTCTCTAAATGAAGAGAAGTATCCTACTCTGGTCTTCCAAGAATAGGCTATTGAAATTCAGGACTTTGCTTTCACAATTCTACCTTTTTTCTTTCTAGGAAAGTCATTGCTGTGAGGCACTGGTGTGAACAACAGTAGCAAGTGGGAAGAGCAATGGGACAAGGAAAAGGAGGAGAAAGAAACAGTCCATAATATTAGAAAAAGTGAAAAAACGAAGTTAGACTTCTAGGTTCCAAGCCAGCCATCCCTCTACCTTTCTCTCCGGTCGGTCGGCAGTCGTCCGTCTCGAGAGACGATGGTGTAGCTTCCTAAGAGTCTATCTGCACCGCCGAGAATGGTTGTGCAGTCCGACTCGGGAGTGACACGGTATCTGTCTCCTCCCGTGTTGAATCGACATCTTGCGATGACGCTGGAGTGTCCTCTCCAGTGAAGCTGAAGCTACAGAGCCTGGGCAGGGTGATATGGAGCGTCTGCTGTTGCCCATGCAGCAGACGCCCCCTCTCTTCGCAGCTGAAGGGTCCAAGGGAAAGACGGAGTCAATACAGCTTGGCTTCAGGTGCGCCGCAGGAGTTGCCGGTGTTGACTACAACGTCAAACCGCCTTAGGGACTCCGGCTCCGGATTTTCTGTCGGGGTTTACTCCCTTAGCCTTTCCCCTGAAGAGGTATGCCGCAAGGCAGCGGAGGTTTTTTGGAATCAGAGTTTTCCTTCTCTGATGTACCCTGACTGGAAGATCGAACCAGCGACACTTAGCTCGCAGGCCGACGCTCAATCCACTGAGCCAAACCAGCCAGGGACAACCTTTCTCTCCACTGGCTGCAAAAGGCAGAGAAGAATACGTATAGACAGGGTATGAAGCACACTGTCATGCTTGGATGAAAGATCCTGTGTTACAGCCAATGCACACCCAAAACTGATCATGTTGCAAAACCCACATTGTGTTATAACATATTGTTTTTGCATTTTGCAGGAATACTTCCACTCTGAATTCATAAGGTCAGAGAAGGCAGAACTGCGTTTTTAGGTGGGAACTCTAAAGATGGATGTAGCACGGAGAAAACAGGAGACGGTTGTAAGCAAAGCTTGCCCTCCCTACACTAACTTATAAATCCTATCCTTTCTCTGCCTGTCTTTTTTCTTCCTCATCAAGTGTCTCATTCTCCCAAATCCCAATTTTTTCATATTATCCTATATCTTCAGTATTAATGACTACAGAGTGACACCCTCTCAGGAGCACTGCACATCAGAGGAAAAGGAACCCCAAGGAAGGATGAGACCGTGTGCCCAGCACTGTGGCCCGTGAACTACCCTTCCTCTTGAATATTCACAACAGCATCCTCCTGTTTGGAAATGATGTTGAAGGAGGAACACAGCTGAAGAATGCTGAGGTCCTTTTCAATATTGGGAAGGGCCCTTCACCCCTGCAGAACACTTAGATAATATTTTCCCTCCAGCATCACCAGCAACGGCCATCCTGAATTGCATTGATTATGGTGGTTTTCAACCTAAGCAGTGTGGTTTTGTGATACATGAAAGAAACTGTGAGCCTGCTGATATGCTTAGTGAGGACCATAGACCATATACTCTTGGCCGAGGAATGGAGTTTCAAGTCTAGGCCCATCATTTGTTATAATATTTCAGGGCCATCAGGTCTGTAATTGATTTCTTTCTTTCTCCAACTTAAAAAAGTGGTCCAGGGTCATGTCAACACTGATGATAACTTCTTGTGATCCATAAGCAAATCTTTCTAGTGCCAAAGTGTGTCCCTCAGAAATAGGGAGATACATGTGTTTTTCATAGTCTCCACTTATTGTTCAATATTTCCTCCAAACACGATGACTTTCTTCTCAAGTCTCACGAGTAGAAATGGGTCCTCCAACTTCTAGCTGTGGCGCCTCTACCTCCCACCATCCTGTCCCACCACAGGGCACTCAGGTGCCCTCCTCATGTCCCCCAGTCCACTTCCCTTTCAGGGACCAAGGCATGAATCTCTTTTTAAAAGGAGCCCTCTTCCTCTCACATAAATCACTTCAGGTAAATAGATGGCCAAAGGTTATTGTCTCCACCACTGCCTATGTCCTGATGTCCTTCAGATGTCCTGAGTTCCTTTGAGGCTCCCCTGAGACCTCCATCCCTTACTCTGCAGACAAAAGTATAAATGCCAGGTTCATATAGCTCAGTGTCACAGTGACTTCCCAAACCCATTTCTTTTAATTTCTAAAAACTTATATTAAAACAATAATCTTAGAAAGTCCTTAAGAGTGAAACCCCTTTTTGAGTATTTTAATGTTTTTTTCCTGTTTGCTCTATAAGACCCAATTCTCCTTTCTAAACATATACATGTGACTTTCATAACAAATAAGCTTCCCCTACTAGGAATCTTACTACTCTGGTGTTTGGTCTCCAATCTTTTAATAGTCTCCTGTGACTTTAAGAAGCATTACACAGACAATGTCTACATTTTCAGTCCTGCCTTGACAGTGTTTGGTCATGTCTTGGGGACTGACACATTTAACTGGCTATACAGCAAAGAGAAAAACATAGTTCTTATTTTAGAGCATAAGCAGTCATGTCACACATCTTTGTGTTTTGGTAAATCCACCATTAGAGAGAGAGAGAAACCGCAGTAGAGCTTACTTAAGCCCTTTGTCTTGTTATGTAGCATAGAAATTCTTAAACTAAATGAGCTGTGTAGCATCAAGTTCATGCTGGTTCCATAATCTCATTATTTCTGGGTCCTCATTAAAAGCAGGGTACTAGTTATTCTAATTTCAAAGTGTCTCCCTACTCTCTCACACACAAAACCTTGGTTATAAAAATAAAAAGTGCAGACCCATTCAGACACACAGGAGGAGGTTAGTCACTTTGGTTCATTACTTTTAAATAAAGCAACAAGCCACAGAAATTTTCTTGTAAGCTTAGAATGATCCTGCAAATCTGTGTGGACTCTGCATGCCTAGAATCATGATTGCCTATTGTTTCTCCCTGGATTATTTAGGGAGGAAGAGGCATTAAAATATATACTCAGGGACAATTTGGAGAATTACAGAATTGTAATGATCACAGACTAATTTTAGTGATTGAGAAGAGTATGGGAGCTACACAAGTACCAGCAAAGACAGGATGCCTCCTAAAAGCTGAAATATTACAAATAGTATCTTACCTTCTTCAGATTCTGACTGCTTTTCCTTTTATATGCATATTAATTTGACAAACATTATTGAGTGTAAAATGTGCCAAAATCTACATAGACCTAGGAGCTATAACAATGAAAATTTGTGATCTTTCTTCCAGAAAGCTCAGAGACGATTGGAGACATTGATTCATAAAGAGATTATAACTATCTAATAATATAAGAGATATGAGATACAATGGGAAATCATCATATAATAATAAAGGATAAAATTCTTAGGATCCTCTCCATAGGTGCTTACAGGGCATGTGATAGCATCCAACCTCCTGGCTACAAGGGAGAAACCTTATTTCTTCTCTCCTAGAAAAGGAAATTTGTTACCTTCCAATAAGGGGGGCATTAAGAATGGAGGAGACAGATACCGTGTCACTCCCGAGTCGGACTGCACAGCCATTCTCGGTGGTGCAGATAGACTCTTAAGAAGCTACACCATCGTCTCTCGAGACGGACGGCTGCCGACGACGAAGAATGAGCACTCAGCCCCCTCACTCCATCGGCCACTGGTTTTCTCCTTCCCCCGGACAGAGGGAGTAGCAGCCAGGCTAATTAGTCAGTTAGCACTCACTGAACCCCTCAAAGTGGCCTCTTGCTGCCCTGGACATTTGGACTTCAGGTACAAAGGGCTTTTCTTCTCTACTTGTTTCAGTGCGGAAAGGATGTCCCCACTATATAGGACCCCTTTCCCTCTCTCTTCATCTGTTTTTCTCCCTTTCTAGCTCCATCTGCATCTCCTTCTTCATCTCCAGCTCTACCTCCACCTTGTACCAGTGACTGGGTATATGAATAAGGCCCAAGGTTCTGGGTGAGTAAGCTTCTCTAACAAGGTTGCCGAGAGCTCTAAATTACAGGAGATGACTGACTCTCATTCAACATGAACAGACACTTTGGTCCTATCTGTCCAGTGATCCTTGTTGTCTCCTCTCTAGTTCAGTACACAGAATAGAGGCAGGTGGAGTCTTAGTCTATCTCCAACCTTTTACACTGGCTTTCTAGGCCAGACAGCTCTCCTGAGTATTCCTGGATACTCCAATTCTTTTGCCAGCTTTAACACCCTGGAATTTAAGTACAGATAGGTCATCGATAGATAGTAAATAAGTAATTGTATAGATCATTTATAACTGCACTTTTTACATATTCTGTGAAAAGCTGAGTGAGCCACAGATAATGAGCCGTTCATTTTAAACCGTTCAGTGGAACGAGGAAAAGGTCTCCTTTGGAAAAGTCATATTTTCAGTGATATGAATTACTCAGGTTAGTAGTAGGGAAAATAAAGACCTTGAATCAGGAAAGAATTTGAGTGAGAGAGAAGCAAGAGATGAGGCTAGAGACTTGTATCATAGAGGGCCTTCCAGATCTTTAGAACTTGATCCTAAGAGTAGTAGAGAATCATTGAAGAATTTTCAGCAGGGGAAGGGCATGGTCAGTTCTGTGATTTGAAAGTTCACCCTGGCTGCCGCATAGTAAGTAGACTTGCAGAGAGGTTGCTGACAGAGACCAGTCCAGAGACCAGTGCTCAGCCTATTGTGGGAGCAATGGGGAGAGGGGGAGGTGGATGGCTTCAAGATACATTTTAGAGGCAGAATCAACAATTCTGAGTAATTGAAGAGATGCAGAGGGCGAGGGAAAGGAAACGGGTGAAGATGACTTCCATGTCTCTGGCCTGAGCAACTGCATGGGTGGGGGTACGCTTTTTTTGAAATGAGTAATTGCAGAGGGAGCACATTGGGGCTCCAGAGTAGGACCAGAGCCCCCTCTAGACAAAGTGAGCTTTAGGAGCTACCCACAGTAGCTGTCAGCAGTCCACAACGCAAAAAGGAAGATGACTGAGAAGTTATAAACCTGGCATTTTCAATGTATAGACAGTATTTAAAGCCCTGTAAGTGAGGAGGTCCCCAAGGGAGAGTGAAATTGAGAATAGAAGAGAATGAGGGAGTGAGATCCAGATATCAGCAGAATTAACTACTGTAAACTGTCACTGGGGAGAGGTTGGCTTTGAGTCATCAAAGAATAATGGACATATTTTCTTTCAATTAAAATAATGGAATTGGGATATGAGGGGAAGGAGGATGCCTATGGGTTTTCCAGGCCACCCTGTAGTTGGCTTCTTTTCTCTCTCCTGATTCCCAAATTCATCTGCAAAAGCATAGCACACTGGGAAGCCTTATTAAGTGAGAGGAGAGAACTACTCTCTTGGATGTGTGTTATTTACTTCTGGGCATTAGGTTTTTCTCCCCACGAGGGACTTTTGTAAATCTGTTGTGTTAATGTTCTCACTAGCCCTGTTAACCAAGTGAAATCTCCATGTGAGGACCAGAAAGTAGCCGCCAAATCCTACTATTTGGGTCCTTTACTGAAATTTAGTAAGTATGTCACACCCACACACACACAAAAAGCCAAATACCAAACAGCATTCTTCCCATACCAGTCCCCAGGTTAGTATTTAGACAGTCCATGTCTTTATTTCAAAGACCTCTAAGTCTATTAAGTTTTACAAAAAATTTTCAGAAATCTGACCAAGGTTACTTGAAACTTCACATTGAGATCCAGCTCTTGTCATTCAGCTTCTTTCAAGTATGCCAACTTTAATATGCACTTCATTCTGTTCTTTTCTTTCCCTTTCCTTTTTCCTCTGATTCTTATAAGTGATGTCCAATTCAACACAGGTGAACCATGAGGAGAAGAGGTCTCAGTGTGAAAAAAATATGTGACAGCTAGTGAAGTAGGATCCCAGCAAGGGAAAAAACAGAATAAGTCCAATTTTAAATTTTCCCACAGTGCTTTGAAAACATTACCTTGTGAGCTAAATTTGAGTGCATTTGTGAAAAGCACTTCATGGCACAGAATTATGTATCTCAAAATGCCATATCATTCACTCAAGAGTACAGTATAACCATCCATTTCCCATTTACTCTTTCATTTTATTTTTAATGGCCCAAAGAAACAGTTGGTAGAAAAATATCATACATCCAATTTCTGCTGTTTGTGGAAGCTACCTCTAAGGTGTATTCTATACCAGTGCTTCCAAAAGTTTAATATATATAAGAATCACCCAGACCATTGGTTAAAATAGTTTAATGGGCTCCATCCCCAGAGATTCCAATTTAGAAGGTCATAGGAGAGCCCGTGAACTTGCATTTCTAACATGTTCACAGGTGATGCTGATGCTGCCAGTCCTAGGACCACATTTTGAGAATCACTTTCTACTCAGACTCCCAGAGGTCTCCAGTGTAATGGGGCCATGAACACTCACAGTGGGCTCACACTCTTTCTGGACTCCTTTCCCTTCACTGTTTGATGTTCCCATTCCTCTATCACTGTTTTTAGGGATCATCATCTTAACCAACTAATTGCACTGAAATCCGAGGCTCACTGTCTGCTTCTGGGACCAATCCAGACCAAGACAAAAGCAAAGCCAGGGGGCAAACAGAGACACCTCCTCAGGATGGCTACCTCTGCTGCTCAGCAGGGCACTGCTCCCGACTCCACGGTCCTGAAACATTCCAGAGGTGCGTTGTCACTGCGTGTCTCACACCAGATTCAAAGTCTCAGGCCAGCATCAGATGGACTGAGCCTTGGGCAAAAGTCTGTTTTCTGGTTGCCTACAGGCTCAAGTCTGAAATCATGAAATAATATCAGATGCCTCACTCTCCATTTCCTTCCTCACCCAGTTGTCTATCACATCTCATCTCTTCAACTTCCTCATTTCACTGATGTCTCCTCATCCACATCATCTATGTCCTGCTCAGGTCCCTGTACTTTTTCACCTGAACAAATAAGAGTCAAGTGACTACTCTCCTTGTCCTTAGTGTTCTTTCTCCCCTTTACGTTCTTCATATTGATGCTAGCACGAGCTTAATGAAATGAAAATATGATCAGTAGCTTAAAGCCTTCTAGCAGCTCCTCAGGATAAAGGCCAAGGTCAAAGAAGGCCTTCTCTGATCAACTCCCTGCTTACTTCTCCAGCTTAGTCTCTTATTTCTTCATTTCCCAAAACAGATGTCTCTCTCACCTCTATGCTTCTGCACATATGCTTGGGATTTATTTAACAAATATTTATTGAACTCCAACCCTGTGCCAGGCACTGTTCTAGTATGTAGATGGTATTTATATAGCTGCCAGCAAAAAGCTGATATCCTTCACAGAGTTGATATGGAATGTGATGCAGAGCTGGCCTGGCTATCAGTTGGGAGAGATCTGTTCTATGTAACAAGACTCCATAGACTGAGGAAACCAGTATCTTCAATTATAAATTCCAAATAGAAAGTCATTTACTGATGACTTTCACAGGTTCTGAATCACAGTTGTTAATGTATCATCAAGCTCGTCCTACTCTGTGTTGCTCTTCAGATGAGCAGCTCCAGGGATTTATTTATATAATAATCATCAACAACTCTCCCAAGCAACCCCATGTAGGCCTGCCAGTGTCTAATATTTCTAAAGTTCTACTAACCACCCTCACCATTCTTCAGCTCCAGAATTGTTCCACTTGTCTTTCTAGCTCAGTGCCTCTCAGTTGGGGGTAGTTTTACTCCGTAGCAGACACTTAAGAATGTCTGGAGACATTTCAGTTTGTGACAGTAGGTGGGGCTGGGCACTACTTGTATATAGTATGCGAGGCAAGGGTTGCTGCTGAATGTCCTACAAGGCACAGAGCAAATACTTCATAACAACAACAAAAATTATCCAGCCCAAAATGTCAATAGTGCCTTGGTCCTACATTGTTTATGTCATGCATACACCCTACTGTCTCTCTTTGATTCCCGCCCAATGATGTGTCAGGGATTCAACGATATGTTAAGCACTGTCCTTACCATTTTTTACACTGGAAGGTCCTTGTTGCATTACAAATTCCCTGATGTCATATGGGATAAATCATTAGAGCATAAATGCCCTCCACATCTATCCAAGAGATGAACACCTATTCTTCTTTAAAGCTCCAAAGTGTCACTTTCAAAACAAAGGCCTTCCAGGAAGCACTCACCACTCACCACCCTTTCCTTTGTACCCCAGCCATAACCTATACATAATGCTGGCATAGGAACAAACACTTTTATTGCCATTATTGGTCACTTGCCTGTCTCCTTTTCAACCCTCCCATTAACTCCTCATTGGAGCTCAGAGACCATGTCTAATTATTTTTAGTTTCCTAAGTCCCTAGCACAGCCCTCAGTAGATACACAAGTATTTGAAATGAATGCATTCTCAGAGGGAATCTGGTTCTAGCAGTTGCTTTACATTCAGCTACTCCAATTTTCACTGTAAACGTGACTTTCTTCTCCGGTTTCCAAATAGGACAGAAGCCAAGGAAACCACATGGTCCATCCCCTTCCTCTCAGCCTCATAGCCCACCAAGTTCAGAAGACATTACTCCAATGCTCTCAAAACAAAACTATGTAGTCCTAGTGATGGTGGGAAAGAATGATAAAAATAAGCTGCTTAAAAATCAGACAATTTTGCACAGAAAAAAAAAGGAGATGCAAACAGCCTCTGGCACCTTTCTGTGAATAACAGAAGTTTCTATTTTAAAATAAAGGCAGTCAAATAAGAAGCAACTTGATCACAATGCCACTTTCCCAGATTTCTTGGCCAGAGCCACACATCAGCCTGTATCAGGCTCTTGGCGTTCCATGACGGTTCCAGCTCCAGTGATGATTCATAGCTGCTATGTGAGGAACGGAGGCTTTCACACAAACTTGCCCCTTAAAAAAAAATGGATCCAGTAAAAGGCCCAGCTGTCGATCATGCATGCAGCACTCCATCTCTCTCCCTGGCAAATAGTAAAGTAGGTGATGAGAGTTGCTGAAGGTATAGCCAGCCTTCCAGTGGTTGACCATCTTTCTTCCCTTGGGTAGCTCAAGATGTCTGTTTCCTCTCTTGGCTCAGATGTTCAAGTCTCGCAAGAGTTTCATGAACACAGTAGAGAAAACACGTTCATGAATTTAATCCTCATCTTTCTTTCACATCCTTAAATTGTCTTGGGCTTTGAGTGATCTATGTAGGTTCTGGATGACCTTCATGTCAGGAATTAAAAATTAGCCCACTTACATCACTTTGACTTCCAGGTATTGCATAGCTGAGACTTCTAAACCTGTTTATGTTTTCATTAAGTTAATGTTTCTGTCACCATCTGCTCCTGATAGGGTTTGAGAAACAATGCTAAACTGCTTAAGAACACAGAGAGCACAGTTCATCTGAAGGAAACAGAAGGGGTAAGTACTATCCGTAACCTGAACTGAGTCAATTATCATTCTTGGGTAAAATGTTGGCTTCCAGTTTTCCTGAAGCTAGCCAGGAAAAGAAACAGATTGCAAGTGTGTGCAAGTCAGCACTGACAAATCTGAATACTGAGAAGGGGGAAGTGGGCTTCAGCATCTCTTTCCTAAGAAAACTTCATGGGCAGCAAGAACACCCTCCTGCCTAGCTAGAGAGTCAGCAGTCCCACCCTGCACAAAACTGCCACTGGGACTTTCCTGATGATGATGGCAAAACACCGAATTTCTGTCAAGTAATGTGATTGAGGGTACATAGACAAAAGAGAACTAGAACCCGAAACTCAGGGCTTCTTGGGCAAGACGAGCAGTGTGATATTTAGGTCCGTTAAGGCCTGACCTGTCAAAAGCACTCCCATCACAGAACTTGTAAAATTCAGATAATTCCTGTAAATGGTAAAGTCTTTAACAACCCCAGTTGCTATTACCAGTAGCTACCATTTATTAAGCATTTCTTATAGATCAGATGCTGCACTTATTCAATAATGATACGAATAAGAATAATGACCTTAGTTAAGAGTTCATGGATGCCAGGCCCTGTTCCATACTCTTTGTGTACTTTAATGCATTAAATCCTCTCAATAACCCTATGGAGAAGGTACTACAATCCCAATTTTTACTAGTGAGGCATTGAGGCATTGAGTTATTTAATGGGGCCAGTATCACATGGGTATGGACTAGGGAAGGTCTGTTATGAACCTAGACAAGGGTTCTGTTTCCCAGACCACACTCTTTAAAATAACGACTCTATTGAGATACAATTCATATACCATACAATTCACCCTTTTAAAGTATACAATTCTATGGTTTTTACTATAGTCACAGAGTTGTACAACCATCACCACAATCAATTATAGAACATTTTCTTCACCCCCAAAAAAGAAACACTGTACCTGTTAGCTGTTCATTACCAATCACCTCTTCCCCTCAGCTCTAGGCAACCACTGACAACTTTCTGTCTCAATAGATTTGTCTGCTCTGAACATTTAATATAAATGGGATCAAATAATATATGATCATTTATGACTGGCTTCTGTCATTTAGCATCATATTTTCAAGGTTTACCCATGTTTTCACATGCATTAGCACTTCATTTATTTGATTGCCAAATAAGTCATGATCTTAACCACTAGACTGTACTTCTCTCTGAGGCGGGTACTATTTTCATTTTATGCATGAGGAAACTGAGGCTAAGAGAAATGAAATAAATTTCTAAGGTCAAACAAACAGCCAAAGACAGATATGGCATCTGCTAATCCCAAAACCATGCTCTCAAAAACACTGCCCTGCTACCTCCAAAGCAGGCCTTTCCCTGGAGAAGTTACCTACACAAGATAAATGAACCTCACATGTCCTTGTCAGTTTCCTTTTACTTCCCTGAAAGGCAATAAAATAATGACTGAAAAAATGGACTTTAGAAGTAAGCTCAGGACCAAGCTGTGTGAATTTAGACAAATCACTTAAGCCTCCTATATCTTGTTTCACATTTGGAAAAGAAGAATAATGACATCTACTTCTTAGACTTGGGAGATGCATGTAAAGTGTTGCCCAGTGCCAGGCCCTTGGTAAGGGCATAATCAGTAACACCACCTATGGGGTAATATGCATTGAGGCAGGTCTGGGACAAAGAAGGAGGTTCGGCTGGAGGGCAAAGGAGGGAAAGGAGAAAGTAACAACATTTTGATTGTGTGGGAATACTGCTGTGGTTTTAGTGCCTGGAGCTCCAGGAGGAATCACGACAGGCAACATTTGCAGGCACCATTTAATCAACGCAAAGGCATCTGGAGAGAACCCCAAGGGAGAGCTGCTCCATCCTTTCCTCCCTTCAGTCTGCCTGTGCGTGTCGCACTTGTCATGTGCACATTTCCAACCCTACACCATTTAGTGCCAAAGAATTCAAAAGCTTTTGGTGGAAGTGGAGGTTCCTATACATTCCCTGGGAAACCTAAATAGGCTAAAACAGTAACCTTAATACAAGTGTGCCAATTACATATTCAACCAAATTTATTTCTGCCTTCACCTTCATACACTAGAGAAGATAAGTATTATGATCGGGATTCACAGTAGGTTTCTGAGTTTTGAGATGAAATCATTTATAATTAATTGAAAATAGTCTTTCTCAAAAGTATGTATTGCAAGCCTATTTTTAAGATCTTACTAGCAAGCCCTGTATCACTTTGGAAACTACAGACATTAAACAAGAGATATGGGGAAGAAAACATTTAAAACGCTTTCTTTTTTAAAGGGGTGGCTAATTAATATCACAGGCTACAAAAGAGCAAGTTGTCTCAATCACTAAATGGGTTTTTTCTCTTGCAAATAAAGCCTTTTATTTGTTTATTTGGGTAATGTGCACCCATTGGTAAAATACAATGATTCTGCTGCTCGTTTAAGAAAATTCATTCCATGACAAAAAAAAAGAAAGAAAGAAAAGTTATTCATTCTCGGGGAACAGGAGGAGGCAAGCAGATCTGAGAATATTTGAAGATCATCCAGCTCAGGCTTATGAAGGTTGCTCATATTACACCTAAATCATTGATCCGCCCAGTCCTTGACTCCTTGCACATTAATCAAAAATGTTTATATTTTGGAACATGGGGGATGAAGGAAGTAGCACATTAGCAAAGGCTGTTTGGCACATTACAGGGCTATTAAGATCATGTCTCCATTGATTCAAGAAATAATCCATAAGAATCTATTACACTAAAGCATAGATGCTGGTGGATAGAGAATCTGCTCTGAATTCACAGAATTTTGGTTATAAATTCTTACTCCTCACTTAGTTTAGTGAACCTCACTTTGGTGGCCACTAATGAACCATGATGTGTGTCATTCCCACTGCCCACTGATCTCGGCTAGGCCACAGGACTGATTTTAGCCAATGGGACATTAGTAAGAGTGATGTAAAGAAAGGCTTGTCCTCTTGAAAGGCTTGCTTTGGGGACACACCTTCTAAAAACCCAGCCATCATGGTGTGAGAAGCCCAAACTTCCCATATGGAAGAGAACCGAGACCCTCAATGAGAGTCCCAACTGAGCTTTCCACCAATAGCCAGGATCAACTTGCCAGCCATCTTAGCTGAGTGAAGCATCTGGGAAAAAGATCCTCACATTTAGTCGGCCAGCCAATGTGACATGGAGCAGAAATGAGCTTGTCCTGGAAAATCCTGGCCAAAGTACAGAAGAATTAATGAATGATGTCCTATTAAGCCACTGTTTTGGGGTAGTTTGTTATGCAGCTTTAAATAACCAAAATAGTGGTTGGAGCATAGTGACAATCAAAGTTGTGAAATGAGCTCTGCTCTTCTAGTCCAACAGTCAGTCACCTTTCTGAACTATCAAGAGGAAGAGAGCCTGCAGCATCTCACCTATGCTGAAAGTTTGAGAAGGCTGACTTTTGCCCTGTTCTTCCTAGCAAGGCTATCCTCTAATCACAACAGTGGAAGAATCAATTACTCAGATCTTTCTAAGTGCCAAGGACTGTGCCAAGGGCTATATATACCATATCATTTGTCCATATAAAAACTGTGAGAAAAGAAATAACTCTATATAACAGATGAGGAAACTATCCAGTAAGTGGTAGAGTTAGGATTCTAACCCATCCTCTACTACTACTAAAGTATCCACCCAGGACCTGCTGCCTCTACCCCAGGAAGGCATTGCTGACCCACATTCATAACCTGGGCCTTACATTTCTTTTTCTTTGTCTTTATGTACATGTTTACTTTTAATTTTATTTTATTGTGGTCAGAACACTTAACATGAAATCTATCTTCTTAACAAAATTCTAAGTGTGGAAAACTTTATGCTTTATGCCTATGGATTGGACCTTGCATTTCTTGACCAGCAGAGATAAAGGGATTCTGTTCATCTTTCCACAGTCTTTAGCCATTATTTTCCCAACTTCCATCCCAAGCTTCTCTATTTTTTATTTATTTATTTATTTTTTTATTTTTGTAGATGCTAAACTCAAGGCAGATTCTCCTGGGAGGGAAAAGAAAGAAATGCACTCTCTTCAATGATCACACCTCATGGGAATTCTCATCCCTGGTTTATCTCCACTCACCACGCACTCACTTCAGCTCCTCTGAAAGTTGGTCCAGTGGGGAACCACCCACCCCTACCCTGTCACAGCCATATTCCTTAACGTTCACAAGGGACAGGGACAGGGAAAGGCAGTGTCATTACTAGTAGAGGCCCCAGATCCATGTACCCACTCTTGGTGAGTTAGGCTAGATCCCAGGACACAATCGACAATGTGCCCAGTGTTGACATAAAAGCCCTTCCTTGTACCCTCTTCTCTCTTCCCCTCGACCCACACTTACCACTTACTAGTGCCTCTGAAGGAAAAAATTGTTCCAAGACAGAGGCCAAAGGAAAATGAAGTCCACACTCCCACAATGGCTTTTCAAGGTGGGAAAGCTTTGAGCAGCAGAATCTCCATGTCCACTGAAATGTGTTACGTGTTTACAAATATTAAAGATAATAACTACAAAGAGACAAAAAGAGGAAAAGACAAGAAAAAAGAGGAGCATGGGGGTGGGGTTTTAGGAGGGAAAAATTATCTGGAGTTTTTCCCAGTGGTTTCAAACTTGCTACTAACCCTCCCCTGCAATACAGCCCTCCTCCCACTGGTAATTATTCATCTGTAAGTCTATTTGCCCTGCTAAATAGGAAAATCTTTGATAAGAGAGATCCCACCTAAGGTAAATTTGCAACTCCATTTTATACAATGGCAACATTTTTTTTTTTGAATGATAGAAAGCAAATGAACAATTTTTCTTAATTTCTATGGTTCTCTTAGTTGCTGGCATCCTGATCCTGTGTCCAAAATCCTTGTTCTGCCTCCTTAGCTTCTGTGGGCCATAAATCATGATATGACAGGAAGATACTGAGAAAATTAAATTTGGCCAAGATACAGCATCTGAAATCCTTGAATCCTGCATTCCTACAAACTTCCCCCTCAAGGAACCCACGAAGATATATGCAGAGAAGGACATAAAAACACATTTTATTGCATGAGAACTTAGCTCCAACACCAATCTCCACTCCATTTCCCAGTGAGCGAAGCATAGCAATGTACAGGGCTGTGTAGGCTAAAGGCAGCCCTCTCTGCCCCTCCCTATGGACCCGCAGCTATGCAGACATAAAGCAAGCCCCAGGAAAAATCACACCAAGGCCAAGACAAGCCAAAGAATTCGCATTTAACCTTGTTAGCTGGGCCAGTGGTCAACTCCAGGGCATTCCTAGAGCAGGGCAATCTCCAAACAGGTGCAGCTTCAGTCCTTCCTACATCTGTCTTGAGTGAGAAAGAGAGGAAAGAAAATGCCAGGAAATGCTAGAGGACTCCAGAGAAACTCTTGCCACATGGCACCTGGGATTCATCCGCTTTATTCAACAGAAAAGATGTTCCAGTCTCTGCCATTGTGACACAGTAAATGCTTTTCACCTTAATCTTTTATCAACATTTACCTTCTTGAGGGTAAAATTTCAGGCTGGAGAGGAGTTATGAGCGTCTTCTAGAGGTCAAAATGGCTCTGAAGCCATGTTTGTCCTGAAATATGCTACCTTATTTTAATCTGTGGCTCTTTGGCTCTAGAGTTTCTGGTTTTTCTGCATCTTTGGTCCCAACTGCCTTGACCTTGACTCTTGGTGTGTGTGCCCCATCTCTCACACAAGACTGTTTCCAGTCTTAAAAAAAGAGAAGAGGACTTTTCTTCTAATGAATTCTGGAATCTTCATATCTTCACCTCCCTTTCTCTTTATGCTTTCCTTGCTGGAGGGTAGGTATAAATAAATAACTGTGCACATACATAAATAATAATCAAAGTTACACATATCCCTTTGCCTTCAGTTGATAAGTATGATTTTTGGAGTCAGGGCACATTGCTCTCTTGGGCGCTACCTTTTTGTGATATGTTTTATTTTAATTTAAAGTATCATTTGAATCACTTGAAAGTTTTGAAAGATTTAAGCCTTCAAGATAAGAGGCAGAGGTTCCTCTTTTTACACCTCACACCCCTCTCCATTTCAAGCACTTTGGTAAGGATAAACACCTAAAATCGATGTTTAAAGCACCGGGATGCAGTCTTGACTATGAGGTCCTCCCCTGCAAAGCCACGTCATTCCTGTCTCCAGAGCACTGACTAACAATGAACAAGGCTGAGCATTGAGTGACTATCCAATGTTAAGCAAAGTCAAAAATCAAATTCATCAATCACTTAACTAAAAGCACATTTCAAAGGAGGATACAGACAACTGGATAGCAATCCTGAGCATTGCCCTGGCGTGGGCTCTGTGACACTTCCAAAGTCATTCTAAGCTGGCAGCTTGGCAGTCCAGTCTTGTTGGAGAGATACCTTCATTTCCAGGAGCCACGGTTGAGGAAGAGGAAGGCGGACCATCCACAAGCAAAACTACTATGCAACACTTCCCTACTGCTATGCCTACTGCCTTTACAGAGCTAGACTAGGACCCCCATGCTCCAGCTGAAGAAAGACATGCCTTTGCCTCTCACACTCGATGGGTCAGCTTTGCCTTGCTTTCCTGAGATCTGGAAATCCCACCCATGGACCTTACAGTCACCAGTGCTCTCATCTCCTAAAAATCAGGGAATGGTTGCACGTCAGGAACTAAGAGAGAAGACTGAGGATTGGTGCGATAGGAGAGTAATGCTGCCATCGGTGCTTTCAGGCATTCTTTCATGCAGACATCTCCAGTGTTTTATTTGTTGCATCATTTCTCTCACTGTACCTTCCAAGGACGCACTCATCCCAGATTTTCAAGGTCCACCTGAAGCAGAGGATAACTGAATGCTTGTCCTGGTGATCCTTATATGCTCCACCAACCCCAGATCCTGGATTTCTATTTGAACTACTGCATCTCAGTGGTCACTTAGATACATAAGACACTTGAGTGGGGAACAACAAAATACACCTTCTTTTTCATAAAACAAAGCATTTTACCTCATTCACAAAGCTTGTCCGCAGTGGCAGAAAGAAGGACAGGGAGAAGAACCACAAGGAAGAGTTTGGGAGCTAATAAGCACTCCCAAAAGGAACTGGTACCCCTTGAAAAGAGTTGTTGAACATAAACCTGTCACTAAAAAATGCCCAAGTCACCCACCCTACACTAATTCCCAGGTGAGGGTCTGCTGTAAACAGGGAGGGTCACCGATCTTCAGTTCTGTAAAAAGTTGCTTTTAGAAATAAAATTCAAATTCAATGTGTTGCAATACTTCCTCTGTTCCAAACTTAATCTGAAGCCACCCACAGGACTGCTGTCTCAGCCAAATACAGTAAAGGAAACAAGGCTTCGTGCAGAAGGCCCATAGCAACGGCATCTAACAGCCAGTCAGGCTGAGAAGGCTTCAATGATGCAGCACCCTTGGACACACTTCAGCCAGGAGAGTCAGAACTCTCTGCTCCTGTCTTTTGAGGGTGCTGCTCATAAAGGTAACTCTACAGACTGCAGGGAAAGATGTCTCCTGGCACTGGGAACTTCTGACTTCAGGGAACACAATGCCTGGTTTTTGCCTATGAATCCAATCTGTATAAAACACAGAATGACAACAGAGAAAGAGACCTCCCATATCATCTCCATACAATACACAATGCTCATTCAGTTGCCCTTGACTATCTACTTTCCATATATCTTATTTCCTCATGTAGATCATAAGCTGTATAGAGAGGAGACCACGCCTTTACGATAGCCTTTCCCAACATACCATAACTTACCTTCAAATGAAAGAAGACGGTTCAATATTTTGAAGTATTCATAATTTAGTCCTGAACCCTTTGCTCTAATTCATTTCTTGTTTCTTAAACTATTTTTAACCTTTAACTCTGTCTTCTTGTAGATGATCCTCTCCTTCTTTCTTGTATTTAACCTTGAACTTGGGACCTTCTTTAATAGTGGGTAAGACCACAAGCTCTGAAGCCAACCTATCTGAATTAAAATTCTGCCTGTATGTTCCTGGGCAAGCTAATTTAATTCTCTAAACCTTCATTTTCTCAGCTGTAAAATGGAGCTCATAATAATACCTATGTCCTGGAATTGTTGAGAAGATAAAATGGTTTATATGCAAAACAATTAGAACAATGCTAGACACAACAGAATTGCTCAATAGATGTTAGCAGTTGTGAGGCATTTTTCTGCCAACTCTATAACCATGTGGACATTTTAGTTAACATGGTGCAACCCATCCTCCCAGTGCTGTTTATCTTCCTGGTAGTTCATACCTGATGACCCATGGCAAGTTCATTCCAGCAGACAAAAAAATGAAAGCATTTATTTCTGTCATGCTGTCAGACACACCGTACCTAACGCAGAGCAAGTCATTATAGTAAGTGCTAAGATTTCCTTATTCAGTGATTAATTTTGCGTTGGCTTCAGCTTATTTAAACTTAGCTTCACAAAACCTTGGTTAAATTAAACACAGAAGGTATTTCCCCCTTTTTAACTGGTTTCCTATCACAGAAACATGTGCCTTGCTCTTCACTAGAGAATAAAACTCACAAATAACTCACTACATACCTCACATGTTCATTCCTGGTCTCCACACTGGAGAGAAAACCAAGAACGCATTACTCTCTCAATCAACTAATATTTATTTGCCATGGACCTTGCCTTGAGGTAGTTAATGTCTGATTGTTAAGACAAGACTAATGAATATGACATTATCAAAGAACAATGGAAAGTGTATAATTAAATGCTGAGCCAAGTAAATGGTGATTATAAATACAGTAGTTTTGAAAAGGGCATATCAGGTAGGGTCATGGTAATTCACTTATTCACTCAACAAACAGTTATTAAACAACATCTATCTGCCAAGTTCTCCGCTAGGCCATGGACACAGGTGGAGGACATTGTGGTCTTTCTTCCCTAAGTACTCCATTCTTCCCTGGATAACAGCCATATGGCTAAGGGAACTGAGTCACCTAAGCTAATCCTGGTAAACTCAGTCATCTTGCCAGTGATTTATTTCTAAATGACCATTGAAATGAAGAAGAGTTGGCTGGGGTCTTCTGGGAAGTTCTTCGCTGGTCTGAACAAAATATGACAGGAAGACAGATCCCTTTTCCTCTGGTCAGAGCCACGTATGGATATGAAGTCCATAACTGCCGCTCACTTCTTGCCACCAGCTTGAAGGTAGAGAAACGAAGGCCAAAGAACTATGGGGAAACAAGGTCAGTGCCACCAGATTAGCGCAGCTTTTGACAGTGCTCTATTTCTGGATTTCTAGTTATGTAATCTAGTATATTTCCTTATTGTGTACATTTGTCTAAGTTTTTCTTTTTTGTTAATGTTACTTGCAGCCAGACACATTCTAACTCATAGGACATATGAAGATAAGTGAGATATGATCAGCTCTCAAGGAGCTTACAGCCTAATGTTAACAAACATGTAATCATATAGCATTGTAATTTATTAGTTAAGTACAATAGAAGAATGTTCTAGAAATAAAAATAAATCAGAAGGAGGAGGTGGCAAAGACGTAAAAGAGGGTAGCTTCACCAACTTCAGTTAGTCCTTGAAAAGACAGTCAGTAAATAGGGGTACAACAGTGGAAAACTGACAATTTCCCCAACCTAGCACTATAGAACTTGGCTGAATTCTTGTGCCTGCATCAATACTTACCACTATTCTAGGCATCTTAAAAGAGGAAAAGGAGTATATCTTACTCAGATTAAGAGCTGAAATAAAAAAAAAAAAATGTTCCTTCAACTTGATTCCTATTCTTGGATTCAGTCTGGAAGTTTCCCTTTTAAAGGCTATTTTTGATCTCTGAAGATGAGACTGGCTGCAAAATTATAAAAAGAAATCAGAACATATTACCTAGTGTGCATAGGTCTTGGTAATTACGTGCATATAAGAAAAATTTTTTCTCTCTTTGATATCATTAGATGGTTTAAACTACATTTTCAGCCTCCTTTCTCTACAGAAAGAAATGATTTTTGCCCATTAAAAAAGGCAAATACCCACTTCCTCAACTTGACTTGCAGTTATTTATTTTACATATGGTTTTGGCTTCACTGTGTGCATGTAACAGTGGAGATTTCCAATCCAGTTTTGGGGGACAACATTAAAGTCTCACTATGGTTGTGGTTGGGAGGAGCTGTAATACGGAAGGTTTGCTTAGTTGAGCTTCAGATCCTCAAATTAATTTCCAGGTTTCTCCAACTTTTATAAATAAACTCATCCCTCTTGGTTATGCTTCTGTGGTGTTATCTTCTGAGGAGACCTTTTGGGTGGCTCAGGTCCCCAGAATTGGTTAGCAGCTTCCTTCATAAGGTCTGATATGTGAGGAAATAAATTTACAGATATTAAGAACCCGGGTTTTAGAATCAAACTGATGTAGTTTCAAAGCCTGGTTCTGGAGTTTATTAGTTGGGTTACCTTGGGTAAGTTACTTAATATCCCTGAATCACTATATAAAATAATACCTCTGAGAATTTAATGAAGTACTGTAGGCAAGGTTCTTAAAATAGTAGCTGACATTCATTGCCTTTCAACAAGTTTACTGAACTAGAGATATAAGCAGGCAATAGCACAGGTAATAGTAATAAATGTACAGATCTCATGTAATAAATGTTCAGTAACTAACAGCCATTGTCATTTTTAATAATACCTGTTTCTCTGCCATGACACATCTGTTCTCAGGTGCTCAGAGAGAAAAATAAAAAAATCAATCCCAGATTCCTATTTTGTCTCATGCCCCCTCCACACCCCTGCCCCCACTAAATACAGCTGTCCCCCCTTAACCATGGGGGATATATCCTAAGACCTCCAGTGAAACCGTAGGTAGCATGAACCATATATAATAATTTTTCCTATATATACAGACCTATGCTAAAGTGTGCAGCTTTTATTTGGCGTATCTGAATTGCCAGCATCACTAATCCTGAGCTTTGGAGCCATTATTAAGTAAAATAAGAGTTATTTCAACACAAGCACTAAAATAGCAACAGTCAACCTGCTAACAGATGGCTACTAAGTGACTGATGGGCAGGTAGCACACACAGCATGGAGACCCTGGACAGAGGGGAGGTTCATGTTCTGGGTGGGACAGAGTGGGATGATGCAAAAACTCATCACGCTACTCAGAACAGCATGCAATTTAAAACTTATGAATTGCTTATTTCTGGTATTTTCTTTTTAATATTTTCAGATGGTGGCTGATTGTAGGTAAGGGAAACCACAGAAAGCAAAAGTGTAGATAAGAAAAGATTATCTGTTCCATCAATAGTCACTCTGGCTCCACTGTGATGTCTCAGGATGCCTCCTCGCCTCTCTATTTCTCCTGCTACCAGCTAACCCAGGCCGCTACCATGTCAATCCTGGCTCTCCACTTGAACTTCTTATGACCACCTTGGCCATCTGCTTCTCCTTACAATCTGTTTTCACATAGTGGTTATTGATTTTCATACAACTGATTTTATTATATAAATAGATTGATTTGATTTGCTGAAAACTCTCAAATGGCCACCCAGTACACATGAAATTTAACCTAAATGCTACTCATGTTTCCTGATGATTTGAGAGCTGCCTGCCTTTTCCACCATCTTGGACCTTCCACACGACCATGCTCTAGACACAATGGGCTTCCTTCTGCTCCTTGAACAAACCAAAATCCTTTGCTCTTCTTCTTCTTCTCTCTCTCTCTCTCATGTCTTCATATGGCTGGCCCTTGTCATAACTGAAAGTCAGCTCAGATGGACTTCCTCAGAGAGACTGTTCTTGCCTTCATGCTCAGTTTCAAACCGAACATTCTGTTTTATCTTCTTCATACTATGAAATGAGCTTGTTTATTTATTTGACATTCTATAGATCCTACAGTCCCCAGAATGTAAGCTCTGTGAGAGCAGGCACCCCTCTTCCCTATCACCTGCTAGATCCCCCATGCTTTATAAGAGCACGTGGCATACAGCAGGTGCACAATAAACATGTGCTGGACACTATAATACTACGATTCCAAATTCTGCCTCGGTTTCCTAACACTTTTTCCCAAGTCATTTCCCTTCCTCCTAGAGTGGTACTTAGGCTCTTAGTACCATGAGTTCAAAGAACCATGGGAACCTTAGCAAGAAGTTATTACTGTACCTCACTTAAAGACAAGGAGACAGAAACCCAAAGATGTGACGAGACTTAGAGAATTAGTGTCAGATTTTCTGGACAAGAGCCTCAAGCTCCTCAGGTCTAGACGTGCAGTCACTGTCTGGCCCCTGTCAGAAGACTGCTCTTCCAAACCTAGACCTCCTCTGACCCTCTAGATGGGCAAGAAGAAGGCGATGACATCTGAAACCACATGAACTATTTCACAGGCGTCAGATAGGGACTGGGGTGAGGATTAAGATTACACTACGAAAACCAAGGCCAGAGAAGGCACGAAAGCACAAAATCCCACCGAAAGGTTTTGCTTCTCCTCAGTTGCCATGAATGAGTGGGCCTCCGATTAGGAGCTACACGTTGTCAATAGTGAAAGCACGCACTGGACTCTGTTCTGATTCACAGAATTTATAGACTCTCGGCAGTGGAAGGACACCTCTATGTTTTCGTGTACCTGTCCTCACTTTATACCATTGACGACATGTCTGCCTAGAAGTCATCAGCCTTATTTCAAATATCTTCACTGAGGGAAAACTCACTGCCTTCCAAGCAAGCTCATTCTGTTTTCCCACATCTTTGACTAAAAGAACATTCTTCATTAAGCTGAGCTAAAAGCCCACTCCTCCCCTCCTCTACATTCTATTGATTCTAGTTTTGTCATTTTGGGATGTAGAAGGCAGTTATCATGTCACCCCTGAGTTTTCCTTTTGCTAGTCCTTTACTTACTTTTTGTATGGAAAGATCTTTCGTGGACATGGAGGATTTTTTTTTTTTTTTTTCCTGATCTCTTGCTCTCCACATGGTTAAATGTATCAACATTCCTCATGAGGTGAGGCTCCAGGTGTACAGTAAGCAGCTTAGAAGACAGAGCTTTTCTTGCTCTGGAGATTATATCTATGTGATATAACTCAGGTTATTTATCTGTGAGTGCTCACAGCCACCCCACTCCACCTCCAGCCCATTAAAAATAATCCCGCACTGCCTGCTCAGTTCCCACTCGTTCCCAATTCCACTAAAAATGATTTTTGCTTACTGAGAGAGAAGCTAAGTTGCTCTACATAATAAAGTGATAGAAGGAGGGGTAAGGAGATGAGGGACCAAAAAAACTTTGTCATTTAGTTATTAAGAAAGAGTTTTCTGGAGCTGCTATTTATAATAAAGAGACACTGGAACAGCTATAGGGTGTAAGGGAATTGGAGGGGGAAAAAAAGGAAAAGTGGTGTTACAAAGTGTCAAGGTGGCTTCCTAATGGGATTCTCTTTGATGTACTTCAAGAAATGCAAAAAAAAAAAAAAAGATTTCTATTACTCTAAACTGCCTTCAAATATAGGACTATGTTTCCTTGAATGTGACACACAACTCTATAACTAGACCACATGGGTCACTGAATTTATTAGGTTGTGCACATTAAAAATTAATCCTATAACATTTAAAATGATTTTTATTCAGAGTGATTTACCATGTACCATAAACTATACTGAGGACTTTCCTTCATTATTTCATTTAATTCTTATAGTACCCATCTGAGGTATACACTATGATAAATCTCTTAAAAAAAGAAAAAAGAGGCCATAAAACACAGAGAGGTAAAAGAAGTTGTTCACAGATACACAGGTAAGTAACGGCCAAGTTGGTTCTCAGACCCTTAGCTGTCTAACTCTAAATCCCACACATCATCTTCTATGGTAGCTCCTGGCTGAATGGCCACCATAACTACCCATAAAGAAAGGGAGAAGGGCCAGAGCTGGAAGTTCAGAACCCAAGAGTCTCTGCTCCTCCAGGGAGATCACACTACCCAAAGCCTGTCCCACAGACTGACAGTCCAGCACCAACTCAGAAATCAGAGCCAAAATCAAAGGGATGGTTCAGATTTCTGGCACATTCCTTGGAAATAGACCCAAACTTCCCAAAACTTCAAACTCATTTCCTACCACATTGATCACACAATTTTATCACATTAATTTAGAAAACTTAAAAAATAAAACTGGGTTCACAAAAATGTAATTAATAAGCTAACTCTTTCCTAGCTGACTTCACGGCTTTGGCTAAAATGCAAGCTACAGCAAACTGAATTCCATAATGGACTATACTTCATAATAATTGTAGTCTATTTGTATGCAAATAGCTGAGTGGCATCTCTCAATTTCAGGCTCTGGATACAAATTCACATCAGTTTTGGGTAGATTCTAATTGCATATCTGATATAATAGGTATTAAATCAATGAGAACTTCTGACATTAGTCTTGGGAGTTTACACTCATTATTCACTATCTGAACCTTGGGTTTGAAAGGTGTGTCTTATAAAATGTTATACCATCACTTATTAACGGTTTAGTCTGAAACAGTAATTAATTTTCTGGGTTACAGTTTTATATAAAGAGAAATAAGAATGGCTCCCTTACAGGAATACTGGATAATTAAATAAGATATTGTGTACAAAGTACTCAGGACAATATCTGAATCATTAAGTTATGTTTTTTTTTTTCCTAGTCTCTGTTGTTAGATCACTCAGATGATCATTTGGTATTTCAAGTGGCCAAATCTTAAATAAATCCCTCACAATTCATTGGCTTGCTACAGACACCCCACAAAAGGGGCTCCTCCTTGACTCCTGCCTGACCTTTAATGAGAAGACACAGACAACATTCAATAGAAATGGAGGGAGCAGAAGTATAACCACAGGGCAAGGCCAAGCAGATACATAGAATAGACTCTCCCTATCCACAGGAGATAAGTTCCAAGACCCTCCGTGGATGCCTGAAACTGCGAATAGAATCAAACCCCATATATGCTATGTTTTTCCCCATATATACATGCTTTTCCCATAAAGGAAGCACTGTATGGCTTCTCAATGGTATATCTGAATTGCCAGCATCACTATTCTTGTGTTTTGGGGCCAGTATTAAGTAATACAGGTTACGTGAACACAAGTACTGAGATACTGCGACTGTCAATCTGATGGCTGAGATGCCTACTAAGTAACTAATAGGCAGGGAACATAGATACTCTGTACAAAGGGAAGATTCATGTCCCAGGCAGGATGAAGATGGATGCCACAAGATTTCATCAAATTACTCAGAAGGACGCACAATTTAAAACTCATGAATTTTCCATTTAATATTTTCTGACTGCAGTTGACCATAGGTAACTGAAACCATGGATAAGGTCTGCTCTGGGTCTACAGCCTGCTCCCCTACTCTCACATGACACCCGCGGGTATGAATGATGTCCACCCAGACCTGGATTTCTGAGGACAAGGGAATGGAAGGAAGAAACCATTCTTTATAGGAGATGTTTACTTTCCCATTAATAAAGGAAAATTACTCTGTTGGTTCAGAGCCCAGATTTTAAAATTACTCCCATGGCTGTATCTAAAACCAATTCAATATTTTAAAACTCAAATTTGTTTGGCATAACAGACTTGAGAATGTCATATCTCCTGACATGGCCAGGCATAAAATGTTCCATGGGAACAAAACGGGGCATACTGAGGGGAGTGGGAAGAGGAAGCTGGCAATCATTTATGTCCAGAGGGGAACAGTAAATGCCCAGGACAAACTCAGCTTCAGAGAACAGGAGAAAATTCATCCAAATGGGTGGAAAATGCTCATATTATTTGTTGACAGTATAATGTGATTACAGGAGATTAGGCTTTGGAGTTGGACAAGTAGATCATGGCTCAAATCTAGGCTCTGGACTTTGTTCTCTGGGTAATGTTTGCTTAAGTTACTGACCTTGCTCCACCTCAGATTCTTCATCTGTGAAATGTGGATCATAGTATTAATTTTGTTATGGGGAGCATTTGGATCAATGCCTCATACATGATAAATGTTCAATAAATAAATGCTCAATAAATAACAGCACTGTTAGTATTATTTTGTCATTGTTCATGTGTTTATGGCTACTATGTGCTAGGTTCTCCAACATACTTATCTATTTTCCTTCAGGATATAACATGCTAAGATGTTATTATACCATGTTATTATTAACATTATCATTTTATAGATGAGAAAATTGACCCACATGTCCAATGCCACATAGTTAAGAAAAACCCAAGCTGAAATTGGAACCTAGGTCTGGCTGATTTCAAAGCCCACATTATCTCCACTGCCTATACCAACCTGTGGAAGTGAAAAGCCTAGAGTTAAAGAGTTCAAAGAGCTGGACAAATGGTGACAAGGATGCATTCAGGGACATCAGAAAGATAAACCCCAACCTTCAAGGGCTCAAGGTGACAAAGCCAGACTCAGAGCAGAGCTGGCTTAGATACCAGGGTGGGTGGTGCCAGATTACCTGGAAGCCCACTAGAGTTCTTAAAATCCCTGTCAACAGCAAGAAGGATTCACGTTAGGGTATGGGGTGGCACATGCTGAGCCGAAGGTGGGATTCAAGGAGACCCAGCTGTAGGGAGGAACAGAGGAGAAGCAGGAAATCAGGCAAGCCCTGACATCGGTAACCACTTGATTGGCACATTAGTTTTTAACTTTGCAAACAGTTCCCATGCAGACATACGATTTGACAATTAAACCCGTCAATTCTACAGGCTCCAGATTTATACATGCATACTGCATTATTATTTTCCATGTATAAGATTGCAAAATGCAATATTTCTTTCTCACCATAGTTAGCCACTCTTCCATGACCTTAAACTTAATGAGAGCTGCTTCTCTAGCCTCTTCAAATTAGCAGATACCTTCTCCATAAGGATTGGCATTTCTGAAAGTTATGTACAATAATAACATTCTTTGACCCATGACTTTTATCTGTGACCCTTGACCTCAGGGCCTATGCAGACTCAACATTTTCAGGGAGCGGTTGAAGTGACTACCATAACCATAACCCTGGCCATGGCAGGCATCTCTAATCAATTTGACTTAGAAAAGCCTCATTACAATGCCCCAGGTGGTGGCTATCAATGGATTAGATTTTGCATATAAAACTTACTGACCACTTAGTAGTTTACCTTTCAGCAAGTCACTGAATTAAAAATAAAGTTAATGAAGAAACTTTGAAATTGATCCCCTGGTTAATTGTATAAAGAAATGCCCAAAGTACATTGGAATCTTGTGACAGGCTAAAAAATAAACAAACAAAATCTCAAATCTTCATTATCTGAAAAGGAATAAGGAACTCTGGATTCCCTCGCTAGCTATTTAATTGAATTCAGCTATGTGAGTATCTATGGTGTGCCAGGATACAGTCTAAGAATTTTACTTAACAGATTAAATATGTATTTATATTATCTCATTTTACAGATAACAAATAGAATATTAAAGAGGTTAAATAACTTTTTAAAGGTCATGCAAGGTAGAAGTATCTAGGAGACTTAAACCCAGGCCCACCTAACTTGACAACCAGAACCCTTAACCTCTACATTTTATACTGTCTCAACTAGATATAAGAAGCCAAAATAAAAACAAAAAGCAAACTGGCAAACAGTGAGTATATCCTACAATAGTCTTAAAGCAAGTGCCACTCCCTTAAGGCGTCATATGAGTCTGATATCCTGGGGCCCAGAGAGTCACAAAGAGCCATAGCAGTGCAGGACAGTCACACTCCACAATTCCTATAGGACAAGGATGTCAGGAAATACCCCCTTGTGAAGCAGCCGGGGACTAGGAGCTGAAAGAAAGATTACCTGGGCAAACAGCCCATTGATCCCCTCTGCTTTGTCGGATCAGTGACTCAACAGAACCTGTCTTCTCTTCCTAGCCGTGGGCTCCCACATGTTCCCACAGGCAGGCTCCCGTAGCTTCAGTAGATGCCCTTGCCATGGGAGGGAGGTTGAGATACTACAGTCAATGCCAACACATCAGTTATAATACAGACATCAATCCCAAAGGTCTTGTCATTTCTGAAGTCTGTGGCTGCCGCCACCCTCTCCTTTCCTTGGCTCTTGGGTAGTTCATAGTCCCAGCCCCAAAGGGACCCATTTCTGTCCAAACAGCAATTTAAACTCTCGAGTCTTCTCTTGCAATGAGAAAACCATGACCATCCTAGCATAAGCCCTCTGAACTCTCCCCACCCCTCCGATTATCTCTATTATCACCCTCTCTTGCTTTCCTGTGCTCTCAGAGAAGCATCTCCCTTACTGACCAATGCTGCTGCCTCTTCTGGCTCTCTCCTCCGTGCTTCTCCTGAGACAGTTCTCCATGGTAATCCCCTCCCCCTCTTGAAGAAAAGAGAGGTAACAGGCAGTTCAAGTTCCACTCTAGCTTGAAAAACATACTTTCTCTTGAGCCTGCTACTCTGCTAATAAGATCTGCTGCTTTGACACCACCAGAACACATCTAACACAAAATGTGTGTTTTCGTCCACATCAAAACCAATTCTTTGTTCAGTTCTGACTCTTGACTACCTGGAGATAGTTAGATCCTCCACAAGTTAAACTGTTTCATCCTGCCAGGACTGCCCACATTTTAGAGGCCAATTTCAAGTCCAGGGATCCAGTCCTTCTGACTGACCCCCTATATATCAGGGGTTCCCATAACCCCACCTTGGGCTCAGTAATATTCTAGAACAACTCACAGAATTCAGAGAAGTACTTTACTTACTAGAACTGGTTTATTCTAAAAGATAATGTAAATGATACAAATAAACAGCTAGATAAGGAAGTACAAAGTCTCAAAGGTAGGAGCTACTGTTTCCATGGCGTCTGGGGTATACTACTCTCCCAGCACATGGATGTCACCAAACCAGAAGCTCTCAGAGCCCCTTTGTTCAGAGCTTTTATGGAGGTTCCATTCTGCAGGCATGGGTAGTTAAATCACTGGTAATTAGTTCAATCCCCAGCCCCTCTCTCTTCTCCAGAGGTCAGAGCAGCCCATCAACAGTCACCTCATTAGCATGCACTCAGTTATGGTTAAAAGTTCTTATTAAGAATTATTAAGAATAACAAAAGACACTCTCCTCAATCCTATCACTCAGGAAATTCCAAGGGTTCTAGAAGTTCTGGGCCAGGAACTGGGGAGAAAGACCAGATACAGTTGAGCTTGAACAACATGTATTTGAACTACGCAGGTCCAGTTACACGTGGATTTTTTTTTCAATAAAAACTGTAGATGAATTTTCTCTTCCTTATGATTTTCTTAATAACATTTCCTTTTATCCAGCTTATTTTATTGTAAGAATACAGCACATACTACAGATACCTCAAAATACGCGTTAAATGACTGTTTATGTTATCCATAAAGCTTCCTCTCAACACCAGCCAGTTAAATTTTAGGGGTAGTCAAAAGTTACATGCAGATTTTTGACTGCATGTAGTGGGTAGTGGGGGGAGGGGTTAGCACCCCAAACGCCCAAGTTGTTTAAGAATAAATCGCATAAATGTATTATATCACAATACCGCAGCTACTATTTTCTGATCTTTTTCTTTCCTCTTCCCACCAACATTCTTGCCAGAATAATTTGTACCCACCAGTTTCTGCTTAATCATCACCCCTTACTTTACTCCCCCTTTAATATCACCTGTTACCTTAACTTCAATAAAAAATGATGTCTCGTTGGTCATCCATATGAATGTTTGTATCAGACTGAACAAAGAAGACTTCTATCTATAAGTGTCATGACCTTAAAAAGAACAGGAATGAACCTGGCTACATCACTGAAGTGTTTTGCATGGCCATCCATCTGCCTTGTTTCTATAGCTGTGTGCCAACAGAGATACTGGGCCATAGAACATTCTGGCCTTATTTTTCATCATGTTCATCAATCGGCTGAAAAATATAGAGAAAGGACAATATTAACTTGCCTTGAGTCAGTCTAACACCTCTTGAGCCATTCACTGGAACGAAGGGAAGCAATGGCGATTGGGTGGAGTGGTATTTGGTGTTAGAAGCTGAAGAACCACATACACAGCCTCTGGGAAAATCACAAACTGTACAGCAACCATGATTTGTCTACTAAACAGATGTGTGATGCTGAGCACTATGCAGAACAACATAAGAGATCACAGAATTGGGGTCATTACCAAAATCACACAGTCATTAGGCTGAGTAAAAATATTAAGAGATACTTGCATTTCTAGCTACATATGTGTTTAATACCTCAGACCGCTTCTTCCAGTCAGGGCACATCAGAGAAGGAAAACTCTGACTCCAAAAAACCTCCACTGCCTTGCGGCATACCTCTTCAGGGGAAAGGCTAAGGGAGTAAACCCCGACAGAAAATCCGGAGCCGGAGTCCCTAAGGCGGTTTGACGTTGTAGTCAACACCGGCAACTCCTGCGGCGCACCTGAAGCCAAGCTGTATTGACTCCGTCTTTCCCTTGGACCCTTCAGCTGCGAAGAGAGGGGGGGTCTGCTGCATGGGCAACAGCAGACCCTTCATATCACCCTGCCCAGGCTCTGTAGCTTCAGCTTCACTGGAGAGGACACTCCAGCGTCATCACAAGATGTCGATTCAACATGGGAGGAGACAGATACCGTGTCACTCCCGAGTCGGACTGCACAGCCATTCTCGGCAGTGCAGATAGACTCTTAAGAAGCTACACCATCGTCTCTCGAGACGGATGGCTGCCGACGACCTCGGACCAATTGGACCTCATGACTGTGTGGTGCCTGAGCTGTATGTTTGGAAGGGACAACCAGTATAGCCAGGTGTCTGTCATTAGTAACTCCACCCACCTATTGCTCTTTTGCCTCTGGAAAGCTTTTAATTACAAAATGCCTCAATTCAAGTACAAGTCCCTATTGTTACAAGGTCATACCGCTGGAAGGAGTAGTTAGCAAATAACTTGGAACAAGAAGTCCCTCCAGGACCAGGACCCGAAAACTGCTTGGAATTTGGGGCTTGTGGACAGAGGAGGAGGAGGAGGAGGAGGAGAAGCTACAGGGGCAATAGGGTTCCCCTAGCTTGAATTTAGCACACAAAACTATCACGGCAGGACAGGGCTTTTAAGTTTCCTAAGTTCCCAATCATCAGAAAAGCAGGGCTGAGAGTTGTTGAGGAATCGCCATGTGTCAGGCCTACCTGGCATTTTACGTTACTGCTCTAGTAGCTTTATCGCGGTGGTCTGGCATCAGCCCCGCAGGATCTCTGAAGTCTGCCTGTACTCCCTAGGATGTAGTTCAACCCCATTTTACAGATAAAAAGGCTCAGAGAGCATAAACACCCTGCCCAAGTCTACACAACTTGGTAATTTTCACCCAGGCCTATCTGCCCTGTTTCAAAGTGCCAAAGGGGGGCAGTTAATAAACAGGAAACCTGCGTCAGAAACTAGTTTTGAATTCTGAGCTAGTGTTCTTTCTACCGAGTATACCGTCTTGCTTGTGAGCTACAATGTTGAACAAAGCATTTTTACAACGTCGTGAGCTAGGCAGGAGGTGGACGATTTTCCTGATTTAACAGCTAAAGGGTCTGAGGCTCTGAAAGAATAAACTTAGCCCAGTAAAACTGTCATTCTAAACCCAGCAGGGCTGGGACCCCTGGAAACACCTTGCTTCGGCTTTTAATACAGTCGCCTCCTTACCCGCGGGGGATACATTCCAAGGCGGATGCCTGAAATCATAGATAATGCTGAACGCTATAATACGCTTTTTCCTACACAGTCATGCCTATGATAAAGTTTAATTTATAAATTAGGCAATTTCAGAGCTAGAGGATTTATTCTTACCATAGATCGTGGTCACCGCAGTACATGTTTTTTCTTTCTTCATAAAGTCGAGAACTTTCACTTGAAGGATGCACTTTATGGCTTCTCGTTGGCATATCCCCGTGGGCCGCTTCACTACTCGTGTGCTGTGGGACGATTATTAAGTAATGTAAGGTGACATGAACACAAGTACGCCGATACCTCGCCAGCAGATCTGATATCAACACGGCAGAACGACTAGCGCGGCGAGCGCGCACAGCATGGACACGCCCGGCGAGGGAGGACTCACGCACTGGGTGAGATGGAGCACGTCTCGCGAGATTTCATCACTACTCAGACCCCACCCCCACCCCCACCCACCCCCCGCGCGCGCGCGTGCGCAGTGTAAAACTTACGAATTGTTTATTTCTGGAATTTTCTGTGTAATACTTTTGGACCACGGTTGACCCAGAGGAACTGAAACCGCAGAAAGACAAACTGCAGATAAGGGCGGACGACGGAAATCTGTGTCCCCATGACTCAGCTGATAATAGAACCAGCACCAGGCTGGTTGTTTCCTACTGACCTCGTTTCCCTCCCCTCCCCACCCATTTGTTGCTTCTGTTCCTCATGCCTGTTTTTATATTCTGAGCCCTGACCTTATTTTCAGTCTCTCATAAAGAAAAGTGGTTACATTAGGATTGAGTGACTCTGTCTGCCACATTCCTCATCTCAGGTTGTATTTTTACATTATCAACTGAATTAAAAGCCACACTTCAGGTGTACTTGCATTATGGAAACCTCATTTAACATTCTGTTTAGCACACATCTGCAGAACTTTCGCTGAGTCAATGAGTGCCGTATTTACCAGTCAGGTGTAAATCAGCATTTTGCTCTGAGGAATACTTTAGGGCTGGCTGACCTGAAGGAGTCCATTTTGTATTTTGTACTTTCTCAAAGGTCAAGTTCTCTCTCTGCCTCTTCTTGCAATGGGTAGAGAAGGGAGGACCAGGCCCAGGAAAGCAGTGGGAGCCTGTGGGGCTCTTGGCCATAACGTCACACTTTGAGGAGAAGAGTCAGATGTCCCATCCTTGGATAGTGACAACATCCTCCACAGAATCACTGCAATAAAATAATGTTATCGAACCCAGGGCCGGTGTCCTGGGTGTGTAACCTGTGCAGCTACAAAGGGTCCAGCTCTGAGAAGGGCCCTGCTTAGGTCAATGATATGCTGTCACCGTCCTGAAATTCTGAATAATTTTTAACAAGGGTCTCTGCATTCTCATTTTGCCTGGGCCCCACAAATTATATATACAAGTTTTAGCAATAGCCACTATTTAGTGACTATTTTCTCCAAGTCAGACATTGAGCTAATGTTTATCTCGTGTTATCTAAGTTAATCTTTAGTCATATTCAGTTATTCGACAAATATTGGGATACCTTTGAGGTCCCAAACACTGTGCAAGGCTCCAGGATACCAGAATAAATATGATAGGCATGGTTCCTAAGTTCATGGAATTTACATTCAAACAGTGTAGACATAACTAATTTCAAGTTGTTGTCCTTGCTCTCAGAGAAAAATATAATAAAGGACTGAGGTAAATATAATATGATAGATCCACATGAAGTGAGAAAGCCAGGAGAAACTTTTTCTGAGAGACTAAGGAGTAAGAACTCTTGTGACCATTTTACAGATGAGAACATTGAATCTCAGACAGAGTATGTGACTTAGTCAAGGTCACAGAGTCAGATAAGAGCAGCTTTGAAATCAAGTCTGTCTGACTTGGTGGTCAGTGTCCTAGAACAAAGCTTCTCAAACTTTCATAGGCATAGGAACCCCTGGGGATTAAACTGTACGCTCTGATTCAGTAGATGTGGGATGATGCTGATCCTGCTGAGTACAGAACCACACTTTGAGTACGAGACCCTAAACACCTAGGGCGATGCTAGGGGACTATGCTTGGGGACAACCACGAGACAGATGCGTGGGCCTGAGACGCGGAGGGCCCGTTCTCACTGTGGGAAGTCTGATAGGACTTGATGCCTATGGACAGGCCGAGAAGGGTAGAGATCGAACTCAGGGGCCACCAACCCTCAGGGATTCGACGGATATGTAACTTTGGAGAAAAGAATGCAAATATCACCATAATAGTTTCTGACCAAGAACTTTGAAGTACAGAACTGACTAACCAAAAAAAAAAAAAGCAGGGCTGGGGGTGGGGGACGCTTCCTTAACCTCTACAGATTCTGCCCTGATTGCAAAGCCCAGGCTTCTTACCTTGAGTGTTAAGAAATGTTTCTTTCTCAACACTTAACACAGATAATGTGCAAACAGACTCTCTCCCACTGTACCTTAACCTCATTTTCTTTTACAAAGTTCTTTATGAAGATAGAGCATAACCAGTTTAACATTTCCCCATAATTAAGTCAGTTTCAAGTCATCTTTAGGTTTCTAAATTCTAATTTAAATATCTCACTCCTATTTATTTTTGTTCTTAGAGGAGTATAGAAGTCATTTTTAAAAATCGCTATATAGTCTCTTTTTTTTAATTCTTCTGTGGTTTTTATGAGCCGTATGACATTATAATATCTGACTAATTCATAGCAAAAATAACCACCTCCCAGCCCTCAGGGAACATATTCCTTTTTCCCCCCCACAATGTATTAAATGTATGATCAACACTAAAATGTCACGTCTTTTTCTACTTATATATGTATGTGTTAAGTTTCTCTGTTCTCATTACTGAAACCATGGTGATTAACACAGTTAACTGGCACATAGCAGATGATTAATATCTGTTGAATCAATGTATAAACAACCTTGAACTAGTTTCTGCTGAACTATAGCCTGTATTTAAAGAGTATTCCTGTATTTAAAAAGTATTCCTGTCTTTCAGATTATTAGGAGAGCCTGTTATTTGCCAAAAGATTTTGTTTTTGACTGTTTCCAATCCAATACCCAAGCTTCCCACAGGTACCTAATGTGCCATCTGCATTTTAGCGAATATCATCCGTGCATTCAGCCTGAATCAAGGGCTTTTCTCTCAGCATCTGGAATTTGTAGGTCTGCTGGGGGCATTGGCAGAGCAAAGCATAGAGGGAATAAAAAGAGCATCTGTGAAATGGAATAATGTAAAGACAGACCCCAATGCATTTTGGAGTAAGCAAAGGAGAAAAAGCTGGCTGTGATCAAGAAAGGGCAGAAAATTAACGTGGGTTGTGGAACTTCTATGTGCCTACCAATGGGGCGAATGTGTGTGATGTCAACGAATCATCTCAATGACTCTGTAGTTAGTGCCAAGCACACCTTGGAGACATTGTGGCTTCAGTCCCAGACCACAGTAATAGAGTGGCAAAATCTTTTTGCTGGTGGAGGGTCTTGCCTTCAATTTGTAAACAAAACTATGAACAGTGATAAAGTAAAGCACAATAGAACAAGGTATGCCTGAATTAGTTTCACTGTACAGATGGAGGAAGTGAGGCTGGGAGAGAAAAGAGAACTTGCCCAAAGTCAAGTACCTAACAAGTGGGTTCAAACCCAGGCCAGCTTAACTTCAAAAGTCATGTGTTTTTTTCCTTTTTTTTAAAAAAAATCAAACTGCTACAGGTGGACAAAAAAATAAAGAATGTGAGGACAAAGTGGAGGAGAGGAGGAGAGACAGGAAAGGAGGGGGAAAAGAGAGGGAAAATAAAATGAAAAGAGTGAAGGGAGGAATTAAGAAGTCAAGATCTCATGGCTACTAAGTGAGGATCTTTAGCTCCTCAGTTAAGCTAATTTAGCTCACATTATACAAGGTGAATTATGAACACCTTACCATATAGTTAAACATAATTTATATTCAATAGTAATTCTCAGAGTGCCAACAGACCACTGAGAGTCCCTGCAACACTTTCAGGAAGTCCAAGAGGTCAAAACTGTGATTGTAATATTAATACATTAAGTCTTGACTAACCCCTTTCACTTGACATTTGGACAGATGATACAAATGCGATGGAGGCTAAAAGGAATTAGCCACCCCTTGAAGAAATAGTTGAGTCAGGGAATGGGGCAGAGTAGGGACAAGATGAGCTAGGAGAAACTTATGACAGAAAGTAAGGTAGTGTTCAGGAAAGAAAAAGTAATTCAAACATGTCACAGTAACACAGCAAGCATCTTGGAGGGTTCCCACTGGCCAGATCTGGGATGTATTATAGACTATTAAAAAAATAAGAATTCATGAGTTTATATCAATAAAAAGAAGTTGGATGGATGAACAGATGATAGGTAAATAAGTAAATGATAGAGATAAGTGATAGATGATCAGATAGATGCATAATCTGAACCTAATCACAACGAAACATTAGACTAACCCCAAATAAAGAATGTTCTTTTTTTTATATATCCCCCAATGGAGGCATAAAGGAGTCTTTAGGGTTCCTGGACCAAATTCTAACATGGAGGGAGGGTTTCTTCCCAACACCAACAAACAATTCTCAAATACCATCAAGGTGTCTAAGAATTCAACTCAATTCTGACACTACAGGGAAAGAGCATCGAAATCCCCAAATTAAGGATGTGGGCCTGCAAGACTGTGCCCCACCCCCACATAAACACTTCAGATTCCAGCTGTGAGCCCAGGCTCTTACCTGTGCTTCTGATGAACCAGCTATAGGTTGGAGGTTGCAAGGACACCTTTCAATTCAGGCTGCCTATTGCCAAGTCCAGTTGTTATCTGGACCTCTGACTGACTGCCTATAAATCAGAGATTCTCCAACCCCCTTTTGGGGTTCAATCAATTTGCTAGAATGAGTTACAGAACTCAGAGAAACATGTAACTTACTAGATCACTGCTTTATTATAAAACGATATGATTCAGGAACAGTCAGATGGAAGTGATTCATGGAGCAAGGTAATTGGGAAGGAGTATGGAGCTTCAATGTTCTCTGCAGGTGAGCACTTCCCCCAGTATCTCCACATATCCACCAACCGAAAGGCTCTCCAAAACCCATCCTCTTGGGTTTTTATGAAGGTTTCGTTTTATAGGCATGACTGGTTAAATCATTGGCCACTAGGGACTGATTCAATCTCCAGCCCCTCTCTCCTCTCCAGGGGTCATAAGTTGGGACTGAAAGCTTCAACCCTAGAATCACATTGTTGGTTCTCCTGACAACCAGCACCCATTCACAGGTGTTTCCGAAAGTCACCTCCTTAAATGTAACAAAAGATGCCTTTATCACTTTCAACGCTTGGAAAATTCTATGGGTTCAGGAGCTGTAAATATATTTTGGTTATTTGAAAAACCAAGTATTTTTTCTTATTAATCACAATATTGCAAAGAGTGTGGCCTTTACTCTAAAAAGTGCCAGTGTCTTAAAAGAACAATAACAAAAAAAGGTTGTGGAAATACATTTCAAATTAAGGAAGCTAAAGAGATGAGAAATAAATGTAATACCTGACCTCACACTGGGTCTTGTACATATAAATGATCTCATTAGGTCAATGTCCTGGCTGGTTTGGCTCAGTGGATTGAGCGTCGGCCTGCGAGCTAAGTGTCGCTGGTTCGATCTTCCAGTCAGGGCACATCAGAGAAGGAAAACTCTGACTCCAAAAAAAAAAAAAACCTCCGCTGCCTTGCAGCATACCTCTTCAGGGGAAAGGCTAAGGGAGTAAACCCCGACAGAAAATCCGGAGCCGGAGTCCCTAAGGCGGTTTGACGTTGTAGTCAACACCGGCAACTCCTGCGGCGCACCTGAAGCCAAGCTGTATTGACTTCGTCTTTCCCTTGGACCCTTCAGCTGCGAAGAGAGGGGGGGTCTGCTGCATGGGCAACAGCAGACCCTCCATATCACCCCGCCCAGGCTCAGCTTCACTGGAGAGGACACTCCAGCGTCATCGCAAGATGTCGATTCAACACGGGAGGAGACAGATACCGTGTCACTCCCGAGTCGGACTGCACAGCCATTCTCGGCGGTGCAGATAGACTCTTAAGAAGCTACACCATCGTCTCTCGAGACGGACGGCTGCCGACGACGATTAGGTCAATTGCCAAAACTGGAATCTGGGCAATGCAGATGTTGTATTGATGTAGCTTTATGAAGCTGGTAACTGCACTGTGGCTACGGCAGAGCATACGCTTCTTAGGAACCATACACTGAAACACTGAGAGCTGAAGGACGGCGATGTGTGGGACTTACCCTCAAATGATTCAGCAAACAAAAATGAGAAGAGGAGAGGCCAAATGATAAGCCAAATGGAGTGCCATGTTCTAAAATGGTGAATCAAAATTAAGGGTACATGCATGTTCTCTGTGTTATTAGTATTTTAAATTTTTTTAAGTTTAAAATTATTTAAAAAAAAAATACTCTACAACCAAAAAACCCCCAAACCCAATAATGAGTCAACTCGCTGGTACTTTTACGCAAATTCAGACTGAGCCACCAAATGGTACTCGTAGCCGTTGTGTTACATTCTTCACCACCGCATAAAATGTTGTTGTTGTTGTTGTTTTTAAAGATCTTTAGAGAGGAGGGAAGGGAGGGAGAGAGAGAAAGAGAGAAGCATCAACGCGCGAGAGAAACATCAATCAGTTGCCTCTCCTCCCGGCACAAGAGAGCGAACAAGCAACCCAGGCATGCGCCCTGAGTGGGAAGCGAACCAGAGACCTTCTGTCTTGAGGGACAATGCCCAACAAACTAAGCCACACCAGTCAGGGCTGAAATGACTTTTTAAAGTCACTTTTATTTAAAAATCTCATTGATGAAGTGCCTAAAACATAGAATGTTTATATATCCATTTTATCTCAATAAAAAAGTGAATTATTAATTTATCAAGCCCCGCCCCCAGGTACATGTTATTTTAATATCTGTGGTGAAATGGAAAGGACACATAACACGTGGGCTGCACGCAGAAGTATGAGAGTTGTCTTGTGGAAAAGCACTTTTGTGATTGCTTGAGTGTGAGCTGAATAAACTTATTTTTTTCAGAATTTTGTTTTGACTAGAGAGAATGACTTACAAAGCGTGGTTATTCACACCTGAGTATTAGGCAGAAATTTTCTCCAAAAATAAATGAAATATGACTGTCACTTCACAGAAAAACCACTGAAATTGTTTTTGCTAATAAATTTTTGTTACTAATGACATTTCATATGAAAGAAAATATTGGAAAACTAATATGAGCTGGACAGTGTCTCATTGCTCAAGTATTTTCTGATGAAATTGGTAATGAAATTGATCACTATGATTTATATATTGTAGATGAAGTGTGTGAAGATTTGGAAGCTCTGCATAACTCAGTGAAGCAATATTTTTCAAATGATCAATGCATGATGGTACAAAATTATGCATGGGTAAAGGAGATACTGGTGGATTTTATATTATCTAAGCATGAAAACAGACTTTCAGAGTTTAAGAAACTACTACTTGTTGAGTTTTGGTATAATATCAAAGAAGATTCTCTGTAATTAACTGAAAAGCCATTCAAACACTCCTCCTTTTTCCTACTACACATCTCTGTGAGGCCAGCTTTTTTCATATATTTTGACCAAAATAAAATAGCATAACAAAGTGAATGCAAAAGCAGATATAAAAATGTTGCTGTTTTCTATTTAAACCAGACATAAATGAATTTGCAAACATATAAAATAACACCACTCTTGCCTCTAATGTTTCTGGTTTTAGACAATACAGTTATTTTCATTTTAAAAATACACCATTTATGTTCAAATGAAATGGGTATATTGTTGCTATTTTTAAATGAATTACAAAACAATATTTAAAAATTTATGTTTTCATTTCTAATGTGATATTGTTACAGAACCCCTGGGCTGCTCCAGTTGAAAACAAACCCACGGGCTCTTTAGTTAGGGGCCCGATTGCCCGCCGCCAAAATTATAACTCTCAATACCAGAGTTTGGTGAAAAGAAAAAGAATTGTTTATTTAAGTTATATAGATTTAGTTATTTGCAGATTTCTGTTGTTAAGTCTTATGCTCTTTAAAATACCCACAAACACATATCCTTGCCTCCCCCACTTCCAAACCAGGCTAGTTTTAGGGAAGTCAGAGAAACTGTTTCCCTACTTTCCCAACACAGTTCAGCTTTACCAGCAGCTGCCAATCATTCAATCTGATTGGGGAGGTCCTTTCTGTGCTGTGGTGCCCTCCAGCTCTCAATGCAGGACCACCTGGATTCTCAGCCTCCTTGCAAACTGTCTTCTTCCTGCAAACCGTGTGGATCTTCTCTCCTTCTCAAAACTGCATGGCAAGAGCCTCTTAAAGCAGCCTGGAGACCCCTTCTCCAAGCCACATGGAGGGAGCACACGAGAGAGCGAGAGCGAGAGAGCCCGAGAGCTAGAGTGAGAGCCCGAGTCAGAGAGCGAGAGTGTCTCAGAGAGAGAGAGCACGAGCCAGAGCCAGAGAGAGTCCGAGCGCCAGAGAGAGTCCGAGTCAGAGCACCAGAGCGAGAGCCAGAGTGCCAGTGAGAGCCAGAGCCCAAACGAGAGCTTGAGAGACTCTCAGAGAGAGAGCACGAGCGAGAGTCAGAGAGAGTCCGAGAGCGAGCATCTGAGAGAGTCTGATAGAGTCAGAGCTAAAATGTCTGCAGCTGCTTATATATCCCTGATCTGACGCAGTGGGCGTTGCAAATAGTTCTGACCATTCACAGAACCTTACGTAGGCTCTGTGTGCTTTCCATACCGTCCCCTGGTTCAAGATTCCTCCCATCTGCCTGAGGCTTTGGATGCATTAAAGCCATTTGCATAAGAAAGACAGTAGCCACCAGCCTCAGGCATGTGGAAGCATTTGAAAAGCTGCTTACTTCTCCCCATCCCCCAGCAGCAAACTCTGGGGATTTTTTTGGACTCCCCTGTTTCTGTAACAATATCTACATAACCCAAAGCTTTTTGAGGTCCTCAATCATGTTAAAGGATGTAAAGTTGTGATTGAGAAAAGAGGCTCTGTGGAAAGTGAGCTCACAGGGTGATCTGATCACAAATTCCTAACTGGGTAGTCATGCCTCAGGCGCATGACTTCTTTAGTAAAAGGTTTATCTTTGCCTTGAGGAAGCCCTGTTCATGGTTTCTGTGCATCTAGGTTAACACACCTTTGAAAAAACCTTCATCACCCTCAAGAAAGCACATAATCTTGTTAACAATCCTTTAATGCAGGGGTCCCCCAGCACGAGTCCATGCATGGCCTGTTAGGAACCGGGCCGCACAGCAGGAGGCACGCTTGAATGTAATGCGCTTGAATCATCCCAAAACCATCTCCCCGCACCCCATCTGTGGAAAAATTGTCTTCCACAAAACAAGTCCCTGGTGCCAAAAAGGTGGGGGACTGCTGCTTTAATCCAATCCTCATTCTCCTTTTCCCACCTCCATGTAATCTTCCTTCCTGTCTCTCCTGAATTTCAAGTGTATAAAAGAAGCTGCAAAACTGTGATTCTCAGGAGCATTTGAGATCTTGCTCCCTGGCATATGTGGTCAGTGGCTCCAATTAACTCATAAAAATTATCTACATGTTTGGTCATTCTTCTCTTGATAAAGGGATCCTGAGATCATTTTGTGCTCTTGAGAGAAGGGTGGTAAAACCAGGTGCCAGCTCTCCTATAACAGCTGAAGCTGTCCCTGGAGGCTACCTCTACAGAGAACTTTTATTTTATTTTTTATGCATTTTAAATTAAATTTATTGAGATGACATTGGTTAATAAAATTATATAGGTTTCAGGGGTACAAGTACTTTTATTAACCACAGCACACAGTCAAGGGCAGGCATATAACCTAAGCTTGGCCAATTGGACTTTCTCTTCTGGGATTTTAATTCTTAAATGAAATAAAACTATGGCCGAAGATAAGGGTCATGCTCACTCATTCCAGTTTGTAAGACAATCTGGAGTTGCCTGCTTCCTCTCTTAAGTCTGCTTTCTAACCTTTCTTTCCATCCCTAGAAGTACCAGCATAAGATTCAGTTGCTCACTACCAAGAAATCTTACTGATAGATTGATCTCTGGCTGTCCCCTGAAATCACTTCTCTTTGATTTTCCTCCTTGCTGCAGTTCTGCTCTTTGCACTGGGTATTTTGTGCCCTAATTCTGAAAGCTTTGTTCTCTGCCTCAAGGTGATGACCAAGAGAGTTATAGTCTTCCCCTTCTAGTTAATCTTAGCAGCTGGGATCCAGGCTAAAAACAACCCACAATGGTGAGAAACACGGCTACTAAGACATTTCCCGTTCATCATGGTTCAATTCCCCTTTGCCTGGAAGAGCCCAGGGTACTTCCAGTTTAGTCAATTAAAGCCCATTGTTTTGTTTCCAATTTAAGTAGGTGAAAACACTTTCAGAGCTAAAAGGCATTCTAAAAATAACATTATGGTTTTGTTATCATAATAATTATTATACACTAAATGAAGAGTCAAAGGGATCTCATGGGAAAGATTAAAGAATACCAGATTTAGAATCAGAAAACCCAAATTCTAATTCTATCTTTTTAACTCACCAGGTATGTCCTTGAGCAAGAACATGATCTCATCAGTCCCAGCTTTAGAGTTACAGAATATAAAGTTCAGCAAAGCTGCACCAGCTACCACTTCCGACTCTCTGCCTCCCTAAGCAGAAATCAATGCCACCCTTTCCTAGCAGTGCTGCTGGGTAGGTAACAGCACAGGCTCTGGGTCCCAAACCCTAACAAGTTGACCTCACTTCCTTGAGATAAGGTCAAGGAATCTACAATTTTCTCATCTAAATAGATGGGACTTATGATATTAAGACATTGTTCTGTGGACTAATGAGGCACATAACACATTTAGCACAAGCCCGTAACAGAAAAAATACTTAATGAAGGTGATCCACATCGTATTATAACTATATCTAAACATAATCTCCATGAATGATAGTCATCCTGCTGCAAATACATTTTTGCAGACAGCTTGCTATTTCTTCTTCTGTAATTCTACATACGTGTTACCTGCATCTCGAAAAGAGTTAGGCTAAATTTATAACTGCATAGAATCAGCAAAAACAGTAATAGGATGCACTGGTTTTGGAATGGATCAGAGTTTCTTGCAAAGAAGAGGAAGGATTCCAAGGGGTGGCCTGGGTGGGAGGTAGAAATGAGGAAAAAAGTGGGACAATTGTAATAGAAAAACAATAAAAATAAAATTACAGAAAAGAAAAACAAAGAAGAGGAAGGATTACGAATCTCACCTAGAAGAGCTCCTTTTGCTACTGAAAATCCCTTTGCTACCCTTCAGTCCATCAGGAAACAAAACAAGAGAGCATCCCATTCAGATCTCAGGATTTGTATTTCTGTGGCTGGAGGTAGTGCTGTAACGGACTGAACTGCCTCATTCCCCACATACCCACTCACCCAATTCACCTGTTAAAGCCCAGAGGAAAGACCATGTGAAGACAGAAGAGGACCATCTACAAGTCAAGGAGAGGCCTCAGAAGAAACCAACCCTGCCAATCAACCTCTTGTTCTTGCAGTATTGTTTAAACCACTCTATCTGTGGGATTTTTTATGGCAGCCCTAACAACCTATCATAACCCCTAAGGCCTAGAAAAGTTTCTGGCACACAGTAGGTGTTCAATAATTATTTGTTGAATGAAGATAAGAATAAATGGAACAAGTGGCAGCTGATACCCAGGTTTTGATGAAACCAAGTCTAAGACTGCATCCAGCTGTACAACTAGACGTTTATTTGACAAACAGCAGACAATAGTCACAAAAGTAAGTCTTGAAGCTCAACGGACTCCAAGATCTTTGTCCTTCTGGAGGCTCAGAGGATACTTTGCACAAAAGGTCACTGGGGCAAAGGCAACAACACTCCAGCAGCAGAATTTGTCCATCATCCATTAGAGTCAGGTCCAGGACCATTTAGGAATCAAGAACATAAAAAGAAGCACAGCTGCTTCTCATAGCTGTTGCAAAAGAGGCCAATTCAAAGTCATGTCACTGGGTCTTGTCCAACTAGAAGCCTCTCAACCTATTTGGAAGAATTGAGAATCCATGGCCATCCGTGAAAAGGCAACACGAGAAAGGTCAACTTTGATGACTGCTAAGCACCACAGCTCAACTGGTAGACTGCCATGTTTTCCAAAACTCTCCATTCCTTGTCTCCGTGTTTTCCTTTCATAGATATGGCTACTGGGCTCACGTGGTGAAGCAATCTGCCTGGGCCCGAAATCAGTTAGTGGCCCTGTCATTTAATCTGCTTTCCAAGGCAAATAACATCAGTAATGAGTCAAACAGCTGTAAATGATTAGGAAATTCACTGGCTCACAGAACAGCAAGTTCAGAAGTGGCATACACAATAATTTCGGGTTATTCTATCTAGAAGCCCTGACTGTACTCAAGGACTCAGATTCCTCTGTCAGACAGTCATGGCTTTGGTGTCACCCTAAAGACTGCTCCTTCCACAGTCATGGCGTGGGGGCTCCTTATTTTACATTTACTAGTCAAAGACAGTCACTTTAGGAAGGTGTCCCTTGTTGACATCCCTCAGCTGACCTTCCTCATTTCTCAGTGGCCTCATCTGGGTTCACTTGCACATTCGTGAACCAGTCTTGAGCAAAGGGCAATGCGGTTATCTTCAGCCAATCAGGAATACTCCTGAACCACAAAAATGCTGCCGTCATAAGGAAGAAATGGAAATAATGTCCGCTTCAGTGGCACAATGGAACATGGACCAGGTTTGTCTCATACCAATGGCCATGCTCTTTCTCGTCTACTGTGCTATTTCTTATCTGAAGAAACTTTAAAACTGACAAGTAAAGGAGAAAATGGTCAGTCACATGGTGAACCAACTACTTTCCTTACACAAAGGTAGCATGGAATCTTTAAATAGAGGTTCTCATTGGCATGACAAGAGGCTACAATATAAATCTCTTAGGACATTCAAGAATAAGTTATACACACAAAGTGAAGTCTTTCTGTATAGAAATCATCCCCTCCCCTGTCCCACCTTGCTGTACATTAAGTGTAACTGGGCTTACTCCAGGACTGCTAGGAGCCACTATGTTATTACAAACAGTATTCTGCTCATTAAAGTAGATCCATTACCCTTCATGCAAGCTCAGAAAGTTACCCACAAGCATTCTCAAGAGGAAAACAAGATGATTGCCAGCCCTGTGCTTTCTGCTGCAGAGCATCCCCAGGGATGCTGAGGGCGTGCTGGGGAAGCTCTAGCTCCTTCCCACAAATGCCTTGGCACTGGAGGCTGATTTCTCCCAGCCCAGTCCACCAGGCAATTGCTCCTCATCCTTGGGCTCAGGAGAGCAGTTGAACCAAACGAAGAAATGGGAACCATACTCAGGCTTCACTGAACCTTGCACCACAGCTCAAAAGGGCCCACTGAGAAAATTCCAAATACAACTCACAGCATTGGAATTCCTACTGTATCAGGTTAGACTTGCAGGTGTGGGTTTCCATAGGGCAGAGAATTATGTCCAGGAAGGAGAAGGATAAAGCTCCCCAACCCCACCCCCACCAAAAAAAAAAAAAAAAAAGATAAAGGTGTCAGGACCAACCCCAGATTCAATCAAGAACCTAAATCCCAACCCCACCCTCAAAGCAGTTCTCCTCCTCCAATCTTTCATTCTGTGAATACCTTCAGCATCCATCAGTCACACAGACTGAAGCCTCACAGTCAGGATGAGGGAGTCCTTCCTCCCCACCCCCACACCTAATCAGCTGTCAGGACCTGTCACTTCTCTCAACTCCTCCCTGCCTCCTGCTCTCCATTCTCTTTGCTGTCACCTTAATTCAGACCCTTATTAACTCTTATCTGGATTATTAAAATGATCTTCTACCTGGTCTATCTGCCTCTGTCTGTCTGCCATCCTAACCACCCTAGTGACGACTGGATTGATTTTCATAAAGCACAGCCCCCATTCTGTCATGGGTCTTCTTGAAAAACTTCAGTGAGTCTTCTTTCCCTTCCAAAAACAAAACAAAAACACCAAGTCCCTGTCCTAACCTTCATTCACACAAGGCTACTCAGGATTCCCCAAGCACACCTCATATTTCTCTCTGGCTCCGACTCATGAAATCAACATGGCCATGGAATTCCTCAAATCCCCACTGAGACATTGTGATCTCAAGGTAACAGGACTTCTTCGTGGCAACTGGCTTCTCACAGAGTGGGCATGCCAACAGGCCCAGGTAGAAGCCGCAATGCTGATTTTGTCTTAGACTCGGAAGTCTCAGAGGGTCATTGCGTGGCATATGATTGATCAAGCAGATCAAGGGGAAGAGAATGGTGCAATTGGTTCAGTAGATTATCTCATTCCAGTTGACAGTCTCAAGGCCAGATTTCAGACTTTGGAAATTTTGTCTATTTGTTTGCCTCCTGTCCCAAAGCCTGACCCTCCAGTGGGCCCAACTAAGAGCCTGGAGTATTTAACAGAGACCCTCTTCCTTCATGGGTCCTGGATTATAATCAGTGTCCCCTAGTACTGGGAGGCTGAGTTTTTATCCTATGACTTTTACTTGCTTTACTGACCATTTTATTTTCCCCTTCTCTCCAAAATCTTGATGTCTCAAGTCACAGCTGCCTTAATGGTCGTAGACCTAATATTTGTCTCTTCAACTCCATGGGAAGCAGAAGACTGTGCATCCATCATGAAATTTCCCTTTCCTCTTAATCTAAGCCCATCAAATCCTGCCTGTCTTGAAAGCGCTCCCATTTCTTCAGATATTTTTGTGCTTTTCTAGTTGTTCCTGATGGTAGTTTTGGCCACTAGCAGCTTCACTGCCTCAGAGAGAAGTGATCCTCCTGGTCTATCAGAACCATTATGGTTCTTGTCCTCTTATTTTTTTTTTTTTTTAAGATTTTATTTATTTACTTTTTAGAGAAAGGGGAAGGGAGGGAGAAAGAGAGGGAGAGAAATATCAATGTGGGAAAGAAACATCAATCAGTTGTCTCTCGCATGCCCCCAGCTGGGGACCTGGCATGCAGCCCAGGCATGTGTCCTGACTGGGAATCAAATCAGTGACCTTTTGGTTTGCAAGCCAGCACTCAATCCACTGAGCCACACCAGCCAGGGTGCCCCTTGTCCTTGACGTAGACACTGTCTATGTTTCTTCCATCTTCCCCAGATAAATACCCTGCCAGAAGACATCTAGTTCCAAGACTTAAGTTTAAATTAGAGCATCACTGTGGAGCAGAACCAGGGTATAAGCCACCTTCAATGTCCTTCATCCCCCACTCATGGCAACAGACCACCAGGAAACATGCCCCAGACCTATCTCTCTGTGTTCTCACAGTCTGATTCATCATTCATTGCATGGTTTTAAGGTTGCTGTTTTGCATACCAACCGCCAGAATAGAAAAAAAAAAAAAAAAAAAAACTAACCTCTTTAATAATAATAAATTTAAAAAATACTACCCATACCCTCCCCCTCCCTTTCTCCAGAGTACAGTAATTTTTGTTTCAGGTTGCTAAATATATCAACCGATGAACCCATGTGGTGGTAAGAAGAGGAAAGTAAATGTCAAAAACAAAAGAGGCAAAAGGGCCTCAGCTTCCTGCTTCACCTGTTAGGGCTCTTTCCTGAGTACGAGGCTTGCCAAGATTGATGTCAGATGCAGCCTCAGGACTCTTATGCATTCACAGAAAGCATCAGGGCCTCAGGTAAGAAAGTTTGTCCTTAGTAGGACCTCTTGCAGCCAGATCCAGGTAAAGTGTTTGTGTGTGTGTGTGTGTGTGTGTGTGTGTGTGTACTAGCAGTTTAAAAATTGAGAAAGAACTTTCTGATGACTTTTTGTTAATTTTTGTAGTTTCAGGGCTTTTTCTAAAAGAGGATAAAATAAGGTCACAACAAAGTTTTTGAAGTAATGAATGTGAATAACTGAATGACTAGTGGAGCCATGCATTCCTTATTTAATGGAAACAAACAAAAACAAGACCAATAAAAGCTCTCCTAAGACCAGGAGGAAAAGGAGAGCCTCCCGCTGGGGAATGTGGGAGGGCAGAGTATCCATTTAACCTTGTGCCCTCACTATGGATTCTGCCCTTGACTCCTCATAGCAGAGCAGAAACTAGGGCCAGTATATTTAAATGTTGTTTTGCTAAAGTTTAGGGACAACAAAAGAAAAATGAAAGAAGCGTGAGATTAGAAGTTCTGATTGGCAAGTCACAGTGTTATCTCCAGGCTCAGAGATTCAGTTCTATAAACACACGACGCTGAGGAAAAAGTGCTTACAACTCCCTACTCTCTTTCCATGTTGCAGAGGCATACATGTATTCAGCAGTCCCTACTTAAGTGAGTCTTTCTAAGCCTTCTCAGTACTTCAGTCAACCAACGTTCATTGAGTGCTAATTCTGGGTCGGCACTATCTGATTACTGGTACACAAAGTGACTAAGGTACTCTGCTTGCTCTCACTTATCTCTCCATCTTGTCCCAGACAGGCACTGAAACAGAAAACTCCAGAATAACGTGGTATGTACTGTGACAGAAATATGCAACAACAGGTAAAGGGGACCTATTCCCTGTTGGGAAAAGGGCTGGGAAGAATGGATCAGGATTTTGGAGAAGTTCAGTTTTGAAAAATAAGTGAAAAATTACTTGGTGTAGGTTTGAGGAGGAAAGAGAGTAGGATAGAGGCAGTAGGAACAGCATGAGTAAACATGAGGCTGAAAACAGAAAAATATGTGCAGGTAACAATAAATAGATCAAATTTACTGAAAGAATTTTTTTTTTAAAGAGGAAACTTGAAAGGGCACAAGAGGCTTTAGAGTATAGATCATGGGAGACCTAGCAAATCATGTGAAGGAAGTTGAACTCAACCATCTAGGAAACAGAGAATTATTGAGTGCTTATAGGAAGCAGACTATGTATCAGAAATGCCTGGTCATCTTTTAAAATAGATAAATTGAATCAAGTTCTGAATGTGGATTTTAAAATCTATATAATTTTTAAAGCTCCCTTAGTGGTGTTGGTAGGAAGTTCATTGGTCAGGACCCTCACTCTTGCCTACCCAGGATTTATGTTATTTTGTTTATGTACATTATAAATTACCTCACTTTACATAATAATATGGCCTTACTCTTAAAGACTACAATAATCATAAGCAAATAAGACAATCCAAATTTTTGTGCAAGAGCCATGACCTACCTTGAGTGATGTAGTGCAGTGACCCTCCTAGATGACCCGTGGTCCATGCTAACCACCAAAGGACACTGAGCTTTTAGATGGCCGTCTTGGGAGTAGACTCGAGCACCCACGAAAATGCCTAAGGTATTCACCTAAATAACACGAGGAGAGTGGTTTTTGTAATTAAAGATTCAGTGATATACTTTGTTGCCTTCAAGTAGCTCAAGCTTTATTTTTATAGACACTACAAGTTGATGGGTGAAAAGAAAAGGGCCTCAAAGTAAAGTATTTAGACAATGTTATGCAAAAAAGGCTCTGAAGGAGTTAGTTTCTGCCAATATCTAGAAGTTATAAATAAGGAGTTAGGAAGTGAAAGGAAGAAACTAGCACGTAATACTTCTGAGATAAATGTGGCTTAACGAGATTTCTTTCTTCAAATAAGTTGGAAACAGATTGGCCATAGATATGACATTCAGTGAAAACCCTGCATGCTCTCTTCCTTACCTGAGAAAGGGGGTGAAATGCTATACCTATTTATTGGAAAAACTGGGTCAGATTACCTCCCTGAGTCTAATCCAGAGCCAGGCCAAGAGTTTGGGATTCTGAAGAAAAACAAATGAATTAGTCACAGATAATTTTCCACATCTATCAAAACTACAAAATGTCTACAGGTCCATGGCCCTGGCCTCTCCCATCTGCAGGAGCAGTTTTACATTCTCACAGCCATGCAGGCAGCTGTTCTGACAAAATGGTTCTGCAGTATGTTTTATAATTTTTGGTAATACCCACACACGGTCAGATCCTTTGACTCAGAGCGGCCTACCAATGTCTTAGGGAAGGACTGGAGCAGGGACAGCCTCCCTTCCATCCAGGCTCAGAGGGACTTGGGTTTAGAGGTGGGTTCATTTTCCTAGTGAGAATTCTCAGACCAATGAATTGAACATCATTTGAGGACCATGAGTAATTAATCATTTTCATTAATGTGGGCACTCCCACCACTCTGGACAGCAAACAGGAATAGGAGGTTGGGTGAGATTCAACAGGCTGCATTGAGTGGAAATGTCCTATATATTTTTACAAAATTATAACCCAAGATTTAAAAAGACCCCTTAAGGCACGTGACTATCTTATTTAGGAAATGGTGGGTTGTGTTGTTCCTTTCTATGGCTTTGAGGATTTAGAAAAGCAATTTCCATCCTGCTCTCAATGGCCCCTTGGAGTCCAGGGCTAGCCTTCAGGGAATCCATGAAACCTTTGATAGCATGGCAAATGCCGTGGGCGAGCTGCTTATGTATGCCGTGGGCCAGAGATCATAGCTTTGAATCTCAAAGGAGTCGGAGACTCCTAAAGGACAATTGCTTTAGCAACCCCTAGGAGCATGAAACCTACATTGCTGAGTTCCACATCTCTCACTAGGGTGCACTCACTCTACTTTTAGGAAAGACATGGCTGTATCTCCCTCACGGAGAAGATCCAGTGTGTAGACCTCCTGTCAGGCATCTAGCATCCCGTACCTTGCTGCAGACCCTGGTGAAGGTCGCATGGGAAAGAAATGAAAGTTGGGTGCAGATCAATATGTGAACGGGTCACCTAGGCATTCAAGTCCCTCATGCCAGCCCATAGGACGCTGCTAAAGTTCTCAGTTCACCAGGTTTCTCCTTGCCCCACTCTCTGATGGAGTAACATTCTGGGGCTGCTACGATAAAAGTAGCTGTAGGATACTCTTCGCCTAGGAATGGATTGCATCTTCCAAAGATTTAGTTCATCTAAGTATGTTTTGTTTTTACATTTTCAGTTCTCTGCCAGGCTTTAAATGACCAGGATATTGTAGTTTATTGGACTTGTATGCACTGAAAGAATGAGAATGAAGATCTCATGCAACTTTCTACATCCTATCCAGAAATAGAAGTCTGTTTTTTTCCATTTTAAGTCTTCAGAGCCAGATCTTTCCTGAACATTTTGGAAAGAGCATGCTTTCTGCTGCCTTTTGCATACTTCCTCTGACTAGTACAATAGAGTCACATGTGACCCACAATTCCAGTGTTTTGCACTGAAACTTTTGTATTAGGAGGAAAGAAAATGGGAATCAAGCGAACTATTACTGTTTTCATTATTACTATTATACTTACTTCATCTTTTGCTGGGAGCACCTGCCTTTAGCCAACAAAACCAACCAAATCTTTGTGTTACGATTATGTCTTTCATACAGATCTAGGCTCTCACTTTTCTCTCTGCTACATACTTATGACAAAGGGTGTTGAATTCATGCCCCTTTATAAGTAATGCCCTTTCCACTTTTTTTCTGTCAGTTAAATTCCTATTTATTTTTAAGATGTCACTTAAGTGCACATCTTCGATGAAGTCTCTCCCAAAACATGCTAAATACCTACTCACCAAGACTCCTGGCCTTGTTATACTGTTAGTATAATCTTGACTCATTGCATTATGCACACAAAGCTAGAGGCAAGATGGAACATCATTCTTAAAACTGCCACCAGACAATCTAGAATAGGGTCTCAATTACTTGACAGGACACATAACTCCCCTGGAATCGGGAGGCGGGAGGGGTCAGCCTCATAAAATTTGTAGGAAAGAGGGAGAGAGGGGTGGGTTCCCCTAAAAGAAAACAGGCTGCAGTTGGTACAGAAAAGGTACTAGCTGCCAGGGACAATGATATTTAAAATGCTTTTTATTAAAAGTTACCTGATATGGTTTGGCTCAGTGGATTGAGCGTCGGCCTGCGAGCTAAGTGTCGCTGGTTCGATCTTCCAGTCAGGGCACATCAGAGAAGGAAAACTCTGACTCCAAAAAGCCTCCGCTGCCTTGCGGCATACCTCTTCAGGGGAAAGGCTAAGGGAGTAAACCCCGACAGAAAATCCGGAGCCGGAGTCCCTAAGGCGGTTTGACATTGTAGTCAACACCGGCAACTCCTGCGGCGCACCTGAAGCCAAGCTGTATTGACTCCGTCTTTCCCTTGGACCCTTCAGCTGCGAAGAGAGGGGGGGTCTGCTGCATGGGCAACACCAGACCCTCCATAACACCCTGCCCAGGCTCTGTAGCTTCAGCTTCACTGGAGAGGACACTCCAGCGTCATCGCAAGATGTCGATTCAACACGGGAGGAGACAGATACCGTGTCACTCCCGAGTTGGACTGCACAGCCATTCTCGGCGGTGCAGATAGACTCTTAAGAAGCTACACCATCGTCTCTCGAGACGGACGGCTGCCGACGACCTGATATGGATATTTCCAGAAGGAAGGAGAAAATATCTGAGAGAAAAGCATTATTGTCATTCTGTACTTCAACCTAAAGACAAGATATAAGGGATATGTTACCTAGATAAAAATTTTAACACCCAAGAAGAGGGCAAATACAGTAAGTGAATCCCTCCAGAAGAAAATCCAGCATTGTTTTGCCACTAAAGATTATGCTTTGTTAATTTTTTCTCTTTGGACCCCAATTTTTAAAACATTTTGGCTGCCAAACTGCAATTATTATATTCTCTAGATAGCTCTTTATTGGTTAAGTTTAAACCTTCCTCCGGTAGACATTCTAATATACTGAAATATCTTGTGACTATGCAGCAAAAGCTTTAAAATTTTTTATAACATTTGACATGTCTCAGATTAATCCTAAGATAATAGCAAAGGATGTAAACAAAGATGATCTTTAGGAATATTTACGACAGCATAGATCCCATTAATTGAACACTTATTACAAGATTTTCCATAACATTGTAAGAAGATTTAAAATACCTAAATATCCAACAGCTAGGAATTGGGTAAAGAGAATATGGAACAGCCATGTAATGGAGTACTACACATTCATTATAACTTGTTCAAAATGATTTAATGACATGAAAATATGTTGACTATATATTAAGTTTTTAAAAAGCAAGTTATAAAATAACATGTATATATGTATCTTTGGGGAGCAGTTAAAATAGCCTCCAAGTCTCCCTCTTCCTAGAGTAACCTTTTTGATGTTTTTGTTCTTTTTTTTTGTACTCTTAAGATGGGATGATCTGATCCTCTCTGATTAAAGACACATTTTAGGTTTGTTTTACAAGTAGATTTAGCCAAGGAAACTAGGTTATTTGCAGTTTAGTTTGGAACAGAAATTGAAACTCGGCAAGTAACTTCTCTATTGGCAAGAATATGTTTGCTTTTTAATGTAATTGAAGCAACCAGAAAAGAATAATTGGCACCCAAATTTCAGTTTAGTCCTGAACTACCTCAACTCTATTCCATTAAATGAGAATAAAAAAACAGACCACTCCTCAAAAAAAAAAAAAAAAAAAAAAATGCAGCTCAAAAATAAAAACTCAACTTTGCAAAATTTCTGCTGATGGATTGCCCATTGTTGAATGTGAGGATGACTTCATGTTGATAGGCATTAAAACATGAGTGTAATGGGAAACAAGAGTTGTCTGAGACACTAGAAAAACCAGTTCAATTTGGGTCAGTATTAGTATCCTAAATGCTAAACTGAGCATGTTTCCTCTTCAACAGATTACAGGAAAGATTCTTAAAATAAACCCTTTTGGCAAAAATAAACTACTAATAATGGGTCAGCGTTAGATACTTATTACATCCCAGGTGCTATTTTAAGAACTTTCTCTTTATTAACTCATTTAACTCTCATAAGACCCCTATCAGAGATAGACTGATTTTATTTTGAAAAACTGAGGCACAGAGAGGGCAGGTGATTTCTATAAGGGCCACAGAAGTACCAAGAGGCAGAAGCAGGATTCAAATCCAGGGTTCCAAAGACTGTGACTTGAACTGGCACTCAGACAGCTCACCCGGGTGCAGCCGAAAGTAAAACAGAACAAAAATTCCGTTGAACCCCCTACAGTACATGAGTTCCTCCACTGTATCGCCCAAAGCATAAGCCTCTAACAGCACACAACACAGCCTAATACCAAAACCCTCATATTCTGAACTCCTGCAAACCAGAGAGACTGCACGTTAAGGAAGACCACTGCTGAATGACTCAGGGGTCCACAAATAACTTGTAGGTTCCTCTGGCCATGACTAGACGTGGTGGAAATGCTCAGACTATAAGGCAATGTCATCTTTTATTTATAAAGGAAGATTGCTCATGATATTTTTTCAGACTATCACATTCACTGAAAACAACCATGAGGTAAGGTTGGACCAAATTTAAAAGCTGTTTCTCCAAGGAGACTTCTCATTTGTCCTCACTCTGAGGAATGATTCTATTACCAGTCACACTGTATAGATTTTACAAGTAACAATGTCACAGCACCTTCCAGTTTGCAACCTGGGACTTTACAAATTCCTCTCTGAGTCTCCTCTGATGACTTATCCAACTCACCTTGTTCAAACACACCCAGACTTCTCTCTCCCTTGCTTGAGAAGAGGGCGAAGGGTTTTCCCCTTCATCTTTAGTCCCTCAGAGGCACCTAGCACAGGGCTCAGTTTGTGGTGGCTGTTCAGAAGCGATTTGTCAACGAATATTTTTAAGTCACCATTTTATCGATGAACAAATTGAAATACAGAACATAAAACTTGAAATAATAAAACAAACCCACACCTCAAATGCAATTTGGCATTTATTCCCCTGAAAATATGTAACATTCATGAACTGATGTCCTCTCTCTAAAAATGTCCAAAGACTGAGGGTAGAAGAGGGGCAACAGAGACAGAGAGAAGATGCCACTGGTAAGGAAGAAGGGAAGAGAACGAGGAGGACGTTCATTGCTGTCATAGCATAGTGGTACTACAGTGGCACTACAGTGGCACTACAGTGGACCTGAGCCACGGCACTGCATTCACACCTGGAACCATTTATACATTCTTTTTGAGAAGAGCCAGCCTAATAAATGCACCGCCAGCCAGTAATTCATGAGCTCTACACAATAGTTGAAACCAAAGCGGGTAATGGCCACAGCTGTCGGGCTCCAGATGCTCTGGGGCTCAGCCTGCCGTGTTGTCCCTGTGTCCCTGTGGAGGAACGCCGTGAACTGGGCATATCACCACTGCTCACCCTGGCCTGCTTCCAATGGCACCAGCTGCATCTGGCCTGCACGGTGGCTGCTGCTGGCGGCCCTGTGTCCTCGGGAGGCTGCGAGGCGGCAGGGGCTGGCCCTCCAGCCAGCATACATGGTCCAACCTCAGCTGCCTGTCTCTCCCCAAACCTCCATGCAAGCTTTGAGCTCCCCAGCATACTGAATCCTCCTGAACATGAGCATCTTTCTGTGATCAACAGAAGGGATGGAATGAAAACCACACAGATGAAAAGTCACATAGTTTATTAATAATTTCTTTTTGCTCTTCTATGAATTGAAAGGAAAACATCTTTGGTGACATTCTCTGTAAAACAATCTGTCTTGGGTGGCAAAACGCAGACATACAGTTACACAGGTCGGTGAAGTTAAGTCAAGATCTATGGCTTTGTATTTTCTCACACTTCAGGGATTAATTGCACTGAGTCATCACCGTCTTTAACAAATGGGGAAAACACTTCAGAAAAGACCTGCGGTGAGACTACAAAATCACTGGCAACATATTAGAAAACTGTTCCAAATGTACATCGTATATAAGTTATACTTTTTTTTTTTTTGCTCTACAATTTGCCATTTAAAGTAATTTGTCTTCAATGATTTCCTTCTATCTCTTAACATATCATACACATATTTTTCTCTCAAAACAAATAGACAAGGTTCATTACATGGTAACCAGGTCATTTGCATGGCCCTGATTTTAGTAAAAATTACAACCAAGGGAAAGGGCTGTATTCCTGAAGAAGAAGAACTATTGCAGAAATCAATTGGCCCTTGAGGCCTGAAAGGCAAATCATTACAGAAGTCCAGGGACTGAAAGGCAGGCTTGCCTTCCTTTCAAACAAGGGTGAGACCATGCTCATTGGAGGGTGCAGCTGTCTCAGTGGTTGACGCTCTTTCCCAGAAGGTGATACTACAGCCTCCCTCATTTAGTTAATTGGCCAGTGGCAGTCCCAAATTTGGGTAGCTCCTCCAGGCTCCTCATATGGAACATACTAAAACTCAAATCAGTGACCACTACAGACAATCCCTGCTAAGTAAAAATCATGGCAATAAAATCCTTTGATTTTTGGAAAGAACGAAGAGGAGAGCTGGTTTCCGGGAGTCATCTTATTATTGAGATTATGTTGTAAATAGTATCCAGAGCTTCTGCACAGTGCTACTAAATTAATGGGAGGGACTATGTTCTTAGGAATCTTGACCCCATTTTCTTTAAGTAGAGTCGGAGTCAAGGAATAGTCTAATCTTTCCCATGTTGCAGCCCTGAGACTGAGAGAGACAAATCTAGCACAGCAGGTTATTAATACTCACCAAAAAACTCAAGTTAAAACAACTTCGTCTCCGTCAAGCATACCTGTGGGTATGAGGCCAGCAGTGAAAAGAACATTCTTGGTTAAATCTGGCCAAGAGTGACAAAGCCATCTGCAAGGTCCCTGTCCACAGTTGCTGCAGATGGAAGCCAGGTACATGAATTCAGTAACTGAGGTCCCAATGTTATCAGCTATATTATGAATGTATTAATTATTAGAAGGCAGGGATGTTTCTATTGAGTTTATAGCAACAACTGGTATTTTTAAAAAGAGACCAGAGGGAATATAAGAGATTTCCTCATCTGGGAATTCTGAATCCATAATTCAGCAAGTCTTATTCAGATTCTCACCTGGCCAACCTCTCCACCTTCTTCCCATACCTGCCCTTTAAACAGGTTTGATTAAAATTGCATTAGTTCTTAAATCAAAGCAGCTTAAAAAAAAACAAAACAAACAGTATACATGTCTATCCACATTCATTCATCTCACCCCTGAACTTGAGTAACCTTTATGAAAGGCCACTGCATAGTATTTCTTCAAGTGACCAGGTATTCCAGAACCTACTGTAAATGAAAAAGAATCACTCCTAAAGGAAAATTGAAGGAAGCAACCAAGATTGATCCTTCTCTGAGCACCATTTGTAATAAGAAAAAGTTAAATTGTAACGCACATAAGATTCCAGGTACCAGAGCTTTCGCTTCGTTCTGAAGCAACCTATTGGAAGGTATGCTGATATATCCAGGTAGACCTGCCTACTGATTATTTCATGAATTTTTCTGCACCAGTCTCAATGTTGGGTCATTGTTTTCAACAAAGGTGATATATTTAAAGTATATTAGACATAATGTAAGCTTGATTTGATATTTATAAGGCTTTTCATATAAGTAAATACATACAGGAGCTTAAAAAATTATTTTTAAGATCATGTGTCCAATGTGGAACTGGAAAGAGATGCTGTGTGGAAATTTTAAGTGGTCCAGTCCTCTCTGGAGTTTCTGCGTGCAATTCATTACGTGGTTGGCACGGCACTCCCTGCGCTGGGCTTCTTACCAGTTGGTGTTGGCTCACTGAGGGACCTCTGGTTATCATTCAAGTTGGCTGAGAGAGAACTCCGGACATCCTACAGAGATGGCCATGATGTGTCAACTTGCTGCAGTGAAATATAGCCCTTTCCTTAGTGAATTAAAATTACATCTTACTGTTGGGTCCCACTGATTTGCTAGGCATTGTTCAATTCCTAGCTGTATGTTCCAAGTAGGAAAAGAACACACTGGTTAGCATCCCAAAGAGATTTTCTCAGGGAATGACATAATATGATACCATGGAGATTTAAAGTGGCTGAAGAGAGTGTCAGATCCTGTTTTCATGTATAATTACTGTCTCCCCCCTCCCCTCAACATACAGTGTGTGCGGAGAATATGTCCTGTGAACTTTGTGACAGGTAAATCTGGCAAAGCAGTTTTCTGAATCCAGTGATGTGACTGACTGGTACAGTTAGGGGCACTGTTCTGCAAGCCAAGACAACAATATGAGTTTTAAGTTGGCTTGGGGGTGTCACTGAACAAAACACTGCATTCATTTTTGCAAAGAAGAAAGGTACATGAATAATGTGGCAGTCCCAAAAAGTTAAATATAAATGCACAACGGTCAGATGAATAAGGATTAATTGCTATGCCTTCAAGCCACTGAGAGCTGCAGCTTGAATGGCAAGAAACCTATTAGACTGGGCAGTAGACAGAAACAAGGACAAGGACCACAGACTTAAGAACTATTTTTCAACAAATACATAAGAGATAATAATCGCATCCACTTAAAAGAAAACATCCCATGTTTGAGAGTGGGATAAGGCTGGGTCAAATTGGTGAGAGAGCAATTTAGGGAGCTGTTCTGAGTCACGCGGCTGCTGAGAAAGCTCCTTGCATTGAAGTTTATTACCTGTGTGCCACTCACAACACAGCATCTGGACATGTGGGTCTGGCCTTCACTCTGTCACTACGTAGCATGTTGAATCACCTCTCTGGACCTCCGCAAACACCTAGTTTCACTTGTTTAGAGCACCTTCCTTTCTTGCATTCTCTTTGCAAGTTCCTCTTTCTGGTCCAGATGTCTACAAAGCAAGGATGAGTTACAGTCTCCTGGATTTATGGATTCCACTGACCTAAGCTAGGCACTTGAAGTTATTTGAACATAATTCTGTGATAAAATTTTCTTCTAAACAACACTGAAAATAAATTTATGAGACTGAGGAGAGTTTAGGGAGGAGAAACTGAAGTGCTTGTTCATTCAGCAGATAATAGAACCTAATAATATCTTTCCTTTCTCTGTTGTCTCTTGCCTCTTCCAGGTAGAAGAAAGCATTTAATATCAGAATCTCCTCTCTGTCATTTACAGTGGAGTTAAGCAATATATGTATTCGTATATATTTATATATTTTTTCAGTTTATATTTGCAGTTTTACAATAATCAGAAGCTCAAAGCAGCATTTGCAGGGATAGAAATGCTATTTTTAACAACAAGCACAATTGAACGTCTCCAGATTTAAAAATTAAAATGAAATAAAACAGTGTTCTTGTTTGATTCTGATTATTTTGGGGTGCCAGATTCTTGCTCAAAACAATGTTTGACCAAAAATGGTACCACGGTCCCAATGGTGAGGTCACTTCTGAGCAATCTTCATGTTCACTGGTGAGAATTGATATCTTACTTCCTTTTCAATGGAGAAGCTTCTGAAACTTGAAGTTCTCAACAACATAAAAGAGCTCATCTTGTAAATAATCTGTTCCTCTCCATATACTCATTCTCAACGTACATCATTTGCCTTTAAACCAAAGTTTTCCCCAGCTCTGAGCAGACGTATGGTTCAGTGTATGATCTAGCCCCTACCTCGGGAAAGAACTGGGTTCTTGTTGTGGGCCAGCATGTCCATCCCACCGGTATGCTGGCAGGTGGATTGTTTGGATGGTTCCTTGGGCAAACGGAACGTCTGTTAATTATACTACTGTTTTCTTGGTCCTAGTTCCCCCACCCCACCCCCCAATGAAAAGGATTATCATACTTACGTATCTCAAAGTTTTCAGTTAGAACTGTCTACCTGGAAGTCATACTACTTTCCCTCATGCAGTGACATTTTAGAGATAAAAGTTCAAGGTGATTTGCAAATTCAAAGTGGAAAACAATTTGCACTGGCAATGTTGAATGGTGAACTTGTGCTCAATGATTTCTTGACACTGGATAGAGTGACTTATTGTGCTGTCCATGGAGTGTGAGGTTTTGTGATCACAGGAAACCCTGCGTGACCAATGGCAATGATATTTGCTGGGAAGAGGAGCAGCAGCTTTGAAATACTCACAACCAACACAATTTTGATTAAAGAAAGAACTCTGGTTTTTAATAGTTTTGATCATTAAAAAAGTTTAAACCTGCATAGCAATCATTTCAAAAATAATTATTTAATGTTCCATAATTAAACTGTACACAACCTAGTCTTGGGACAGAGAAGCCAGTGAGGTGAGTTTGGAGCAGGCCGGTGCAGTCCCAGGAGCCAGGAGTAGAGTTCTCATTGGCCTTTCCTTCTCGTTTGTTGTTTTTGTTTTGTCATTCTGTCCATGTAAGTTCATTTGGATGCTTGGCACGATCTGGCTCCGCAGCTGAGCGGCTCTGCACTGGGAAGAGAGAGCAGCTTGACCCTAGTCCCTTCTCGCTTCCCCTCCCCCACTTGGCTGGATTCCTCAAAGTCGCTCAATGTCTCGGTATTTCTTCCTCAGAATAGAGACCTGGTCTTTAAAGAGGACGGGGTCGAGCCTCATCTGAGAGTGGATCAGCGGCATGTAGCCAAACCAGCTGGCAAACGTATTCATGCAGCTCTGTCGCTGGGCAAAGTGGTCGGGGTCAGCCCAGCGGGAAGCCCGGGAAGTCTGGGGAAAGGAGAGCAAGAAGGAAGATCGTGAGCCAAGGGCAAGGTGAAATGGAGACACTGCAGAAAACCAAGTCAGACTCACAGACACGTGGCAGATTTCAGGGTTTGGCCTGGCCACCAAACCTCCCCATCCTTGTGCCTGGTGAAAATTCAAGCACTGATCCTGGTTTTCCCCAAATAGGCTACTTTCCTCAGTGCTAAATACACACACAAACAATGATCCATGTTGAATGACTAATTCTCTGCTCAGGAAATGACTTACCAATTTCACCACAACTACTATGGTCACTAAATATAAAACTTCTCTTTGCATGTGGGATCAAATATTATGACCAACAATGTGTTCGCGGTTTCAGAGATAGTTTTCTAAAACTTTCTGGTTACTTGGTTGATTCTGAGTAAGTTGAAAGGATGGATAGCATCTCTTTAGCTCTCTGTGTTGCCTCTAAGGTGGTAATTATTTTTAGACCATGAAAATGACACAGATTTAAAAGAAAGCCTTGAATGACGTGACTATTGACATTTAAATACGTGAACTAGGCATAATATCTTTAAAACCATGTTTTTAGAAACAAAGAAAAGGTCAGTTGCCCAATTATGGGAATAGACACAAACTCGTTTATGTCATTATGCAACTTTTTAATGATGTATATGCATGTGTGTTTGTGGTCATTGTGCATGAATCCTCATGCATTGTTAGACAATACTTTCATGGGAAGGTACTTTTCACTGCGAAAATCACCCAGAGTCACTTGAAAACAAGTGTTAACATGCTTGAAAGTAACCACCGAAGGTAAATACAAATGCCAAGTACTGAGCAGCAGAAAAACAAACAAAATATGATTTGTAAAAAGTGTGTTCATGATGTTCACTTGAGCCTCACAAAAACCTGGTCAAGTTATCTACCTAGGTAATCACATCCCGCTCTATAGGTAAGAAAGTAGGTTCAGGGAAGTCAACATTATTTGTTCAAGGCTGGAAAAGGACAGAGCGCAGGGTCTACTCTTTAGCATTTATACTAGAAGAACTCTGAAATTAAGCCGACCATTTGAATTCATAACAGAGCCGACAGTTGTCACTTGTTCCTACATTGGCATGAGCTTGCAGGCCCTTTCCGAATGGTTGACTCCTTCCCAAAAGGAAGAACCCCCCCCCCCCCCACCTCCTGGCAAGTGCTCCCATATGCAAATGGGAATACTGTCAGGAGCTTAAGCTCATTCTTATTCTCTCTTAAAAATAAAAAAAATTAAAAAAAGTATTGAATTACTCAAGTATCTTTTTCATCTCTAGACTTTATTTGGGGTCAACCAACATATTAGAGAATATACCTTTCCAGTATAATCAAAGTACAATCTTCAAGCATGACATCAATTTACTTTACCAGTCATACAACGTTCAATAAACAAATGTGTTTGACGGGAAGAATGGGGAAAATAAAGTACATATTTAACTAGACACATCTAGTTAGACCTAAGGCTAAATTGGGATTTGTCCCCCAAAGGATGTGTAAAATTATTAGAACTATTGGTTTGGTAGAATCAGACAAATCTATGAGAAGGGCATAAAACCAGCCCCTAAGAAATCATGTGTCATTAGAATTCCACCTCCAATCGGCGTATAACCTAAGGGAAGTTCATAGAACTCTCCAAGCAAACAATATAAAGGAATGCTGTACCCTTATGTGAGATAATAAATATGAAAGTACCTGGGCACACAGTAGATACTCCATATATCTTGCTTGCCTTTGAATATCCTTTCAGCCTTAAAGATGAAAAGCTCTTGCAAATCTTGCCTGTTCTTTTAGTAAAGGGAGATATAATTTTCTACTAGACACCTTGCCACTAAGGGCAGCGGCTGTGTCATAAACAGAATCTGGAACAGTGCCTGATAGAATCTGTACATGTTCAGTAACTACTGAATGACTAAATTTTAGAAATGGAAAAATCCTGTAAATATGTTCCTCTTACTAAACTTAGTGAATGAAAAACCATCAATTGACAGGCATGGCTAAGTTTTCCTTAGCAAAAACTAGATTTGTATATGATTTCCAGTATTGTTAGAACAAGGTCAATGGAAAACCCTAAACAACTGAACTGAAAAAAACATGTTAAAATATGTCCTTTAAGGATGACTCAAATCCTGTTGGATAATACTCTATGATTTAACTGGGTAGATCTAAATGGCCTTACTTATAGTACTGGACTCTGTCAAGGAGGAGTAAGGGTAGATGAGCCTCCGTATATATAGATCATCCTGACAGCGGACCCTGGGGTGTGGAAGACCAAGCAGTGGAAAGAACAGAGTCTAGAATTCAACTCCCAATTCTTCCTCTAATACTGGATGACTTGTAGCAATATGCTTAAATTGTCTGCATCCTAGTTTCCCTACTTGTAAAAAGAGAAAGTTGGATTGTATTTCTTTGCAAGCATCTTTATACTAAACTCTTATGACTCAATGCCATATTTTACTTTTATAATATTTTCCTATGTTATCTCACCCTCTTGAGGTAGATTTCCTCATTTCCATTTCAAAGATGAGCCAACTGAGTTTCAGGAGGCAACTGAGTTGCCCGCAGCTTTTAAGTGCTGGTTCTACAACTGGAAATCAGCTACTGTCACACCTGGTCTGCCACCACAATGCTCATCCAGCCCAAGAGCAACCACCAGAAGGCTGTGTTTTGAGTAGTGGTGGCTATTCATTAAATAAAACACTGATGATCACCTTACATACATTCTTTAACTCTGGAGAAGGTATGTCTTTCTCATGCCACTTTGTAGGTCATATGAAAGTTTTTATATTCTTGACTTAAAGATCTCTTTGACTTATGTCTTCCCAATTATCCGTGTGCCAAATGTACACCCCCTCGGAGCCTTCAGATGTGTGTGTTTTTAAGATATATCTCCTCATTATGCTTCCTAGAGGAACAGTGCGTCCTCATTACCTCCCGGTGAACCACCAGCAAGCAAAGGGAGGAGAGTTCTCTTACCTGTCCCATCATTGTCTCCTTATACTGCTTCTTCTGGGTCACTTTGATTGGAGGCAATTTTGTCACAGCAGACACCAGGAAATTCATGAGAATGTCCTCACAGTTGGCCAGTTGGTCCACCATGTTCTTTAGGCTGGCTGGCAGATAATGGGTGTACAGGTAGTGATAATATCTGGAAGAACCAAGAAAATTTCCCAGGGGTTGGGGGTGGACATCATTATATATGGTGGTCTTCTTTGACAGAAAACACACACCCATTCTTTGGATCCCTAAACATGTCACAGATGATGACAACAAGAACTATGACTTATTTGGTTCTTAGTACACAAGGTGAGGCAAAAGTAGGTTTATAGTTATTCATATGGAAAATAATACAATAATTAATAAATAACACAAGAATAAACTCTGTTTCGTGTACTCACAACTGTAAACCTACTTTTGCCCCACCCTGTATGCCAGATAATGTTCTAAAGTGCTTTACGACAAATGACTCATCTAATCCTTATAAGGAATCTATGATGTAGGTACTATTATCATCCTCATTTTACAGATTAAGGTACAGAGATACGTACATGCAAATATAGCTTGCCCAACCTAATTTTAATAGCAGGTTTGTTGGTAAGAAACAATACTTAAATGGCAAGAGAAGTTACTTACACATAATCCATTTATCATTACAAGCCACTTTACAATTTTAATTATTGGTTTAATCAGAACTATATTTAAGACTCTCCCATAACTCAGAATCCAATAATATACTGTTGTATTTTTGTGGCCTATAAACCATCTATTTCAACACTGATTAATCTGGTGGTCAATCACTGTGGAGGACCTATGCTAATTTGAATCATTTTCACCCTACTATTTTTTGGAGGGACATGGAGTATATATTTATAGGAAAAAAAAAAATGAATGAGTCAGAGTCATTAAGTGGCAGTGGCAAGAAGAAAGGGAACAATGAACTTCCAAGAGGTTGAATCCTGAGATGGAGATTCAGCCAGTCTAAATGTTTACACCTTGCGCCTTTTCAGACTGATTTATATGACAAGATTCTCTATTCTTCACTAAAAAGGACTAGGTTAAGATTGGTGTGTTTACCTTACCAAGGCAGAAGAGCGGGGATTTCATTTATGATGAAGTCAGGACCACTAAATAATTTGGCAATCTTACCCAAGCTTTAAAGACCATCTATGCAAACATCTCCCAGATTTTTATCTCCATCCCTTACCTCTTTCAACATACTCTTTGGATGTCTTACCAAGCCCAAGACTGACTCCTGCCTTTCCTTTAATACATATTCCATCTATAGCTATCTCTATCTGCTGATAGCTAATCTATCCTGCTAGTTCTTCAGGTCAAAAATGCCTACACCCACTCTGTCAGGACATCACGCTGCAGCATCTTCAAAATATGCCAACCTGATCACTACTTACCACCTCCTTTGCTCACGTTCTGCTCCAGGCTCCACCATCTCTTGTTCGGATAATGTCAATCACCTCCCAACAGGTCTCCCTGCTTCTGCCCTGGTCCCCTTAGAGCCTGTCATCAACACAGCCTCCAGAGGGGATGCTTAAAACCTGAGAAAGGCTGCTCTGCTCAACCCTCACATCACTGAAAGGGAAGTCAAGTCCTCACAGTGGATAGCAAGGACCTGCCCCTGGGCCCCCACGGCCTCTCTCCCCTGCTCTCCACTGTGCTCTGCTCACATTGGTCTTCTTGATATTCCTCCAACATTCTGCCTCGGGGCATTTATTCTAGCTGTTTCCCAGGCTGTAACACTCTTCCTACAGATACTCTTTCGGCTGACTTCCTCTCCTCCTAGTTTCTGCTCAAATCTCACCTGTTGCAGGAGGAGCACCCTGCTCCCCCCACCTATCTGCCCTTTCTCTTTCAGTTCTTCTAATCCTTTACCTGCTCTGCTCTGCCTTATTGCTATGTAACTTCTCACCTTAACATATTATAGAACGATTATGTGTAGTGCATCTCCGCCTGTTAGAATATAAGACCGTGGGGCATTTAAAAAATTTTACTTAATGGTAAATCCCAAGCACCCAGAACAGTGCCCGGGGAAGGGGGGTAACTCAATTATTTACTTTTGTAGTTGTTATTCTAATATTCAGTTACTCAATACATCTAAGATGAACTGAAGATGTATTTCTGGAGATGCAGTAAGCCACGAGATTTTATTGGTTTCAAAGACACACGTTGGTTACATCAACAAAATTAAAGAAGGATTCAAGGTCATTTTCGCTACTGTTGTTAACAAGATCTGGCTGAAGTTCCTACTTAGGGAGCAGTCAGAAACTCACATAAGGAGCATGTACGAATCTAAACGAGCAAAACACGTAAGTTCCTCACTTGTGGTAAATAGCAGCTCCCGTCAACACCATGGAGTAGTCGTTCGTCCACTTGGACGTGTAGCCCCACCGTTCCTTAGAGTTATCCCAGAAATGGCTGCGTGCGGGGTACCCCACAATCCTCTCGGGGAAGCTCTGCCAAACAGTGAAGGCAAAATCCACCTGCAGGCAGAACACAGGCCAAACAAGCAGTCAGCAGTGGTAACAAGGTCAGCAAAACATCTCCCGCCCCTGCTCATTCCCAGCGCAAACCCCGCCTCCATTGCGAAACGTAGGCGCCACGTGTTTCTCAGCAAATTAAACTGACTGCTTGAGATTTTGCCCCATAATTATGCACATTTTTATGTCTTCTGTTACAGAAATTTCAGATTTGTGCAAAAATGAAAGGAAAAAAAAAAAAAAAGCAAACAAAAAAACATTTGCTGATGTGTCCTTTAGAAATCCAGTCTGTTCAAGCAGTTGCTTCCTCCCCGCTCTCCACAGCACACATGACCGCTGATTCATGGGCAGCACAAACACATCTGTTTTATAAACGGGAGCAGATTTCCCACGTACCATCCAGAGAAGGAGTGCACACACCATCCCGAAAAGGAGTGCACAGCATGTATCATGACCCGCACACAGCAAAGCCAAAGTGACTAAAATAAAAGTATTCTCTTAAGAGTGAGAGAAAAGATGTTCAAAACAACGCCCAAGTTTTAACAGAAACACAAAGCAGATACGTATCACAAAGAAGCAGAAATTCAGGCCTCTCAAGTTTGAAGATGCAAAGTGCCAGGGAGATCTAGCAAAAGCATCCACAGTGAAAAATCACGAGGAATGAGTGGGGACAAGGCGAAGTGAAGCCACAAGAATGATTTTAAAGGAAATGCGGCTACATGACTTTCCAGTGCTTATAAACTAGCATTAATGGTTAGCAAAGCCTGTTTTCAGATGTGTAAGCTCACTTCTGACTTTCTATGATTATTTCATGAACGGTAAATAAAATAATATAGAAAGTAAAAATAAAAATGGTAATAGTAAACAATCACATAATGCTCATAATTGTATAATGCTTATAATGGGCATAGGTACTGAGATGTTTTAACTCATTTAATCCCATTTCCGTGAAAAAGTAATTTTATATTCTCAAATTTACAGAGGGAAGCTAAGGTATATGGAGGTTCAAATGATCTGCCAGAGCTGGCAAGTGGCAGAGCCGATATTTGAACCCAGGCCATACGGTTTCAGATTTGGTGTGTACTGTTTTCATAGCCTTTCTCTTAGCTCTGCTGCTCCAGCGTTGAAAGCAATTTATCTCTTATACAGGCTACACATTCGACCTACAACCTTTGCGCTACCTCTTCGTGATAAGTAATAAAAATGGAAATGTCATTTATTCCACCAATAGTTCAAGTCTCAGCACAGTGATCGCTCAGACATTCAAGAGCAAAGCAAATAACTTTTCACGATAGATCAAAGGTAAAAACAACACCAATTCCGTCAGCTAATGAATAAATAAACTCAATATTGTACATCAATACAATGGAATATTATTCAGCTATAAACAGGAGTGAAATACTGATAAATGCTACAACATGGACAAACCCTGAAACATCATGGTGAGTGAAAGAAGCCGCACATAAAAGGCCACATGGTACATGATTCCATTTACACAGAAGTCTGGAATATACCAACACACAGACAGAAAATAGACTGGTGTTTCCTAAGGTTAGTGAGTGACTGATTAATGGCTACAGGGTTTCCTTTTTGGGTCATGAAAATATTTTAGAATAAGACTACACACCACTGTAAATGCACTACATGACACTAATTATACACTTTAAATTGGTCAATTTTATGTTATGTGAATTTTACCTCAATTAAAAGACAAAGCAAATAAGCCTAGATCAATATTTCCCAAGCTTTCATCATATACATAACGTCCTCCCTGTTTTTGCCACATTCCCAGACCACACATTCAATGACTTACTTAGTATTTTTCTTTCAACTGCCTACTCATTTTTTCCCCCTCTCTAGCCTCATCCTAGATAAACATGTCAGTGAAATCCTAGGTTTGATTCCTGCCTATATTATTTTCTTACAAGCATTAAAGGAAATATATAATTGTGAAGCTTAAATACATGCTTGCCATGAACCATGTAAAACTACTTAATGTGCACAACCCATTTGGGGGGAAACACTGGCCTGTGTGATCTGTAGAGTCCTTTTATCTCTGAAATCACCATTTCTATAAGCAGCCATAAACTCTAATTTTTATGAAAATCTAGTTTGGTGTCCTATCTTAAGAGAGCCTGAACAACACAGCTTGTCCCCCTAAACTGTAACATCCAGTGTGGGGGTCGGGGGGGTGGGAGGAGTAGGGTGGCGGAGCACCCATTAAGGAAGCTTGGTAGGGCAGGGGCATCTCAAAGTGAAAAGACAGCAGGGGAGTGAATAGCATGTGCCAGAAAATTGAAATCAGGCTGTGATAACCTGAATATCATCCCTGGTGTTCAAACGCTAATGGCGCCACTGGAGAGGACAGTATATTCTGCAACCCGCCACAAAGAATCAGCCCGGCTGTCGGCGCTCTTTGGGTTTTCCATGACTCTTTCAAAAGGAAACACATGCAGTGGGAACTACTAGACAACCCGATGGGGTGTTTTCATCACGCGCATTTCTTACTCTCCCAAAGCCGTTTCAAGTCATTTCAAAGGAACGCAAAAGTAAATTCAGAAAAAGCTGCGATTCCTATGACAGCCCTGCTTTCACGCAGATCATTAGCACACCAAAGAAGGCAAAGGTCAGCTCATGGCCTTCTCTCTTAAAAACCAACATCTGTTTTCTTTTGAGAATTTGCAGCAACCCAGATAAATGTAAATAACTATAAACCAACTACATGTAATACCCTTTAAAGGAGGCTGTTTAAAAATCTCTCCTTAATACTGCAGAGAGACATTTAAACAAGCTAAGAATCCTTAGAGAAAAAATAAAACGAACCAATAGATAATCACCTAAAAAGAGAAATCCTGTTCTGGACCTTTCTAGGCAACACAGCCACTCCACTGATCAACAGCCATCAACAGGCGACACTAAACCAGACTGCTAGCTCACGTTGACTTCTAATTCCTTCATATACAGCACATGATCTTCCCAGTGTGCACTGAGTGGCTGGAATTGCTGTTCTTTGAAAATAATTTCACCAGCACGCGGCTACATCATGGGACAGGGAAAAACAAATCCTAGAGTGACCCTCGTTGCTTTGTGTCCAGGGGAAGACGTCAGATGATGAATCAATACTTCAGGAAGTAGGGTAATGACTCAGGTATAAGCTGTAGTTGTCATGACCATGCATTCGCCATGCCATGGGATGCTTTCCTGTGTTTGCTCTCTGAGATCCACTCGCTACTCTTCCTGCCATGCTCTGCAGCTGAGATGCTGGGACCTATGCATGGCATGGCCTTGTCGGCCTTGCTGGGAGGTGGCTGACTGGGTGAAGTCAGTGAGAACCTTCAGCATAAAAATGGAGGTGAGACAGCAGGAGAGGTCCCAGCTTTGGCACCAGAGTTCCCGCAGTTCCCTTGCAGGGCAGCCTCTTCTCCCTGGTTCCATTTCTCAGGGGCTCTGGAAACACCATGTCCTTCCCTGGCTCTGTCAAGCCTCAGGGTAGGAGGTGCTTCCTGTTCTTGTCACTCTCCAAGTGCCTCACTATCTGTTGTGCGGTCCTTTTAACCTCATCCACCTCTCTAAATAACCCTCCGTTGGACCGTTGTGATTTGAATCCTGTTTGCTGCCAAGACTCTGATTGATGGCTACAGGCAGGAACTGTGTAATCAAAGCACCTGGTATGAAGACCAGAACAAAGAAATCCCTCAATAAATACGTGTTGAGTGAATGTGTTCCTGGGATGCCCGCTTCCCTTGCAGGAAGCAGCAGACAAATGCGAGCTGGGTGTCCACGCCCCGTATTCCATAGCTGTCTCTCCCTTAGAACCTTAAGCGTATCTTCTCCCCCGCCCCCTTTCTCCTGCCACCTTACTGCCACACAACTGGCTGTGTGTTCACACATTAATCTCCTCAGCAAGCATTCCTCCAATCATTCATTCACCAAGTATTTATAGAGCTTCGGTTACACAGAAAGCATTTCAGCAAGGTGAGGCCCAGCACATTTTGTCCTGGCGTTAGTTAGGTTGACCTTGCATATAACGTTTGTTCAAGTCCATCTGATGGAAACTGGAAGCATCCATGGAATGTCAAGAAACACTGTGAACTGGTAGCTCAGGTTGTGTGGGCAGCAGGCCATTAGAATCAGACTGGCTTCCAGGAAAGTACGTGCTGGTAAGTGCCCACGTTTATACTGAAAGGAGGGGGAGGAGGGAGAAGAGAAGGGGGAAAGAAGGGCAAGGGTCTAGTCAAGGAACTAGTATTAATGACCCATGAACATGGACAACAAGGTAACGGGGTGGGGCCTGACTGTGGGAGAAGGGATGGGCAGGGTGGGGGGAGCAATGGGGGGAAATAGTGGGACAACTGTAATAGAAAAACAATAAGTAAATTTTTAAAAATTGAAAGGAAAATGATTATGAATAAAAAGGACAAAAGAAAGGGAGAAGGAGAAGATATAACTAGTCAAGTCTCCATACTTTTTAGCGGCTACCATTAACAATGCATTTCCGATATACTTCATTTTTACAGAACTGTCTTAGGTGCCCTGTATGGTTTAAAGTAAGATTTCAGAGATCAATATTCATTCGGGTTGTAAAAATTGCTTTCCTACCATGTCTATCTTTCCTCTGCTCTCTCTCCTCTTCCTCACGCATTCTCTGTGCAATGTTATTTTTGGCACAAATACCTGAATGTCTTATTAGCAGGGATCTCCATCTCAGCGCTAAAGTGAAACCGTTTGCTCTTGTGTGGGTGAAAGAAAATGAGCACTTTAAACCGAGACAGAAAAGCTCCCTTTGGAACCCAGCACAGCGTTCCCTAACAGAGGCAACACCCACCCACACAGGCATTAAGATAATTGGGGAAGGATGGGACTGTTTGCCCCACCCCGGCAGCAGGGTCTCAAGATCACGCTAAACAGGTGCCCCGCCCCCTCACCGCATCGCCCGCCTCCCCGTGGTTCTTCTGTGCACCTGCCAGCAGCTGCGCTGTTTAAAAACAAAAAATGAGGGCAGGCAGGAGGCGAGAGGTGAGGTTCAGCCGTGCAAATGAGGAGCCAATTAGCAGGGAAAACAGAGGGGAAGGTGCCCTCATCAGGTGCCAGGTGGTGGCAAGGTGCTCACAGGGACGGGCTTGATTAAAAGCAACTCTGCAGGAAGTTTTGAAAAATATCTCCGATTTGGCCAAGGCACAGGAAGAAGAAGCGCTGGCTCCTTGGGGTTTGGGACAGCTGCCTGAGGAGCCTACCGCCTGCTCTTTGGGGAGGTGCGGGTGGGGGTGGGTTGCTCACCTCTGTGGTTGAAAGTACGGTGTCCTCGTCAAGGCTAAGCACTGCGTCTGTGACGATGTTGTCATAGGGCAGAAAACGGCTGCTCATAACCTGGGCGTGAACAGAAAGCAGGCGGGACGGAAGGCATTAGAAAAGAGAGAAGTAAATTTCGAGTTTTGTTTTCAAAACAATTCCTCCATCCTCAACCTTCGGAAAGAACGTTCTAGCACTCTGTCACCTCTCAACACTGAAGACTTCCTTTTCCATCAGTGCTGACTCATTGCTTTCACCATTTGGGCACCGACAGTGTACAGACACCTTGCTAGTTAAAAGAGTGCAGAGGTCAAGAAGATACATTCCCTGTGCTGGAGGCGATCCTGGCCTGCAGAGACCAAAATAAAGATGACCAGTCCTCGCCTGACATGAAAAATGCCGGGAGCTCAGAGGATGCAGTCACCAGCCACTTGGAAGAACAGACGAAGCCCTCAAAGAAGAAGGGACATTGGAGCAGGACTTGGATGAGTAGGAATTCACCAGCTATAAATAGAAATGAGGCATCACTGAGAGTGTCCAGTAGATTCAAAGGCACAGAGGAGAGAATCAACGCTGAGGCCAGGAAAGAGCGGATGGATGGAGCAAATGATTCCTAGTGTGGGACACACGCTGCTAGAAGGCCCGTTCATTTTTGGAGGGGTGTACACAAACATATAAAAATGCTCCTATTTATTTATTTGAGCAAAGATTGGAAAATATATATAGACACACGCATATTAGTTGCTATAGCAATAAAAGGTAGTAGTAAAGTAACTTAAAAATAACTTCACTAAAATGAAAAGTAAGCTGACTAAAAATATGACATAAACAATAGCATATGTGGCCCACGGATTTAGGAGAATTGTAAAGGTAGTACATGAATAACGTTTGGGCAACTCCAGGATAAGGCATGATAAGCTGTGGGGGGGGGACGACTTTGGGACAAGGGGGACCATTTGGAAAATTGAGGTAGGAGAGACGACTCTCTGATAGTCCCAGCTTACATTTTGGTGTTGAATGTATCATAGAATAACCATAAGAATGATTATATCATAAGAATGATTGACAAGTTTTAAACACTAACAATGTGGCAGGAAATGTTTCCAGTTCTTTTTGTCATCTCAGTTCCTATTTATAACAAACCCATTTCATAGGTGAGGAAACTAAGGCACAGAGACATTAAGTGTCTTGCCCCCGATGGACCCACCAGATTTTCATTCCGGTTGGTGTGATTCAGCCACCATACGCCACCTGTCTCGGGGTTGAAAGGGACCTCACAGGTGAATCTGGGGCACACATGACAGTCTCACACCACCATCTTCCTCCAGGAGTTATAATAAGTTATGACCTCCTCTCTGAATTCACACTTGGAAGCCCAAGAGAAAAGCCACACTTACCATCAACTCTCAAAGCACAAAAGCCACAGAAGGAAGCAACTGGACACTGGTGACAGAAAAGGCAGACACCTCACCTGGCTGCCGAGTGTACTCTCCACAAATGTGAGGACCCACACTCCCACCCCAAAGAGGCTCAGGCTATATTTACTCCAAGAACCAGCTCGTCCATGGGCCTCATCTCCAGTTGGTTTTACAAGCCTGTGAGGCTACTGGAGGGCTTATGACATTGAAGGACAGAAAGAGTTCATTCTAGCCCATCTCTGGGATTTCCAGGGGGAATATCTACAGCATAATGGCATCAGGATCTGCTCCTGCACATCTGTCAACTGGGACGAGCTTTTTCTTCTTTCTCAGGCTTCCAAAATCAAATCAAATCAAATCACATACAAAGTGATAAGCAGCCCCACACACCCAGTGTTCAGAAACCTCAGCCAGAAGCAGCTCTCCTGATCCTGTTTACATGCCCACTGACTAACGCAGAAACCATTAGCTGCCAGCTTAGCGATGCCCTGACCTTTCCCTTGTTAAGCCTACAGGGGAGCACTGCAAAGACAAGGCCAATAAATTCAAAACAGGATGTCACAGCCAAAGCAGCAAACACATCAATTTTAAACTCAAGGCCAGACGTGGAAATTTAAGTGGGGAATGAGAAGGGCACGTGGCTTCTTTCCCATAATGAGCCCAACCACTGGTTTTAAAAGGACCCATTTCCTTTTTCTGAACCTGCTTCATCAGTGGAGGGTAAAAGCTCCGAAGCCAGCCAATTCCAAATTCTAGTGTAGAAAGTAGAAGCTCTCTTTCAAATATTATACCTTGCCCCAGCTCTGTTCCACAAGTTCAATGGATAGCATAAATGGAACCCATGTACTCACAAAGTCAATCTGAGGGAACTGGGTGTTCCTCATTAGGTCCTTTATGCAATAGCTAGCTACCACGCACTGACCCAAACCCCTCTAGAATTAACGAACATGGCTTGGAAATGACCAAGGATCAACAAGTTTACTGTCTAATGGAGAAGATAAGAAATGTCCATAACTAATTATACAAAGCACAATTGAGTGCCTACCATGTCCATACACACTAAGTCCATTTATGTATATAGTATCATATCATTGGATCCTTTCAGCTGCCCTGTTAGGTATTAAGATTGTTTCCATTTACTAAAGGAGGACTGAGGCACTGAGAGTTAAATAACGCGCCTTAGGTCACACAAAAGTAGGTCTGACACTAGAGCCCATGAAATAAGCCATAACATTACAATGCCTCCCAGAAGATTTGACATTTACTGAACCCTTGGTATATAAGAAGTACAAAGTTAAGCACCTATAATGCAGCATCTCATTTAATCTTCAAAATGGGCCCAAGCCATGGTTCCCTGGAATACAGAGTCTACAGCAAGATTTACAAGCAAGTGCTTTACCAGGATGTGCAATTCCAGGGAAGAGAGAGCGAGGGAAAAGGAACAGGATGCCCCACTGGAAGCAGTGGCCGAGGTGGAGGCTAGGACTCAGCAAATGGCCAGAAGCCCATATATACATCTAGCTGGAAGGATGGGAGGTATCTTAACAGAGACATCTGTAAAGCCCACGGGATAGGCGCTATTGTCATCATCATCATCTCATAAGTAAAGAAACCGACTCCTTGCTAAGAGCAGAAATGTAAAATCAGTAAGTCAGTGCATAAAAATGCAATAGTAATCCTAGAAGTCAGAATGGCTTCCAGTGAGTTGGTCAAACTGGATCATTTTTTAATATCCTGACATAGTCAACGGGAGACTTACCTACCCGAAAAAATCTATTCTCCCACGGAAGAAAAAACACAAAGAATCCTGAAGTTCAAAGTTAACAGCTTCCATCTGAGCTCTCTGTTCAGGGGCTCAGGCACTGGAATTGGGGAGACAGATATAGGAGGTGGCAGGCAGGAGATGTGTCTGCCAGTCCCCTCTGTGAAACCACAGCTACGGTGACACGGATGCGTAAAGGTAAGATGGATGTCAGGAGGCATGTGGTCATTGTAATCCCCACCCTTCTCATTAGATGCTTCCCAGTGGCTCTCTGACAACCACGTGGCTGGAGTCCAGCCCCAAGAAGGCCATGACTGTATCTGTCACATTCCCCACTATGTTCCAGCATTTTGCAACCAGTCGCAGTAGGCCCTCATATGCTGGAACTGAATAGGTAATGCACTGATCATCTTGTCCACGTGACAGCCATAGTTCTCACTGTATTATGGTGAACCATATGAAATTGCCACTTTCAGTGGTTCGACCTCATATATCGATATTTTGTTATTCTGGCTCAAAGATGTCTTACTTAGTGTGAGATCATCTCTCATGATATGACCTCCTGGGGACCAAGAAAGAGAATCTCTTAGATGACAATGCTCCATCAATCTCTGTTTCATTTAGTAGTGACTACGGTAGATAAGACCTACAAGAAAGCAACAGGAAGATGCCAGAGAAACAAGAACTCATCTCCGGCTTCTAACAGTGGAAGAAATCTCAAAGAGAAGGGTAGCATGTGAACAGGGGCTTCAGAAACGACTGGGAAGTTTGACAGCAGACATGAAGAACTGAGGGGCAATCAAGACAGCAAGTGGGAAAGATAAAATTAGAGGTAGGATGGGACATGGGGCAATTCAGACACTTGTGAATGACCACATTTGCTGAGAGGACGGGGAAAGCAATGAGAAGACTGGGAAGGCCGGATAAGGCCAGATGATATACGGCCTCAAATGTTAGTTTAAAGCACTAGCAAATGGATTCCCTTATGGGCCATGACAGGATTAAGAAGATCATTTGGTCCAAGGCAAAATGAACTGGAGGACGGACATAAGGGGCCAGCTAGGCAGCACTCATGACAGCTCTAGTGGAGACACCAAAACAAATTAAGGTGAAAATGTCCTTTTTAAGGTAAAACTATGAAGAACCACTAAGAAGACAGAACTAAGATGAATCAGCTAAGCCAACCCCAGGCATCACCACAATCATCACCAGCCTCATCTTTATCCTCTTCGTTTATAGGCAGATTACTATTGCCAGGCCCTGAATTCATTCAATCCTAATAGTAAGCCTTTGAAGTATATGTTGTTATTTCCATTTTGTAGATGAGGAAGCTGAGGAAAAAGTGTGTACAGGGTCACAAATCTCTTAAAGAGCTAGTATTAGGGACCCAGGATTCACTAATTCAAAAGCCTATGGCTGTCAAAGCTGAGGTCATTCAGAGACAGATAGAGCTTTAGAAAACAGTCCAGGGCCAGGAGCAGGGGAAGACATTTAGGGCCAACACCCAAAACACCCTCCAGGGGCAGGAGCAGGGGAAGACATTTAGGGCCAACACCCAAAACACCCTGTGGAGAAATGCAGGCTCTGTGGTGGCTCCACACTTAGGTCCCCTTCCAGTCCTACCTTGCTTTCTCCTTCAATGACGAAGACAGGCACAGCAGTGGCAGGCCAGCGGTGCTTGGCTGGTAGGGGTTTGTCACAATTCCATAGAACTATGATCTGAAAGGAACCGGGAATCATTAGATGGCTTGGTAAGGCTGGATTTATATAGGCCTCCAACCCAACATTTGTTCTCAGAGAGAGAGGGGGCGGGGGCAGGGGGGAGTAGATAGATATCCAAGCAAGGCAGAACAGCAGACATCAAAACTGATTTTTTTTAAAAAGACTTTATTTATTTTTTAGAGGGGAAGGGAGGTAGAACAAGAAGGAGAGAAACACTGGTGTGCAAGAGAAACATCAATTGGCCGCCACTCACACACTCCCAACCAGGGATCTGGCCCGCAATCCAGGCACAGTTCCTTGACTGGGAATCAAACCAGCGACCTTTCAGTTAACAGGCTCAATCCACTGAGCCACATCAGCCAGGGCCAAAACTGATTTTAAAGTCAGTCCACTCCCACACAACCTCCTGAACCTGATCACTTCAACTACTAGAAAGAGAGGACATAATGACCTAAAAAAATTTACGTCAAGGAGGTTGGAGAAAGTGGGAGGAAAGGAAAGTAATTTCAATGTTGCTGGATCTTAATAAAGTGATTTTCTTTTCTTCTTTTTTTGTTTTTGTTCTTTTGGTTTTGAATAAGCAGTTCTTGTTTTATTTTTTAATGGATCTTTTTTAAAAGTGATTTTCTAAATTCTGATATCTTATGAGAAGTGAGATAACACTGATTAAATAAAATAAAAACGTATACTGAACATATGCTATGAACCTGTGCTAAACCAGGCAATGTGGGAGAAATAAAAATATTCACGAATAGAACTAGCATGAGCTCATGTTTTCGATTCTCCAGAATGGCTGCTAATTTTCTATGACTTGATTATTTCTAATAGACGTGCTTAGTCCAAAAATGTGTACTTGAAAATTATTTAATTCATTCCTCATCTGTAAACCTTCCACTATAAGCTAATTTACAAATCAGAAAAACCACTGTTAATAACAACGTATGGGAGAGACACTGATTTGCAAAATATTGTTACTACAGATTTAATCTCCTATTCCAATTTCATTAGTCATGACTACCGTGACAGAAAAGACGATGCCTCCTGACACCAGCAAGTCTGTTTCTTTTGTTGAAAATTAATTTTCTGGGTCCTCCCAGTGGCACTTCTGATATTACTTTATCACTCTGACACTTAAAAACAAAATAAAGGGCTTATATATTCTTTTAAGAATATGTTGTTTTATATATACATAACCTTAACCCAGCGCAAAGATCACTTGGCAACCCATTCATGACCTGTGTCAGATTTCACTTCCAGGAACCTCTAAGTTGATGAAAAGGGCATAATAAGGCATGACAAATGAAAGCGGGAGGAACAACAGGACACGAGACCCGATGTTAAATGAGCCCCAGGGAGCAATGTGTGTAGCAGCAGGTAAGGGGTGGGAGTCTCTAGAGTCCACTAGGCAGGAGCAGGCAGGAGCAGGCAGGTGAACCCCCACTCACCTGGGCACAATACTGGGATTTGGCTGCGGCCATGAGAAGTTTCAACACTGGCTGGGACTGGGAGACCAGGGGTGTCACTGCATGGATGACTGCAGTGAATTTGGAGGGGGGCTTTACACCTGAAACAGAAAGGGGAGAGGAGCCTAATGAAGCGCTAGAAATAAGACTTAGAAAATTACTCCTCCTTGCGCCACTGCCTCACCCTGGAGCTAATGTACCCTTCTAGCTTATTTTTCCTCTGCCTCTTAGGTCCTGACAGAACAAAAAAAAGGTGAGAAGCTGTGGTTAACTGCTGCCTGAGTCTAGAGACCTGGACAATTTACAGAGCAATGTCCATTTCCAGGTTCTTCTTTTGCTATTCTTTTCCATCCTTGGGAATGCACCTTTGTTCTTCCTTCTGCTTTGTAGGTACCCAAAGGCTAATTACACACACACACACAGACACACAGACACACACCCACTCACTCTCTCTCTCTCTCTCTCTCAACTCATAGTCTACCCTAGTCATTCACATCTTAATACCAGTTTAAGTAAATGTGCTCTCTCTCTTCCCCAGGGTATTTGCATGTATCTTATTCTTAATTATGTAGTTAATACTAACTAGCAAGTCAAGTGGTGAAAGTTATAAGGACAGCATCCAGAGCATGACTAAGGTTTGAATGCCACTTTCTACCACTTACTGGTGGTGGGATCTTGGAAAATTACTTAACCCTCCATGTTTCCGCAGCTGTGAAACAGGTTTGATAATAATAGTATCAAAGATACGGTAGCTTTCATGAGAATTCACTTGAATAAGTTAATGCCTACAAAGTGCTTAGAACAAGACCTAGGAAATAGTAAGTGGTCACTCTTTGGTAGCTGCTGTCATTACCACCATCACCATCGTCACTATTTTTGAGTGGAAGCCTCTATGCTCCCAAGCATCTCTTGTTTGTGTGGCAGTGGCATCTCTGACCCGACAGTATGTGACCCAGACCTCGGCCAACGGTGTACTGAGAAGCCCGAGGTGGAAAGGTATCACAGATGTGCACAGCTGCCACCCAAGAGAAAGAAGTGAGATGGCCTCTCCCCATGCGAGTTTTCCTGTCAGAACTCACTATGAACTTGGAGACTAGTTTAAAAAATATTTTAATATTTCATTCATTTAGATCCACTAATGTCTTCTTTTAGTAGCTTAAATGTGAACAAGAATGCAGGGGCAGTCAAGTTTTAAGCTTAGATATTGATGGGATAAAGGTAAGATGTGGACTTTGTACATTAAAGGATCCTATAAATGCAGAGCAAATTGTATCACACAGTTAGTACTTTAATTGCATGTTAGAAAGACGCGAACTTTCCCACTATCAAGACACACATCCAAGATTTTGCCAGTGAAAAGAATAAAGATAAAGGAGGGGGTTCACTTTTTAACAGAGGATAAGTCACTGCTTTTTGATTTTTCTCCAACCAGTTAAGGAGCATCAGTCATACACTTTTAATGCGCCAACTCCAAATGGAGATACTAATGCTCCAAAAATATATATATAGAAATGTTATTATTACCCAGTGTGGACTAGCCATTGATTTTGATAAGGCCTCCATGATCAATTTGGATTGGATTAAAGAATTCTTTGTCACTGGTTGCTACATCAGGCTACAGACCTTTCTGTTTCTTCTTAGCTAAATATGTACAACTCAAAAAAGGGTGAGGGAGTTATTAAAGAACATCGGCCTTGGGTAAAAAAATGTAAGTGGCTTTTTGCCCCATCAACTTGAAAGGTGCTTTCCTACCCCAGGGTTCTCAAATTTGGAACTGTGAATGATGGGAAATGTCCAAAATGTTACTAAAACCAGGGCACTGGGCCCCAAGTACAAACATGTCTACGGCCATAATGGTAGCGTTTTGTAGACCTTTGTCCCTCTCCCCGTTTCCTTCCCCCATTAGTATTGAACTAAAATCTGCCCGAGAGCCGATGTTGTGTCTTGTTTGACTTTTTACTTCTATCCCCTAGCATCGCAGTGACGTTGCATGTAAGCAGAGCATAATAAATGTTGAATGAGTGATACATTTCTCCCTTGTTGTATATTCTTAACTCTTTCTCCTTTTCCTTTATTAATTCAGTTTTTCTTTGCTATGAGATAAAGAAGTTGGGATTGTGAAAAAAATATTAGGGTGAGATCTTCTAGCTCCATTTTATATATGATGAGACTTAAAATTACAGCTAATCCATTGCCATGTTCAAAATGGAAAGCCTATTTTTCAAAAAGAACTCTACTAAATATAAAGTGTAGCTGCTCAGATAAGAAAGACATTTAAAATATTTTTTTTCCCACTTTGCAATGCTCTGCAGGATTTATAATTCTTGACCTTGATACACCATTTATGACTGGGCTCGATCAGCAATCTCCATTGCAGGCTGTTAGAAAGGCCGCACTCTAGAATAAAAAATCAAGGGGCTTTAATTCTGGACATTTGGAGGCTACAAAAGGGTAGTTAGTTCCCTGGAAGCAACTCACTTACCTAAATTAGCATAGTAGTAAGGAAAATCTCCCAGATAAGATGAATACTGTGGTAGTACGAACAATCCTCCAGGATGTTTGTTCCATATTAAACTGTTACGTGATATGTGCTTGAATATTCTGTCCTGAATAATCTAGAAAACAGAAACATAGCACATGGTGATGATGATTGTATCTGATAAGGGCTGTGCTCAATCCTATTGGAGGGATGAAGAAACTCAAAGAAGTGACTCTACACACGTGCTTCCCCTCCCCCATTCTCTGCTGATAAAAGTGTCTGAATACAAACAGAGGGACAGAGAAATGGGAAAATGAGAAAAATGAATTATGGCTGACCAAATTTCCTGACTAAACTTCAGTTTAACCACAAATACTCTCTTGTCTTCCTATAATAAGAAGTTAAGTCCATGATCATTTCAAAACACAGTGTGTGGAATTTTTCCTGGATGGTTGAGCATCTAACAGCGGGGTTTGCATCAACAGCAGGAAAATCTGTTCCCATGCACAGAGATGGCACTGTAGACCTTGTGAAGACTGAGCTAAAGGCATATGGAAGGCATGACACATTCTAGAAGCTGTGGCAGTTTTGATCTGTGGCTCTAATTCAGGAGGCAGATATATTTGCTTGTCAAGTTTTGTTTTCCTTTCAAAGTCAACTGTTGGACTTCAGGGTATTGGTTAGCTGAAGTTTTCCTACTAAATTTCATCTCAAAAAGTAGTCAGGTAACAATTATTTAAAACATCCTACATAATAGGACAACAGCCATGGCATATGAAGACTAATAATAGCCAAGCTAGTTCATTAGTTTTTCTGGACTTGGGGACCTTGCAGATCATTAAATTCTACACTTAAGAGTCAAGCATTCTCTCATCCTGGATCATTTGTCAGATGAATGTGATTAATCCACGTTATAGGTTTCTCTCTGTGACTTTCAAACTCTTGTAATTATACCAACCACTCATTAAGATATGACTTGGCAAATAATTAACTTGATACAGAATTTCATGTTTTCAGCAATGCTTTTTTTTTCTATTTAAAAAGAAAAAAAAGAGCCTGCCATACGTTTCAAGAGATTTAAAACCTAAATCATCATTTTCCAGCTCCTCGTTTAATGCAATGTGATTTTAAGTACAGGCCATGTTAAATGGAGTTTTACTATTTGCTAAGGTTATTAACACCCTCTTCTCATCCCACTTGATAACTAGACAAGTGACAGGGTGAGCTATGTTTCTCTTTGCAAACCTTACCATGTTTATATTTCTTAATAAGAAAGAAAAAAGGGAGCAAGGAGAAACTTTCTACATTTCCTTCTTCCCCTGGATCAAAATGGCTAATTTTATAATGGCTGGGTAGAGGTTTAATATGGTGAAGATCTCAGGAATCTAGCCAAAATATTAATGTTTGCTCTTTGTGGTATGGCAGAGATATGTTAAAATGCTAAGCATTAATTACGAGAAAATGTTATGGTTGTGAAGGGTTTTTATATGGCTAGCAATTTTACTTTGTACACCATATATTCCCGTTTTTCTTTTTTAACTATTCATCCAAATCCACTATCTATTTAGTTTCTTTTATAGTTTTTGCCTCCCTTTTTTGCTTTCCAAATTTATGTACCATCAAGCATGTGGTCATTGAAACGAGTCTGGATATCAGACACAAAGTAAAGTGACAACAGACAGCATCACAAATCCGACCTACATACCAAATGATATGGAACTCAGACCTGTGACTCACTTTAGGTCTCTGGTTGGTATGCTTCTCATTGTCATAGACTTTTGTTTGATGAGTATCACAACATTTTTATCTTTTTAATTCAAGGATACAATAATACATTATAGTATTTCTGAAATGCCAATAAGCATATGATACTCTCTTCAAATGGATCTTGACAGAAAGATATCAGCAAAGGTATGAAAGCAATAGCAAATGTTCAATTTAAACTAGGTCAAGCCATTGGCCACCTTTATGCCTCACTTTCCTCAATTTTAATAAAACAATAGAATATCACATTAATTATAACAACCTCTCAGAATTATTAGGAAGAGTTGTGTAAGCTTTAATACTTAAGACTTGAGTTTCTTTTGCCATTAATAAAAAAATCTCATTCCTGTGTCCATTTTCTAGGCATAGATTTTTCCATTTTTACATAGCTATAATATCACAGACATTATATATTACAGATATCTTTTCATATTACTAATAGTATTCATGGTTTACTTCTTTTAAATGACCAAAAACAGTACAATTTTTTCTATGCAATGCAATGAACACATTTATGAATTAAATTTTTCCACATTTAGGACTGATTCTTTAAGATTTTTGTCAAAGGTTGGCAAAGGTTATGAACACTGAACACTTTGAAGGCTGTTCATATTATTGCCAAATGTCTTTCTAAAAGGTTTACATCAACTTGCCTCCTCAAAAGTTTTGGAGTGTGGATCTCATTCCCCCAAAGAGAAAGGTCCTTTTGCCCCTCTAATATCCCATTCTCCCTGTCGCTACACTGGACAGCTCCCAGAATTCCTTCAGGGCACTTGATGCCCGTGTCTACTGTTGTGAAAGGAGAGTTTACATTTAGATGTTTGGCACAACTTTGACTATAAAGAAAATCAACACACACATACACACAAACATTTACATACACAATATAATATTTTTATCATTATATTCCCAAATAGCACCCCCAATAAGAATAATATTTCCTATAAATATGAATTTAAAGGGGAAAAATGACAGGCTTATTTTTCTTTTTTTCCATGCCATCTTTAAAAAAAATAATGGATGACTGATTACAGGTTATAGTCATTCTGTGCGGCCCTGACTTGGTCTTTTGACCAATGCAGTGTTACCCAATACACACAGTGCCACCATATGTCACCTCACTCTAAGCCAAAGCAATTTTCTATTTCCATTTTCTCATTGATTTTAAAATTTCATGGCACAATAGCATCAGCAAGACTGGTTTAAATGTGCATGGTTAGATAACTGAGGAGAAAAATAAAGAACGAAGACTTCATAAAATTCCACTAAAAAATATGTGCTTTCCAAGCTAACATTAGCTGGTTTCATATATTATTACAATCTCAGGCACTTATTTTTTTTTTTATTTATTTTTTTATTTTTGTGCTCACTCTGGTTCTGACTGAGCTCCTACACAGTTCAATCATCTGTGCCAGGTTACTATTATACAGTATTCTGACAAATAATGGAATTCAGGAAGGAACACTGTCTCGACAGTATTTTATTATTGTTCCCATCGTTACTTGTCAATTTGCACACACGAAAGGACTAAGCTCTAAAGGGCTTAGCTCTTATTAAATAGCTCTTTAATTCCAAGATGCAGAATAAGGAAACTTCAGTCACACTGGAAATACGATACCAGTTGAATCCCAGATATGACAGAGTGCAGCACAATAGAATGTACTAACAACTTGACCCTGGCATTGGCACAGAGAATGAGGTGTGTGCTGTTTTCAATTGTGTCTAAGCACAACCTACAACTCTAAGGCTCATAATCTCCAAACCTAAGCAATTCCCCTCTCATGGTTTAGAATAGAGAGAGCAAGGAGGAAAGAGTTTGAGTGCAGAACAACCTAGAATAAGGGATCCTCAAATCTCTGTTGTCTGTGGGTAGCTCTGAATTATCTTCAGACCTTAGGAGCTCCAACAGGGACCAAAGCACTTGTATTATCTATGTGCCGAGCCAAGTGGGCGTTATTGCTATGCATTAGTTAAATCATTCTTCCAAACACATTGGCTTTGTTTATTTGTGTTATGTGGGTAGCACTTTCTGCCAGTCTCTGCTTTTCTGTTTACATTGGATTTACGGGTTATCTGAGTTCTGAATTAAAAAGGGAAACTGGATGGTATCTCTCATGCAATTCGGTTAAGAGGTCAAATTGTTAGAATCTAATCTTGAGACTATATAAGGGGATTTGACAGTTGCTATACATTTGAATGAAGTATATGGTCTGTAGTGTTTTCAAAATAACTGTGTGGTTGAAGAACTACATGGCTTAAATCCAAGGGGAAAAAGGCATTTCCAGGCACAGAGATGAAAACAGCTTGACTTAAGTTCCTATTCTGATGAATTTAACACATCCAACTGTCATTACAGGATAAATGGGCACTGCTAACTTTAGAGACAAGAGACCAGATCTATGCAATAAACCATACTCAAAAGAAATGTAATTGATGAGATACTACCTTTCATCTAGCAAATTAGTGAAGTTGTGTATGTTGTGTGTTACAGTTATGATCCTTAAGGCTGACAAGCATACAGTAAGGGAGTGTCTCTCCCAGTCAGCTTGTGAGAGTCTGGACTGACACATCTTTTTTGAAGAATAATTTGACAATATATATCATGAGCCTTAGAAATGCCTAGACTCTTTGGTTGAGTAATCTCACTTCGAGGACTCTATACTAAAGAAACAGAGATATAGTGTAGGATACATGCAGAAAGCCTTTGCTTGAATAAAGGATTTATATCATATCTATAATAATAAGTAATTAGAAACAACCTTAATTGTTAACAATAATAGACTGGTTAAATAAATACAGGATCACACCAAAGGATGGCATACAGAGTAAAAAAAAAAAAAACAGAGAGAGAGAGAGCATGTGGTCTAGGTGTATTAGAGTGGACAACTAAACTAATAGGGCAAAATTAAAAGGCTAGAAACAGACCCAAAGATGCAGAAAAGTGGCATGTGAGAACACCAATGAAATAGAGAGACAACTACACAACAATTTGCAAAAAAAAAAGGTCAGATTTTTTTCAGCATAGAGCATACAAAGAAGTAAATTGGATTAATTAGCTAAATGTAAAAAAAATTAACTATGAAAGTCGTAGAAAAATGTAAGTAAATATCTGTGTGTGTATAAAAACAGGATTATGGTTTAAAAGTTCTTTTTAACCATAGCAAATAGAAAAGACTGCCCAATCATAAATAAAATAGAAAGGCATACCAGAAATTGGGGGAACGTATTTGCAACAACAGGCAAAGGGTTTTTTGTGTTTTTTTTTTAACATAATAAGCTCTTAAAAGTTAATGAGAAAAAGTGGGATAACTTTGTGGCCATTTCTATTTCTTTCTTTGTGAGTTTCTTGAGCAAGAAATATATGAAAAATATTCATTCTTGCTAATAACATAAGAAATAGAAATTAACAAAATAATTTATCATTTTTAAAGATATAATGCCCAATACTGTTGAAAGTGAAAGAAACTACAGATTAAAACAGGTCCCCTCATATAAGCTGGAGGGAATATAAGTTAGTTCAATTCTATTACAGAAAAATTGACAATTCACTTTAGAAATCCTAATATTTGGCATATTCTGTGAACCAGGTCTCTGAATTCAAGGAATTTTTCCTAAGGAAGTAATATTGAACCTGCCCAGCAATTTTGTGCTGAAGCTATTTGCTTTAATGATGTATATAACAATAAAAAGTCAAAAACAATCATACTATCTTCAAATTGGAAGTTCATTAAAGAAATTACGTGATTTCATGAATGGAGTATTATATAGTCATTAAAATAATTACAAAAAAAATAATTACAAAAATATCTAATAACATGAGAAAATATTAATACATCATTAAGCTGAAAAAATATTATGAAGTACTGAAAGACTTCTTTTTAAATTAAAATTGACAACATATTATAAATTTATATAGAAAACAACATATGCATTTATATGTATATATGTCAATAGTGACTTTGCATGGGTAGGATATTTTATAAGTATTTTCCATTATTTTCTAAAATAAACATGCATTTTCTTGATAAAAAAAAGCACTCTTATTCCAGAAAGAAAAAGAAGAAAATGACATTCAAGTTTCCTTAAGAAGGGCCTAGGAAAGATCTTGTATAGAGGGCAGGATCCAAGAAAAGAAAAGTAGCATCTATTACATATTCAAATCTGCTGCTATGGACAGAAGACTCAATCAATTTTAATTGAAGGGAAGGCTTTGGAGTTATAAGAGAGGTTTGCTAGCAACGAGGAAGCCTTTTGAAGCCATTCTAACCAGGCTGTCCCCTTCATGGGGTGAGCCTTGGTCCTAAATAGCCCTTTTCACCTAGTTTCAGGATGGAAAAAAAAAAAGTGTACCATTCATGGAATGACACTGACGAAGCACGCCCCCAGGTGACGGCAGGAGCCCAGACAAGGCTCAGGGCAGGTAAGTAAATGTCCCACTGTGCGTGGGGTGGGACCAGCGCTGGCCCTGACACCCAGGATGGCAAGGAAATAGTGATGTGTACAGCACAGGGTGACTTCAGTTCTCGGTATTACTCAGACTTCCCAGTGTGTGCTCCAAAGTCCTTCCTGCTGCTGGAGCAGGCGTCACTTTCCCACAGCAAACGCTCCAAAAGGGAGGCCACAGATGCCCCTACATCATTATCCAGACACCTCAGAGCCACCTCCACGCTAAGCTGCCCCACAGCACCTCTGCTCTCCTTTCCACATGCCTGTAACTCAAGAGCATGCAGTTTCCTAAATCTTTTCTTAGCTCTTTGTGCTACTTCAGTGTAGCCTCAGGTCCTAACTATCTGCTCTACTTCCAAAGGTGCTAATCAACTCCATACTTCCCTTTCCTTTTTTCCTCCAGCCTTAAAAAAGCAGCTTGAAGATGGGCACCCATCTGCCAACAAGATTTGCTGATTTCTTAAAGTTTAACACTTTCTGAACCAGACGGGTGTAATCCTGACTTTCTTCTTAATACACCTTTGTAACATCGATGCTGGTTGGGTTGTACATGTCTTGAGACTTAGTTTTTGCTGTGTCCCAATGCCACTGGCCTACGGTGGCCAGTAAATGATTCATATGTTTAGAGTGGTAGAAAATTTCCTCTTACTTGGTCACTACATGTTTTCTAAAGGGCTACAGAACTATGTCTTCAAAGGATGCCATTAAGTATGAATGACAGGAGGACAGTCATTAGCCACATGTCCCTGAAATTTCTCCTCATGTCAATTTTCCCGAGTTTGTCAGAGATGGAGTTAGTTGCTTGGGCATGGCAGAGCAGGTATAAAAAAAAGAGTTAACTGTCCCATCCAAGCACAGAAAATTCAGTTTTGCCCCATTTGACCAAATACACATCACCAACAGCAAAGAGAAGTCCAAGAGAGCGTATAAAGGACCATTCTTCAACAGAGCCAAGTGGTCCCACTTACCTCTAGTGTAGTTAATACAATCTTCTCAACTGAAGAAAAATAAGCCTCCCACAAGAATTGTGTCTGCTGTCTAAGTGCTAGGATTTTATCCTGATGAATAGACCTGATTGTAGAAGGAATCTGTAACACAAGGTGAGCACATAATAACTATAACTGGACAACAATGAGATGCCATTGCATCGAAATAAGCCACTTGGGCTTTTGTTCTTTATAGCATTTGGCTTCTAGCACACCGACCTACTAAAAATCACCAACCTCTCGGTTAAAATGCCCTTCAGAGGTGTCAGGTACAGAACAACACTTACTGGGAGTCCACTCTAATGACCTTTAATAAAAGCTACAGTTCACCTCTAAGATTCTGAAGTAGGTTATCTGCTGTTGAGGGTGCTCCTATAGTAGCAATTGACGTTTTTCTCCTCTGAGTCCCACAAATCCTTGGTCTTGCACATGGACCACCATATTTTCTAGAGAAGGAGCTATAGGCCTTTGGGAAAGGCTGAAAGATATCATCCCCCAAAAGCACTTTTAAGACATGCCATGCCAGGGACTACAAATTACCTATGCAAGGGCTTTCTAGGGAACGTCTTTGAGCCTCTTCAATGCATCTGAAGCTGGGGTTAGTCGATTCTATGTGCATATACCTCCTACCTCACCCTGAAAGCTGTTCTGCCTCCCAGACCTCTCTTTTTGGCAGCAGCACTTCAATGTATCGCCATCTTTCCAACCTTGTATGTGTTTCATTGTCACTGCTATCTACCACACTGCATGATTTTAAAGGAGGGATCGATGTCCTGTCCATATTGCTATGCATTTTAAGGCAGGAGACTGGCCTTTGTATAGTGGTCATTTAACCCTTTGAGTGCCATACGTAATTCGAAATTTGGATCAACATGAGAAAAAGTTATATCAATATATGTAACCTGAGGTACAAAAAAAGAGAACAAAACATAAAATAAGAATTATTCCACTGTTATTTACATTTATAGCCATCGAGAAAAGCTGGGACAGACGCTGGCACTTTTGGGAAAAATTGTCAGTGTCGTTCACAGTGACTTTGGCACTCAAAGGGCTAAGAAATAAAAGCTGACTTGAGCATGGCCATCTGAAGCCACCAGAGGGAAATCATTATTTTTACTAGCAGTGGAGTTAATGGGTAATAAGCACAGGGACACATGATTTAGGGGGGAAACAAGGGGAGATTCTTGGCTTCACCACTTACTAGCTGTACTTCCTTGGACAAGTTACTTGATCTCTCCAAGATTTCATTTCCTCATTTATAAAATGGGGAGATAGTACTAACACCGTGAGGTTGTAATGAGGATCATATAAGTGCTTAGCACAGTGCCTAGAACACGGGAAGCTTAATTAACAGAGCAATTATTACTACAGATATTATCATTATTGACATGAGGGTGATGATATTCAAAGTTGGACCAACATGTGAACATGTGTACATATGAACTTGCTTGGGTCTGAGCTCTGAAGTGTTACTTTCTGGGTTTCTGGTTGAGTTTCCTGGGCTTGCTTCCCACCTTCACTTACAGCTTAATGTCCCTTTCATTGATGGAGTCTGTACGCTTAGGGGCGACTCCTTGTGATTAGCAAGTGCTCTTCTGTGCTCACCTCTTTCTGCCTGCTTGCTTCCTGTAACTAATCAGACAGACATGCAGGCCTGGGCTGAAGCGGGAATGCTCTGCCACTTTAATAAGTTACCCATGGCATTGTGACAAAGACTACGTACATCTGAATGTCCACCAGAGGGGAAGGTGGCAGCATCGCTTTTAAGAGAAGCAGTAAAACTGCTCCATAGTAAGAACAGAAGGACAAGCTGTCTTGCTTTGGCCATGTTCAAAAGCGGATAGTAAATCTGTGCTCCAAAGTGTGTAAATGGAAGTAAAATACCCTTGGAGAAGGTAGGGAAACCATTCATATCATGAATCCTTGGCAGGTCAAAGCAAATTTATTTTTATTTACTGAGAAATTACCTAGGTTGCCAAAGACCAGAAAAAAATTATCCTGCTCAGTTTTAATAATGATGCTCTCTTCTAAGTGTCAGAGGTATTTTTAAGAGTCAGAGAGATTGATTTCACTGTTTCATCATGGTCATGAGGTACCATTCCATTAGCAGACTGCCGAGAGCTATCACTAAAACTGGACAGGCTGTTATGAAAGGAGAGAGGGAATATCATGGGCTTAACTACCAATACACTCCCCTGTCTTATATAAGCCACATCTTGATGTTCCTACATCAAATGAAATACATTCGCCTTGTTTGTGTGCACAATACAAGTGTCTGATAGCACTCTGCAAAGTTCTGGAAGATAATTCCAATGGATTGAAAAGACCCAGTTCTGAGTTTTAATGGCATTTGACTGCTGGTTATTAATCTGCTTGTCTTGAGGGGCAGGTATGGAAAAGTGATAAATTAATTCCAATTTGGCCAGATTGTTCTGGAAGCTGCAGAACTCAAAGTCTTAATAAAAGGTCGTGGATGATAACAAAACTCATGGGATCTACCAAAATAGATATAGAAAAGACACAATGAGCTCTCTTGGCGACATGATGACAGGAACATATGCAAATAAAAACACCCAAGCTGTTCTAAAACAGGAAATGAAAAATTATAACATAACAAAAACATTCCCCAGAGCAGACATTTGGGCTCATCACCAGCTCTCTAAAACCACAGTCAGCGACAGTACAGTCCCTGTTCAGTAGGGAGACAGCTGTGCAAAGTCAGAACGCGTGTGAGTGTGGGTGGGCGTGGAACGGAAAACACAACCTTCAGGGTCAAGCCACAAAGTTGCTTCAGGAGGTGCTTTGGTCAAGTGGTTGAAAATGGAGTATTCCACGTTTTCTCTGTGTCAAAGACAAACTCCCAACTTATTCACACCAAATTCATGGGAACATTCGTCCATAAACGGAGAAATTATGGCTCATGGTTTGCATTCCCTTTATTTCCCAAATTTCCTTTAATAAATGTGCATTATTTGTCAAAGCCATGAAAGGAAAAGGCACCATGAAAAAGAGCCACGTTTATCAATGTGGGCTGGCCTTTCATGAGCGAAGGTTTTAGGCACACTCACTGCTGAGCGTGGAAGGGACACGCACTGCTGGACCACGGATGGCTCTCATTTTGTAGGTGCCAGGGACACTCAGATCACAGAGGACGGGGCAGAAGACGTCCTCCAGGAGCTGGGCTCAGCTTGGCTTACATAATCCATAGCCCCCTCACTTAGAGCTATTTCACCTGCCTCACGTCACCACCCAGCAAGCCGACTGGCTAGCAGCACCAGAGTAGAATCAATGACAGAGTTAGAAACTTAATTTTCTGGATATCAAAAAAAGCAAGGACAAATATCTGGTCAGTTCAAGATAAAGTACAGGATGCCATCAAAGACGAGCATTTAAAAATTCTATAATTTTAGAGAAAGGAGCATGGTAATTTATGTAGAATTTGAACATTATCGCCCAAAGGGGCTACAAGTAAATCCTTAGTGTTCAATTATTGCTGTATGTGGATGTCTCTGTGAGTATTGTATCTCTCTTCCAGGCAGCTCTTGGGAGGTTCAAACTTTAATAATTAGACACCCTTGTCAAAGATTAGTTCACTGTATTTATGTATATTTATTTCTGGGCTCTGTATTCTGGTCCATCAGTTTGTATGTCTGTCTTTATGCCAGTACCATACTGTTTTGATGTCTGTAGCTTCATGATACATTTTGAAATCAGGAAGTATGATGCCTCCATCTTTGTTCTTCTTTCTCAGGATTGATTAGGCTATTTGGGGTCTTCTGTGGTTCCATATAAATTTTAGAATTGTTTCCCTATTTCTGTAAAAAATGCCACAGGGATTTTAATAAAGATCACATTGAATCTGTAATTGCTTTGGGTAACATGGACGTTTTAACAATATTAAGTCTTCATTCTGCAATACAGGACAACATGGATGAACCTCGAGGACATTACGCTAAGTAAAATAAACCACTCACAGAAAGACAAGTACTGCATGATTCCACTTTGATGAGCTATCTCAAAGAATCAAATTCATAGAATTAAAGAGTAGGATGATGGTTGCCAGGGGCTGGGGGAAGGGAAATGGGGAGATATTAATTTGTGGGTGTAAAGTTTCAGTTAAGCAGGATGAAGAAGCCCCAGAGACCTGCTGTATAACCCTGTAGCTACAGACAACAATAATGCATTGCACACTTCAAAATCTGGTAAGAGAGGTTTCATATTACATGTTCTTATCACAATCAAGTTTTAAAAATCTAAATAGCCAAAAATACATTTTAAGAAACATTTTTATTAGAAGCCACTCTTTCAACTAGATATCTCAAAGATAACACTCATTCAGGTACCCAGAGTGGATCATTTGAACAATGATAACACTAATGTAAGAATCAACCCTAGGGACCTCTCTCTTTCTGAAAATTAATGAAGGCAAATACAGAAAGAGCAGAAAGAATATGAAGCAGTAGGATGGCACAAGACCTCTTATATCATTTCTAAAAATTCTGGATATTGAAAAGGGTGGGTATACACCTCTAGTCGCCATCAAAGCTCATATCCATTACCATTAACTTCTGCTTTTCCTAATATACTCCCTGGACCTGGGCAGATTCTGCACTGGGAAGTGCACAATGTCATGTTTAATGACTTCATATTCACCATGACACAGACCATTTTCTCCTGATAAGATTTCTTTTATAGAGCTGACCTTTTGGATTCATCTTCTTTGAAAGTTTGGGGGTAGGGGGGGCAGCAATAATCCACTGATCTGTGGAAGGCCACAGCCCTTCCTTACCTGTAATAACAATCTTTCATCGCCTATGACGGCAGCTTGGTTCCAATTAATCACTTCAGAGAATGGCAGCTCCCATCCATTGCTGAGCATCACGGGGACGCAGGCAGCCTGTGCAAAGAATGGGACTCATGAGCGAGGAAAGCCACAGCGGAAAGCGTTCCCATCGGGGAGCGAAACCAGTACAAATCCAACCACTGGCATTTCTTACATTGCATGGATCCTGGACGGCTGAGGCCAGAGGAAAGTAAGCTCTCACGAGTTATCAAGTCATAGGAAGCTGGTATGTACTCAGCCGAGACAGTAACACTTGCAAGTCTTGCTGTAGAACCCTAAAGACCCATTGCTATTCTAGCATATGGTCTACCTGGCCCGACTTCCACTGAGACGCCTGGCTTCACTGGAGAAGTTTTACTGATGTAACAAAATCTTTCACCAGCAAAATCTCAGCATAAAACTAACCTTGAATGTAAACGGTTTTGTCAGTGAAACTGCCACAAGTCAGCCTGCAAGTGGTTTACACTGAGCACCATGAGCAACAGAGACTAGGATGGGGTTCGGCTTCCTGACACAGCATTTTGCAGACTTAACCATTCACCTTTCCCCTGTTGTGCAAACGTCTGACCCAGAACTTTCTTCCCATCAGTGTGGAGGGACCCAATCCACTGTTGTACCCACTGACTACCCGCACAGTAATCTCAGAGCCAAAAGCACTGGGCTAATGACAAAACTCTGGTTCCAAACAACTCATAATCCAAACCAGGGATTGCTGTGCTCCACCAACATCCTGAGAGGCTACAAGAACATTAGCGACCACGTGCTTCGCAGAACACACAGTGCACTGGAAAAGACGGGCAAGAGAAGGAAGCTCTTCTGCCGGAGGACAGGACAGAATGACGGAAGTTAGGAAGCACACTGTGACAAAAGCGGACTCGGGCAAGGCGCAGAGCACAGAGGAGACGAGAATGTACCAGCAAGGGGACAAAGAGTGGAGGACGGGCTGGAGAGCATGCTTTCTTGAGATCACGGAAGGCTGGCTGCAGCTTCCAGGATGGAAACGTGGACAACTGTCTCCATACGAGAAGCCATTTCTGCAGAGTGAGGTTAATGAGCAGAGACTCCACGCAGGTCTGGAGCTGCAGCCAGGGACCTCTGAATATCACAGCCTCGAACGTGCTGGCCAAGTGAGTACCACCACCCCGCTGAGCACTGCTCTCATCCAGCGACGGCTGAGAGGGGGGACATACCATGCAATTTGCTTTTAGGGACAACAACCAATAAGCCATTTCCACTGCTCTGAAGACTAGCTTCCAGGAGCCCAACTAGGCTTCCTGGCAGCAATCAGATGTGCCCTCGGTTTGCAATCATGCCCTGAAGAGCCCATCCTCCTGATGGTGAGGCCATTTAATCGTAAGTCCAAAGGCAGGGAGTATGTCTTCCTCCTGCTCCCTTAAGACAAAATTTTCTTGGGGAAACAGATTTCAGGTGTTCAAGGCAAATCACACTTTCTGTTTAGATCCTAGGAGGAGTGCTAAGGTTCTACACCTGCTCCCCTGAGTCTGCCTTCATGCCCCAGCCCTACTCTGGGGAGGTTTCAGGGTCTCTTACCTGCAGAGCCTCCAGGAACCTGAAGGATCCGAGCCTGCGACCACGAGGAACCAGACAGAAAGTGGCATTGTGCAGCATTTCCCGATAATCATACCTGGAAGGAGAGGAGGGACAATGAGCCAATGAGGAAGACCCATTAGGAATGGAGGCATGAGCGAACGCATGTGCGCCCACCCGCACGAAATTCCAAAACAACTCGGAAATACCCCAAGTGGGCAGTTACCACTTTTCTATGGGAGCCTGGGGACCACTGCATGGAGAACAAACCCGGGCCCTCAGCTTGGATAAAGCAGTCAGGGTCTTTTGCAAATAGTCCATTAAGGACAAGTCGGAAGGTCCCGGTAACCATGTGGCTCATTCAGCCTTTGTTTACGGAATCAGATTTTTGCGTCCGGATGAAATGTGCTGTCCCCAGAAGCTTAAAGAAAAAAAGCCACTGCCAATTTTTTCTTTTTTAAATGCCATGTCATTCACCAAACTAAGGCTGTTCTCGTTCCCCACCCCATAAAACCATGCTATTAAAACCTACTCAGGAAACCTCCATTACAAGCACAAAACAACATCTATTTTCTCCTTCAAGCGGAGTTTCCACATTTAACCAAGAACATTCAGTTACCCTAGACAAATACTCCTGTCCACGAGTGGCTGACGTGACTTACAGGGGAATGAGCTAGCCTAGGAAACGGGGGGAAAGGAATGGGAAGGTATGATTGTTTCCTCCACACAAATACCATTTCATGGTATTACACTGTTTTTGCATTTGAAAAAAAATGCTACATGTAACATGAGTGTTACCTGTCTGTGCTGGTGAGGTGCAAGAAAGATAAGGAGCATTTCATTTTGTTGAGGGTTATCAATGTAAATGCCATTTCCACAAACGCCCATTATGAATTTAAGAAAGCTTGGAAAACTGGAGAGGGCTCCTGTCCTGTGAAGGCCCAGACTCTCAGTGCTAAGATGAAATCACTCTCATTTTTCAAGAACTTCGAATGCTCCGCAGACGGGTGTGACTTTGACAGTAGCACATGTCACCAGCATTTTCTGACTCTAATAGTCTAATTTAATCATAGCCTGAAGGCATTGGATTCTTCCCTCCTCTTTTTTTGAATCCTGATATATAAATGTATATTTTTAAAGTCCACATCTATTTTTATATTGTCATACAAACTAGGCGTATGGGAGTAAGCCAATTTTCAATTATAAACCCGTCATTAAGAAGAGACATCATGCAAAGGACCATTTGCTTAAACAAGCATGTAGAACTAATTTGCACAAGAAAAGGTCACTGTGAATGGATTAAGATTATCTCCTTTGAGAGTAAAATAAAAACCCTTGCTGCATTAATTAAACTGCAAAATAGACTTCAAAGTAGAAAAGATTTTTTAAGAGGGCTCAAATTTCACTAAATAAGAAAAATGTTAAATTCTGATGGTAATGGCTTCTCTTCTTTCTTCCTCACCAAATCTAGGGAAAATATTGACAAGTATGTTCAAGTTCCAGTGTTGATAAAGTCTGAATCTCTGCCTAAGCGATGGAAAAGAGAGGAAATGTATACACATGTGCACACACACACACACACACACATATGTGGAAAGTTTAAGCTAAAAAATTTTAATATAAAAAGGTCAACGAAGCTTCAGGCTACAGCAAAATTTCATAAATGCTGAGAATAGAAACCCCTGAGGGGCTAGTACTGAAGGTCCTATAGCCTCCTCATTAGGCTGCTAAAAATGTAAAACCCTATTAATGTTGTAGATTGTAACAAGTTTCAAAGTTGCCAGGTGCACAATTTACTCTAGGAAAGGAGTGGAGAGAGAGAAAAGGCAGAAAAGTTAGAGACAAAACTCAAATGACAGTTATGCCTGGGTGCTGATTTTTAAGTGGCTGTAGAGAATGAGTATCGCTGAAGCAGCAACTAAAGCTCTCATGGCTGAAGCTTGGGGTCCTTCCCACAAGGTGTGGGATGTCTTCTTGCAGGAATCAGGAACCCGCTAGGGAGACATGAGATTATGAACACAACCCGTGAGCCTTTTGGGCCTCGGTCTTCTCCTCACCTGCCAAACGAGCCGGCTGGCCTAGATGACTAAGGATTGTTCGATCATTCCTTTTTTTCTTTATGATTTTTAGGTAAGAAAGAAGGATGCCCGCTGAGAACACCCCACTGCTCCCAAGGTTTCCATAACTACTGCATGTACGTGTGTGCAGATGCGGATACAGATGTCTGCTCATGCGTACCCCGTGGACGTTCAGCATGTGTATTCACAGTGACACACAAGGAAACAAGCAGAACATACACACACCTAACTTACAACAATGATTTTCAGATTTCTAACCACGCTCACAGCCCAGGAACCAGGCTCCTTTCTGGGCTCCAGCGACAATGAGCCTGTAAATTACTGCTATGTTATCACTGAAGGAGTAATGATGCTTCCCCAAGGGAGGCAGACATGGTTCCAGTAGGACCACATGTGTGCTTGGTGCCCTCCTGCTCAAACCTTCTGTGGACTCCCCTCCCCCGCCCACCGTTTTCCTGTTCTCACCCCACCTCTCCATCCTTAAAGATCCTTCATTCCGTCATTCTTTCAAGTACTATGTTCTAGGAATTGTTCCAGTCCTGCAAATGTTGTGCAGAGAAGATCCTTCTCTAGTTGCTAAACTTATCAAAGGATCATCCAACAACTAGAAAAGGCTGATGAGAACATAAGGTGTAAAATCTTCTGTGGGTATTTGCATTACAAGGTATACCGTGGAAGGCCTGACTTCCAGATAGACATGGTAAAGAACTCTGTGGCCACTCTCCCTAGGAAAACAACAATTTAACTGGTAAAAATTATTTTTTAAAATTCATTTAAGGTGTCTGAAAATTGTCCTGAGGAAATAATTACAAATGGAAAAACATTCATTCAAGAGAATCTGCCAAATCTTGGTAAGAATAGTGAGTGTCCGGGGCATTCAAGCCAGGACCCCTCCCACGACCTGACCAACCCTTACTGCCCTGCCTTATAGACGCTCAGGTGAGTACACTCAAGAAGCCTGGGCTCCTCTCTCCCAATAGCCATTAAGATGGAGAAAATAACTACCGTAGAAAGGAGAAAATAGTTGCAAATCATAAATCTGAGAAAGGGCATTTATCAAGAATATGTAAGGGATGCTACCAATTCAACAATAAGACAACCCAATTTTAAAACAAAGGATTTGAATAGATATTGTTCCAAAGAAAATATACAAAACACCATGAAAAGATACTCAACATCATTACTCATTAGGAAAATGCACATCAAAACTACAATGAGACATCACTTGACACCCACCAAGACGGCTCTAATCACAGTAACAGATGAGAACAGGTGCCAACGAGGCTGCAGAGAAATTGGAACCCTGATATGTTGCAGGTGGAAAGGTAAATGGTGCAGCCACACTGGAAAGTAGTTTGGCAGTTTCTTATAAGACTAAAAATGGGCTTCGCACATGACCCAGCAATTGCACAGTTGGGCACTTATCCCGGAGAAATGAAAACTTGTCTTCATGCAGAAACTTGTCCACTAATGTTCACAGCAATTTTACCCTTAATAGTCCCAAACTGGAAACCATCCAAATGTCCTTCGATGGCTAAACGATTCAGCAAACGGTGGTACATCTATAACCTAGAATACGTCTCGGCAATAAAACAGAATGAACCACTGACCTACCCAACCAGTGCAAGGAAATTATGCTAAGTAACAAAGCCAATCTCAAAAAGAAATACACTGTTATCCCATTTATATAGCATTCTATGAAACAGCCTAATTACAGAAACGAAGAACAGATTAATGGTTTACCAGAACATTGGGGAGAAAGAGGAGAGTTCAAGGGAGGGCTAATTCTCCCCGATATTACTCAAGTTTAGAAATGCAAATCATATACTTCTTAACAACAAGAGCATATCCTAAGCAAGAAGATGAGTAGAGGAGGGAGGCAATTAATCTCAGAGAACGTTCAGCTTTATTAATAAATGGTTTTGTTACCCTTTTCAGATGGCCATTAAGTTCCCTATTGTATAGGTGATGACACAGAACAGAACAGTTTTCATAAATGACTGCAAAGAAAAATGCAATTAAAATGACATGACCCTGAATTTAACCCCGAAACCAGTACCACCCTATGGCTGTAATAATTTTCTCCTGAAAGTTGTATGGTTTAATATATGGGGTATACCTCATTTAAAATGGGCCATGGATTATAGCATAATTAAAAGTCCTTCCCCTCCATATGAAACACATTTTTTCTGGCAATAATTCAGCGCAACTGGGAAGGGGGTGGGTTGGTGGGCAGGACAGTAAGTGCAGGGGTCCTCAAAGTGCGTTCTCCCAACCGGCGGCCCTGTCTGGGAACTTGCTAGAAATGTAAATTCTCAGCCTCACCCAGGCCTGCTGACTCAAACTCTGCGGGAAGGACCCAGAATTCTGTGTATTAATAAGCCCTCCAGGTAATTATGATGCACCCTTAATTCTGAGAACTACTGGCATGGTAGTTAAGGGCTTAGTAATTAAAAGCTTAGTGGTTAAGCAGCTTTAGAGACAGCCAAACCTGGGTTCGAATTTCAGCTCTGCTATTTTCAAGCTGAGTGAGCTTGGAAAAGTTATTTGTCTAAATCTTAGTTTCCTGGTTGGCAAATGTGAATAATACTTACTACTGTGAGAGTTAAATGATACATTTTAAGTAAACCCTAGGTCATTAAAAGCAATCCATATATAGTAGCTATTGTCATTACCGCTGAAGGGGGGCAACAGAATATAATGGGAAATACAGCCAATGTGAAGTTAGAAAACCTGGGTCAGGAATTGGGCTCTGTATCTCCTACTTTCTATGCTACACTGTGCAAATTGTTTGTCTCTGAGCTGCAAAGTGGTGAAGATCAAATAAAACCATGTCCATGCAGCATAAACTGTAATACATTAGGCAATCATAAGTTATTGTGGTACACTGTTATCAGGATGAGAGGAATAAATACATTTTCAAAACCAGTAAAAATAAAAATAAAATAGAAGAGCAGATTCCCAAAGACAGAGCCAGGAAGAAATGTGGAGCAGATCCTTTAAAATAAACTGGAAACAAAAGCTGTGAATCACAGCAGATCAGCAGCTTCTAATTGAAAGGGTGTGCCTTATTATCAAAGCCACATAGATGAGGCTGCTGCCAGTGCAGCGTGCTCATGGGTTCTCCATGGTCCCCACGAATCCTCTGCAGCATGCACATTTGCCATGTGAGCTGTGTTTTGCTAATCAAAGAGGATGGGGGAGAATCAAGGGATCCAGCCTCTCATCTCTGTAGTCACACAATCCTAGTCTCCCCGTGATATGGTTAGTTTGTCTCAACGATTTATTTATAAAGAAGCTTTACACATCTACAGCTGATCTGCTCCCTCCACAGCTCCCATCCTCCTAAATTCAATCCACTTGGCTCTCACCTGGGTCTGAATTTCATCCCTTAAGAAAAAAAGAAAGAAGACAAAAACAATGCATGACTGCTGGAGTGCCATAAAGTGCATTGGGGTTAGGGAAATCAAATGAGATCCTGGAGTATTTCCTTTGTGCTTTTTTCCACTCATTCGACAAACATCAGTTGAATGCCTACCATGCGTCAGGTACCATTCAAGGAACCAGTGAAAAGGCAGACGTGTCATGAAATGAGTGTCAGTAAGTGAGGGAGATGGTATGACGGAGGCATGAGGTCGGGATTACGTAGAGAGGAGAAACAACAGCCACAACCTAGCTTCGGTGGGGAGAGTGAGAAGCAGGGATTTGTCCTGGAGGAAGGGACACTCTGAGCTAAGTATTAAAGAAGAAGCAAGAATGAGCCTAGCAACAGGCTAACAGGAAGCAGAGATGGCAAGGCAGGAACAAAGCCAGCAAAGGGAAAGAAACCACCTAGTGTGGGCTGGGTGAGGCTGGAGAGGAAGCTGAGGCTGATGATGCTGGCGGCATGCCACTGGGAAGACCGCGTGTAGTATCTCCTGAAGCTCAGACCTTGTAATCCTGGGCCCGTGCTCATGAGACACTAAGGGCTCAAGCAGAAGAATGACATGTTGCCAATGGGACTCCTCAGGACTTGATAGAACCCAACTTCACAGGGAGCACCAAGTTCAGGGTCCAATAACCTCGCCAAGGTAGGTCACAGCTACAAAGCCAGCAGGGCTCCAACTCCAGGTTCTCGGACTGTGAAGGGTCCCTGCTTTCTACGACATCATGCTGCTTCCTCGGCCAGCCCACACAAATGCAGTATGTGAAAATAACATTTCTTCCTGGAGTAACATCCTCAGCAGTTCACCTAGTTCCAAGTAATAGCAACAACATTAAAGGGACCCTCCCTCCTACTCGAACCCCGCCCACGGTACACCAGGCCAATCCAAGGCGTGCTCTGTTATTTACTAACCATGTTGCCTTCTACCCTTTCTTGGCCTTTACAGATTTAACCCTTAAAATTTCAGTTATTTTTCAGAAAACTCGAAAGTTCATAACATGTAGTAATATGAAATTGACCCAAGGCACAGCTTGGAACTGAGAAACAAATGAGTGGGACCCAATATTTTAGCTAGAAAGAGGGTCCAGCTAGCCACTGGACTATCTCTATTTGTTGTCTTGTAAGCTTCATATGGAAAAGTATAGGCCCCTGTGGTCTTTGAGAATTGACCAGACCCACAGAGCCTCCGTTTCTTCACGCCACCTATGCCCACAGTCTTTCTGCACACAAATGAGCTGATCAGGGTGGCACAGTCTCGGGGACACGCAGTGCCCCCAGCGGGAGGGTACTCACTAACTGGAGGTGATGCGATTCCTGCTGCTAGAACCTCCAGGCACCCGGTCATGCCAAGGATTAGGACTTTATTTCTTTGTGATGCTTGTCAGAATGAGGCTGCTTATCCCAGCTTCCACTGCAGAAAGCGAGGTTGGGCGACAGTCGGGGACAGGTGTTTCTATTCACTCTCTCGCGTTTGGCTTTCCACACAAGACCCTGCCTTTTTACGTCCATTGAAAATCCATTTCAATATAGTGAAGGAAGAGAGGTAACATTTCCTGGGCTTTGGTTGGGGAGCGGAGGGGGCCCCTGTGTAAGGCACTGACGTCACACGCACACACACTCCCTCTTTCTCTCCCCTTCTCTCCCAGTTAAGCCCTCACAGCATAGGGAAGAAGAGTCAGAAAAATGTTTGGAATCAAACATCCCATCCGAACACACTGGAAATAATCTCCCACTCCATCTCTACCCTAAACATCTACTCACAGCTCAGAACTTGAAACGTGGACCAGCTGGTAACTGCCACCTGCTTATATTGATAAATACAACACGTACCAGGTGCACCTCATGCTCCAAAAGGGGAAGGCCATCTCGCTTCCCACTCATGAGCTAGCAGCTCACTGGCTAATATATGAAAGCAAGTGAGAAAACGGACAGCCATTAACGAGAACAGTAATCCCTGCCCTGATGCAATGGTCTCCCACAGGCAGGACAGGTGCCGCACAACCTGTGCCCGTTATTGCACGTTATCTCAACAGCCACACATGGAACGGCCTCATTTATAGATGATCAAGCACAACGAGGGTGCTGTGGGCTTGGACCGGGCGGGCAGGACCCATCTCTGTCGCCTCTCAGAGATGCCGGGCAGGAAGGAGGAACATGGTGCTAGCGAAGGTAGAATGGCAGATTTTGAACGCAGTGTGCCCGGGGACATCACTTCAGGGGGCTTGCTGAAGGAGGTGAGGTCTTAGAGCCCCCGCTTCTTTTAGAATTAAATGGACTGGGGTGACATTGGTTAATAAAATGATATAGGGTCCAAGTTGCACAATCCTAGGACACATCAGCTGTATGTGCACTGTGTGCCCACCGCTCGTGGGCACCAGCTCGTGTACCCAGCAATCCCAGATTTCAAACTGCTCTCAAATAAATGCAATGCCTAGATGTCTGCGTCTACATTCCTTGGCTGACATTAAGCATTTCTGAAAATGTTACATCAAGGGCTACCTGGGTACAGGAGAGAAGAGAAAAGAGTGACAAGAAAAGAGCCAGCCATGACAACGACCTCAGGTGGATAAATGGGTTCAGAAGAGGCACACAGAGGCCCTGGCTGCAGAGCTAAGTGTCCAAGCACCAAAGAGAAGCCCGAGGTCATTATCTTACCATTAACCTTTCACCAGGCTCTGTGCCATGAAGACTGGCCAAGTGGAGCCAGGCCAGGAAGCGCGGACTGAAGCTGAAATGACCGGCGCAGGGACCAGCAGCACCGAGCGTCTATTCTAGGACGGCCAACTCCTCAGGGACAGGGTGAGCCCCAGGAGCGGGCTGCAGCAGGGGCATTCCTCACCCCAGCCCTCTTTCCTTCCTACGATGCATTTTCACTTCTGGAGGAAGCCACCTCTGATCCCCGAGTCTTGGCCAGAGACCCTCTTGTGCTCACACAGCAGCCAGGGCTGACCTGCCCGTTGCTCACTCTGTTATTAAATTGCCTGCATTGTTGACTCCCTTCCACTGGCTCCAGGAGGCAGCACCACGGTCCCACTTGCTGTGGCACCAGCACCTACCCCGGGGTCTAGCCTATAGTAGCCACTCAAAAGATAGTTATCAAATGGATGCGAAGTGCTCAGGGTCCACTGGTTTGCATTTAGACTTGAAAGCAGAAGGAAAACACAGAAGAGAGGCAATCTATTTAGTTAATAATAACATGATCCTCTCTGAACTATGCCAGGTTGTCCTAGGATGAGTTTCACTCCTGTGTTTAGACTCAGCTCAGTTTAAAGAATAAAAAATAGTGCCTCTTTTTGGGGGTGGGGGTCCTTCCTTTTGTACATTTTCTATCCCTTCATCTCTAAAGGCCTGGCAGAGGCTTAACATTTTTAGCTTCTCTCTTCACATTGATGAGTGGGAAATTCGTGTCTCACCAGCCCTGATAAGTAGCATTACAGGCATACCTCAGAGATATTGCGGTTCAGTTCCAAAACACTGAACTTAAGCAACTATAGCAATAAAGAGAGTTAGAATCTTGTTTGCTGGTGGAAGGTCTTGCCTTCAATCTGTGAGAAATTCAACATCTGTGAAGCACAGTTAAGTGAAGTGCAATAAAACAAGGTACACCTGTAATTGCCAATTAAGTTGAATGTAAACACACAGCTATTCACACCAACCTTCTCCTGGCCTTCCTGCATGTCTGAGATGGGGGAGTGGGGGGAACCTGCAGAACCTCCTCCTGGTTTCTGTAATGATAAACAACGCATTGGTCCAAAGGCAATGACTCCCCACTCCCCAAAGAAAACTGGGCCCAGCCAGGGTTCTGACCACTTGCCTTCTTGAGCCAAGACACTCTTGGCTGCACAGGCAGCCAAGGCCGGCCCTGGGATTAGGAGAATGCTTGGAATTCCTGCTGGCTGCTCCCCTCGCCAGAGGAGGCACCACATAGAGGCTGGCCAGTGGCGGATCTGACATGCCCTGCATTCTTCGACAGTGCTTAAGCCTTCCGTCTGGTCCTCACACTCAAGTGATTATAAAATAGCTTGAGAATCCAATTACAGTTAATGAAATGATGGCGGGTTCAGTTAACCTCGCTTTCCCATCTCCTCTCTTTATTTTTGCCATTCCTGGGATCCACCTTCTGACTTTTGACAGTCAGGGCCAGCTCACTCGTGGGCCTTTTGGGCTGAACAAGCAAATGAGACCTCAGAACTCTGTGGAGGGAGAGACGATGCAATCTCAACAACAGAAAGACAGGACACTGATATAATATGAAAGCTAGCTGTCTATGGACAGTTTAATCTTTCACATCTGGGCATGTGAATGTACACATATGATGCATGTGTGTGTCTATGGGACATAAAAGTTTGTGTTATGGTTAACAACCTAACTGTGTATTTTCCAGATTCGCCTCCCACGAGGGTTTGGCCACTGGAGATGGAGAAGGCCCACAAATCTAGATTCTGCCATTTCCTTTGGTAGAAGCACAATGGTGCCCTATGGGAGAGTCTGGGAAGCTCTGAGTCACCTCTCCTTCCTCCTCTGCAGGCTCTGCTCAGCATACTTCCCCTGGGGAAGCAGCTAAGGAGCTAGCCAACTCCTAGGTGGCCTCATTTTGGGAAGAAGTTATGGGACAGAGAAAAAACATGAGTATCTGAGAGCGAAGAGGTAGACCAGGTGTCCCTTAAGATGCCCTACTGTTGCTCACTGGACAAATGAATATTGAGCAGCTCCTTGATCCCAATAGCTCACTGAGCAGTGGTGAAACAGAAGAATTACAGGGGACCCTCCCTGGCTGGTTTGGCTCAGTGGATTGAGCGTCGGCCTGTGAGCTAAGTGTCGCTGGTTCGATCTTCCAGTCAGGGCACATCAGAGAAGGAAAACTCTGACTCCAAAAAACCTCCGCTGCCTTGCGGCATACCTCTTCAGGGGAAAGGCTAAGGGAGTAAACCCCGACAGAAAATCCGGAGCCGGAGTCCCTAAGGCGGTTTGACGTTGTAGTCAACACCGGCAACTCCTGCGGCGCACCTGAAGCCAAGCTGTATTGACTCCGTCTTTCCCTTGGACCCTTCAGCTGCGAAGAGAGGGGGGGTCTGCTGCATGGGCAACAGCAGACCCTCCACATCACCCTGCCCAGGCTCTGTAGCTTCAGCTTCACTGGAGAGGACACTCCAGCGCCATCGCAAGATGTCGATTCAACACGGGAGGAGACAGATACCGTGTCACTCCCGAGTCGGACTGCACAGCCATTCTCGGCGGTGCAGATAGACTCTTAAGAAGCTACACCATCGTCTCTCGAGACGGACGGCTGCCGACTACGACTACAGGGGACCCTGGTCTCTTCGCACCCTTCTTTCTTGGATCTCCTTAGTTCTACTCCTGGGGATCGCCACAGGAGCAGAGCAAGAAGCATACTCCGGTTCATATTAGTTTCAGGCCAGAATAAATCCAGTCTTTATAGGTTCAATCCATTTTCCAAAGAGCAACCAAAGATACCTTTAAAATGTTCACTCCCAGGCTGAAAACCCTCCAATGGCTCCTCGAGGTGCTTAGAATACTATTCACACCTCTGTCCAACAGGCCCCCATTAGAACTGGCCTCTGCCCACAGCTCTGACTGGCCTCTCCTCATTCACCATTTATAGCTACACTAGCCTTCTGTCAGTTTCTCAAGACACCACATTCATTACCACCTCCTGGACTTGTACTTGCTATGCCCTCTGCCTGAACGTTCTTCTCCCAAATCTACCTCAGGATGAATGGCAACATTCAGACAAACTGTTGATCATCAGAGATGCCCTCACCAGCCAGCCTGTGCTTCTGGCACTCACTGTCCAATCATCGCCCTGTCTCATCTCTGTCCTACCATCTATCACTGTCTGAATTTACACATATATTTGTTTTACTGACTCGCTGTCTTTCTCTAGAAATATAATGTACACATCATAAGAGCAGGAGCTTACCTGTTCTTATTCACCACTGTGACCCCAGCTCCCAGACCTGTGCCTGGACCATAGTAATCTTAAGAAATGACCATAGTAATCTTAAGAAATGTTTGTTGAATGAGTGCCAGAGCTCTCTCCTTTTCTGCAGGGAAGACAACCTATGAGATCACAATGCCCAAGTTGCTGGCCACGTACGCAAGAATAATTCATATGGCAAGTTTCTAAAAGAATACAGAAATATTCTCTTTCATCTTTGTTTTATGCAATACCAGCCTTATTTCTCTAGTCAACACTAAGATTCGTCAACTTCTCCAAATGCCATCTGCTATGAAAGCAGGATCCCATTAAAAATGTCTTCAGGGGAAAATTTTTTTTGAGGCATGTCTTTAAGAGATCTTTATGTAGAGTGATAGGATAAAACCTACACAGGCTAATGTCTAGAAAATACAGTTTCTGGTCTTGACTTTGTATCATAATTAACTGTTTGACTTTAGGTAAGGCACTTCGGTTCTGAATCCATGCTCGTTTATAAAATGGGAAATCATAGTAGTCTTGCTTACTTAACAAGGCCTACAGAGAATCTAACGAGACAGTGAATATGAGAGCATTATGCAAACTAAAGCATGTATGACTATTAGGAAGGGCGAGGCAAAGAGTTTCTTGGAATGGTCTTTGCACATAATGAGGCATAATGTAGAGGATGTCAAAGGCCTGGCATTCTTTGTTTTTCTCTTTTTTCAGTCCCAGATTGTTATGGCCTATATACCTCAAATCCATCCAGCACTTCAGAAGTGTAGATTATCTTCCAAAAGAAGCATCTGGGATAGCTAATTTGTTACTGAAGCCAAATAATTAAACACACACGATCCCATGGGGCTAAAAGGGCAGCCATGATTTCCAGTCTTCAGCTATTACCCGAGTCGGTCTGTTTCCAGAGTTGGAATTTGTAATGAAGATGGCTCAGAAGAACTCTTGGCTACAGAGCTCTTGAAGAGAGAGCAATTCCGTCACATGGAACGTCTTGCTGCTTGGTTTCCATTAAGGTACCTTGGCTTTTACATAAACTGTCAAGCAAAACTTGGCCTCAAAACACAATGTGAGTAACTGTCTTTGTAGAGGAGCTGACAGCTCAGCTGCATGTCCGATACACAGCTGCTAAGACTCAGTTCCAAAGGCGATTGCCTCCTCTCTGGAAGGGGAGCTGGTACGGAAAAGTGCCTTTACTTGGGATTAAGTCAAAGCAAAATTTAGGGATGATCCTTTATGGAAAGTTAACCCCCAAATGCCCATCCACCACATCCCTCTCCACGAGTGTTGGTTTTGGAATTACAAAAGTTTTGAAGGTGCGAAAACATAATTGGAAAACTTTTTTCCTCTACTTAAAGGGCTAATTGATTTCACAGGTGTTTAATTATCATTTGCAGTGAGATAATACCTTGTAGTGCCATAAAAAATGGATTTAATTTTCAAGTGATTGCAAAACCATTGCCAAAGCCAAGCTAGAGCTAAAGCTAGATGATTATTCTATAAATCAAACACACTGCCTCCTTTCTTTGAAATTTTTAATACTTGGGGATAATGATATCTGACAACCTTGAAACTAACATGAAAAGGGTTTTTCCTGCCAAAGGCCAAAAGGCAGCCATTGGAGCATTTTGGGCAGTTTGGTTCATTAACAGTGACTCAGGCAGCGTCAGGACCCCCCCGCCTGTGGGCTTCCAAAACACATCAAGTTAGGTAAGGGCATTGGTGTGTGTGTCAGGACACAGAATTCTCTCCCAAGATCCAATGGCCATATGTCCAATAAGGTCCACAGGAAAAAGAGAAATGAAACCCAACACACACTTTGCACAAAAACTGCCTGAAAATAAACTCTCGGAGCCCAAATGAGAGCCTGGAATGTAGAAAGCGAAGGCTTTCAACCTGCTCAATGAACACTTTCCTATCTTACGCTTAAGGCACAATCCTTGTGCTTCTGGTCATAACAAGTGAGAGAAATCATGAAATAAAAATAAAAACGTTAACAGCTAGAAGGCACCACAAAGATCGTTCATGCCAAACATCCCAGATGAATAAAGCAAAGCCAGGAGAGATCAAGTAACTTGCCCAAAATACCTTCGCCAGGGGCAAAAAGCAAGATAAAGCCAGTCAGAGAAAGACAAGTACTTTATGATTTCGCTTACATGTAGAATCTAATGAACAAAATAAACTAACAAAATAGAAACAGAGGCACAGATACAGAGAACTGATTGACATTGGGGGGTGGGGGGTGAAAAAGCTGAAGGAATTAAGAAAAAAAAAAAAAAAAAACCCTCATAGCCACACACAGACAATGGCCTGGTGATGACCAGAGGGAAAAGGAGTGTAGGGAGGTAGCAGAGGGTAAAGGGGTGTAAATGGTGATAGAAAGAGACATGACGTATTACAGAATCGTACCCCTGAAACCTATATAATTTTTTAACCAATGTCGCTCCAATAAATCCAATAAAAATTTATAAATACATTTTGATTTTTTTTTAAAGGATAGTTCTGAGCAAGCAGAGAAAGAAAAAGACAGCTTGAATATGGATTTGGAGTCCCATTCTCATCCAAAATCTAAAAATAAAAGGAGAAATTTTTTAAGGTTAAAAAAAAAAAAAGGTTTCACCAGGTTTCATTCTGTAGGAAGAGTGGCTATTCCTTCAGCAGAGCCCAGTTTCTGTGGAAGTGCTTAAGCTGCCTTAAATAACCGTATGGGGATTTTCACTGGTGCCACATCTCAGATTTTTTCTCCAACTTTTATTCTGAAGCTGCTGAAGTCGTAACACGTTCCATTAGATTAAGTGTGCTTAAATGATTTAAGAGCACAGGGCAATCGGCTGGGCACACACACACTGCCAGCATTTTTCATTTATTTATGCCTTTGCACCGAGTGAGCACACTCCTCCAATCACTGCACAACGTGAATTTTCGGCAGTTCAAGTTGGCTTTTACAGCATGGGTTAAGGTATTATAAGGCAAGACGCAGTATAATTGGTGCCATTCCTAGACACTGTGTTTGGGTACTCATAGTCAAAGTCTGAGCCGAAGGCATGAGGCCAGAAGAAGCAGAGGGAAATGTGGGTCCCAGTATAATCTGAAAGGAACAGGACAAAGAAAGAAACATTCATAGGGATCGGCTTGGGGTTACAAAAGAAACTCCTGAAATCAATAAAAATGATTATTACATGTTCAACCCTCTGCAAAGTCTGCAAAGCACTTTATGGCTGTCTGACCCATTTGACCTTCCAACAACCTTATGAGGGGGATTGTATTATGTCTCCTATTTTACAGAAGAGAAACTTGAGGATTATATCTATCTGAATCACTTGCTAAGTGGCTGGAGAGATATTGTATAGTATGCACCCTGCATTCCTTCTAAAGTGCTTCTTGGAGATGCCCATGGACGCCTTGAGGGACAACATGAGAACCACTCTGGAATCTACTGGACTGATTTATGGTCTTCCAGCCAGAGATGCACCTGGCACTGCATTGGACCCTTTATCTGGCCCTGAACTAGAGATGATATCCTTCCCGAGGTCAGCCCCCATCTGAAGTGTCATTCCCGGGTCCTGGGGAGTAGGCAGATGAGGGGAGAAACAAATGGCTGCTCATTGACTATATTTTATCCTAGACAGGATCACTTTGGAATACAGAAACTGCAAGGTCTCTTCCTAAGAGCTGAGAGAATTTTTATTTTCCCAATCCACAACATGCCCTTTAGTGACCTAATAAACTCTGGGGGAGGTGGGGGCTACTATGTGTGCAGGTCCCTAAGACCACATAAACAGGATTGGGAAGAGATACAAAATAAATACTGTAGGAGACACTGACATTTCATTCATTTATTCACTTACGCATCAATTCATTCTACTAATAATACTTATGGTGAACCTCCTAGGTACCAGGCATGCTGTTGTCAGAGCAGGGAATACGTGGCGAGCAAAAATTCAGCATCATCATCACATTTGTTTACCTTATGGAATTTATAGGCTAGTTTGGGAGACTCATATTAAATAATTAACCATAATAAAATCAACAGCTGTGATGAGTTCCCAAGGGGAGACTAACGGTTCTATAAGAGCACATGGACGAGGAATCTGAGCTAGGCAGGAGGAAGGGATTGGCTCAGACCCGAAGGGTAGGTCAGGGTGAGCAGGACTGGGAGCGGAGATGAAATGCTGACTACAAGATGTCAAAGCCCGTCATCATGGCCTTGGTGCGAAGGCCATCAAGAAAGTTAAAATACGTCTGGGCAAGCAAAATACACAAACAACCACTAGTCACCTCAACAAGTCAAATATATCTTGCTGTGACATGGACTAAATCTGTAGAATGTTATGTAAAACAAAGGTTGGGGCCTCTCGCTGGCTGGAAAAATGAGTGTGATTAAAGACTGGCCGACTGGGTGGATGAGCACTTTCTGTTAAACACGTTGATCATATTTGAGCATTCTAGATTCTACACAGCCACTAAGCAATAGCTAACAGGCAACAAGATCTGTTGACCTTGGCCCATGTCACAGACAGAAAAGCTGTGGCAGAAAAGAGACTTTCCATCTTGATGAGAGTTAATGAAAGATACTTCCGATTGCTCCAGTTCATTTTACCTGCTCAGCACCCCCAAGGCCCTGCCGGCTCACCTGTTTTAGCACTTATTTATGAGCCCCTTTTCTTGGTGCTGCACCATTCTCTGGGCTCTGAAGAGATGGTGCTAGTCTCTAAATAATCATATTTTCACAGTAATTAAAAGCCAAATCCCCAAATCCCTAAATGCTATGAGCAGCTTGAATGCCTGTATTTTGCCTTAACACCGAGCATCTCTAGGGTAAAGGAAATCATGAGAGAAGAGACTGAAATGACTTAATTGCAGAGAGAGGCAGCCTTACAACGAAGCGGAAGTGGACCAAGAGGAAGGGAAAGCTGGAGCTTGCGCTGAGAGGGCACGCTAAGGAGAGACCCCAGGGGTCCTGGCCTTGGCCTGTCCTCAAGTGCTGACCGCTGTGGGGCCTGGCCTGGGTCCCGCAGGCCAGGAGAGGCCCCGTGAGGGTATCTTTCTGCCAGAGTGATGAGTCCGGGCTTCCCACTGACTAACAGTTCTTAAGGTGAGAGGGGTGAAGAGGGAATTTCAGCTATTACGGCGTTAGTTTAAATTGGAGTCAAGAACGAAAGAAAAGCCACAACTGAGATTGGCCCAACCAAGTCACTGCTTTCATCCAGCTGCCTCTTGGACTAATTTAGGGATTACAGGACCTACCCCTCAACCCCCCGCAAAGCTCCAGCATAGCAAAATCAAGATCAGGTTGTGAGGCCACACCAGACCAAACTGCCACCTATATTTTTAGGGCTGCTAATCCCTTAGAAAAAAATTGGAAGAAAACGTTGGGGGAAAAATGATCACTTAACATTACTAAACACATCATTTTCCATTTTTTAAATCAAAGCCCTTCCTAGAATAAGAAAACTGACAGTAAGAGTCCAAGAAAAGGCTCTTAAGTGAAACATTTTAAAACATACTTACACAATAATGCCTTCCCATGCAGAAATAACAATAATTATAACAGTACAACAAGCACTACAATTTATAGCATACTCATGCTAAGCACCTTGATAACTGCTTTACACAGAGTAAAACAATATAAGCGCCACAATCTGAAGTTAGTACTATTACCCCCGTTTTACAACTAAACACAGAGGCTGACAGAAGTTCAATAATTTGTCTGGAATTATGCAGCCAGTAAGGAAGGACAATTAAGAGTCCAAACATGGTCTGTCTGAAGTTGAAGTACGAGAACTGCCAGATTCCACCAGCATTTTGCACTGGCTGTATTTCCAGAAAAGAGGCACCGATGGAATCGTGCAAAGAACTGAGCCCTGAAATTATTTTGGTGCTTGTTCCAACCGGTAATTCAAATAAAAGTACGACCAGACCTTAACACACAGCACGTACATGTGTGCTGACATTAAAATGGCTTATTTCTAGGTGTTTCTGATTGTTGTATTCTAGGTAAGTTAATGTATTTCTAGTCTGCCTTTTTTCTCTCTTCTCTGCTCTGAGAGGATGCTAGGCACACGCTCAAGTTGTCTGAAATTATCTTAAACCGAAAAAACCAAATCAAGCTGTGTCCATTCAGTTTACTTGTTACTATGAAATCCTCCAGTCGTCAATAACCCAGTGATCAAACAGATAGGCACAGAACCCTTGTTCTCAACCTTCCCCCTGGGAGACTGAGTGAAGACTCCTTGGAATAATAATAAGAAAGAATAAGTTAGTAACTAGTTAATTTTTTTAAAAACCCCTAAGTCAGGGCACATTACTTGCTTGCATGTCAGGTCCCCAATTGAGGGTGCAAGTGAGAGGCAACCACACAGTGACGTTTCTCTCCCTCTCCTTCTCCTTTCCCCTCTCTCTAAAAAATAAATAACAAAACAACAAATAAATAAATTTAAAAAAAAATGTACTCTTAACATTTAAAAAAAAAAAAAAACCCTATAACTGAGACTGAGTGAATGTAAACTGAATTAAACTGAGACTGAGTGAATGTAAACTGAATTAAGATAGTTTCATGTTCTTCTTACTCCTTCTGTGGAAATGAGGAGGAGGTGATGTGAGGGGGGAGTCTCTTGGGTGGGTGTGTTAGATGGGTCCTTGGAAAGTAGCGCAAGTTAAAGACAGAAAATATCCATCTGAATTCAAGGTCAGACACCCCCCCTCCGCCCCCCAGCACAACAGCAGCAAAGCACTAGAGTGTCAGAAGAGCACCCACTTAGCCCTCAGACCACAGGCTGGCTGGGCATCTTCGCCTAAGTCTACTTGCACGCTAATTTATAATTTACACAAGGTACCCAGGCGCGGAAGCTGAGACATAAAATATTTATTGACAAAGGGACAAGTTTCTCGTTTTAAAAATATATGTTTCTTTAAATAAACCTGCAAATTCCATCTTCTCCCATTTACTTATTGAGCCTTATGGGCAATTTAAGCCCTGATTTGTGTTTGTGTGCGTGTGTGCGTGCGTCTGTCTGTGTAAGGAGAGCAAAAAGATTCTATTTTCTCCCTGAAACCTGTTATCGTAAAAAACCCACGATTCCTTAAGACTGGAAAAGGGGTGTGGCGCCCATGTCTCCTTGAGATATCTTGCACAGAAGGTATCCCCGAGATGCTGGAAAATTTGGTCCACATAATTTACCTAGGGTACACTGATGTTAACCTACAGATTTTAGACTGGGGCACGAGTGTGAAAATCGAACTTCAAACTTGCAAAGCCACAAATCAGCAAGTGTGAAACCCTGATGCACATTTGGGCACTAGAGGCCAGAAGGTAAGCAGACCACGCTTTACCATTAATTCTGTTTCCAGCAGGAAAATAATGTGATAGGAACCCCAGCACAGGCTCAGTTGTTTCGGAACAGACTGGCTGGCCAGCGTTCACAGCTCAGGATATTACTATCCATTACAAATGTAGGCTCCCGATTCCACCAGTAGATGGGGCACATCCACATGTCAAGTGTTGCCACTAAACGGCCCAGTGAGAAAAAGGGGTCCTGCTTCCTCCTCCTCTTCCTCAGCTCCCAACCAAAGTCAAAAAGATGCCAAAGGGGGAGGAGTAGGATGTATCTCAACTCTAAAGGAGGCAGCTGATTATTTCTCTGACTTCTCTTTCTCTCATAACCGTAAAAGGGAGTGGGGGCTATGGAGGGATGGGGGCGGGGGGGGGGGGGGAATCACGGGAGGCCGGCTCAGAAGGAAGATGCCTACTGCCCATCCCATTCTGATATACTCTCTAAAGCACATCACCCATTCAGTCACTCACTTATTCCTACTTTGGACCAGTAGTTACTGAGTGCCTCCTAGATGCTGGCACTGCGCTGGGCTGCATGCTAGATCTCAAACAGAAATGGGGTGTGCCGCCTGGAGTTCATCATCTGCTGGTGGTGCAGACCCTGAAGAAATGCAAGGCACGGGTGGCTTCAAATCCCGAAGGGGCGCTGAAGGACTGGTGGGCACTGGAGTGATTACGGGAGGGAGGTAGCACCTGAGCAAAGATTAGGTGGCCGGGAGAACCCTTCCTGCAGCAGCAACAGCAGCACTACAACAGCCAGAGGGCTGAGGAAAAGCCAGCTTCCTAAAGGGGGCGTGAGAAGGACAACTCGGGAGGTGGGGACCATGGGCACAGAGCTCCACCTGATCCAAGAAAGGACCTGGGGAAGTCAAGGCAGCCTGGGTGGTGCTGGCAGAGGGAAGGAAGGCAAGTGAGAACGGCCAGCCGAAGACATTAGTCTCACAGCAGTGGGTGTCCCTGCCTTTGATGCTTATTCATGCACTCCAGGGGAAACACACACGCACACACACACACACGCACACACACACACATACACACGTATATAGTGCTTAATTTGCTACACGCTGTTTTTTTTACTTACATATATAAACTTCATTTACTTCTCAAAATAACCCAAAAGGTAAATACTATTTCTGTCACGCCCTTTTCACAGATGAGGAAACAAAGGAACAGAGAGGTTAAGTGTCTTGCCCACAGTCACACAGCTATTACGTGGCAGAGACCAGATTGAAACCCCAGTGGTCTAACGTCAAAAGCACATGCCTTCTCTTCTACATTCTGATGATTCTCAGAAGCATAATTTTATTTCAATATTACTGCATATATTTTGATGCGAGTATAAGGCTGGGCTTTTACATTTAATTCAATAGCATTTTTGCTTTGTTTTGTTTTGTTTTGTTTTTGATGGGCGAGAGGACCTAAGTGGCCCAAACAAGGAACATACAATTTGGCACAGAATACGGGCTAGAGAGACTGATCATATGTCCTCATAATCAAGCACAATTATGTACCCCGACTCTTGCCAGACACCCGCTTCCTTGTGAGTCTGGGTTCGGAACACGGGGTCCCCAAAGGACTGTAAATCAGCACACTGGCTATCTCCACCAAGTTCCAAACAGATGTTCACCTTGCTCGTACTCTCCCAGGCTCCAGATGGCTCCAGATCCTGGCTCCTTCCTCCTGCAGGCCCTCAAATCACACTTCAGTGTGTCAGCAAAGCAGCTCAGGAAGGAGGCTGCAGGGAGCAGACCTGGTGCAGCTCTTGCAGAAGCCCTGTGGAGTTCAGCGGTATTTCGTACAAACGTGCACAAAAGGAGCCATAAGCCGAGTTGGTATGAATCACCGCCAGCCTTGACTACCTTGATACAATCTTCCAAAAGATGAAGTTGTTTTACATGTAGCAGGAAAAGTTCCCACTGCCAGGTAGCCGGGGTCTGCAATAATTTATTCGAAACGTTTCCAAAGACAAGTACATAGAATTTTACTACAGCGACATAATAGTAAGACAATTCCAAACTATCCCATCCTCCCAAAAGGGAGAGCAGTGATGCTGAAAAGGTGATTCCAGCAAAATTTAAAAAAAAAAAAAAAAAAAAATCATAAGTACATGTTCCAAACCAATAGCAAAAACTCAAAATAAAAAAAAAAATCAGAAAATTTAACAAATTCCATTCTCTCCTGGACCAAGAAACAGGTTCACACATTTTTCTTTCTCCCTAAATTAAAAGTATCCTTGCCATTCTCTAGTGATTTATGCACCTGGATAATAAGAAACCCCAGCGCACAGGGCAGGGTTAGCAAGCCTTGCATGATTTCTTTTTTTTACAGCAGCCTAGAGATTTCCTACTTTCCCTCTCGCTTCTCCAAAAACACAGGGCTCTTTAAAAAAGTAGAAGCGAGGGCTTCTTTTAAGATGCTGTGCTTCCAGCCTTCATGGACCTGCGTAAAAGAGAAATTAACTCATCTGAGAGTGAGAACAAGATCTTAAGATGCGTTGATCAACCCCCGGCACACATTGTTGATTTTGTTGGCATCCCTTGTAAATTTCACTCCCTACCTAACTTCTTGTGGAGGCCAAAGGCTCAAATCAAACTTCGTTTACCCTGCAGCAGCAACTGAGAGGCCTAACAGATCACCTTGCCTTCGGTAGGTGGCGGGTGGGCCTCAAGATTATAGAGTGAGAACAGCATCAAATGGGCTTACTTAGAAATGGCTTCTTTTTGTCCTCACTTTATGAGAATTTTCTCTCTTTTCTTCATCCCTCTTGGACCCTAGGCAACTAGAGCATTTCACACCCACTGTTCCCTGTCTGCCACCTTCTATAGACAGAGATAATTATGGGTAAGGCTATTTATTTCTGACTGTCAAAACTCACAGCAAGGCTTACTAGGAAAAGGCATCTGAAATGTATCCCATCTAGAGATGACGGCACTAATCGTATAAACTGTGTAAATAACCAGCTGTCTGTACACATTGAATATGTAGAAATGCATTTGCACTAACAAATGTTGACACTGAGTTATGTTTCAATTTACCCTGGGGGGGGGGGGGGCAGGGGGAGTGGGCGCTAGAAGAGGGTGGTATAGCTTATCTTTACATGGAGTTTGCTTTCTTTATGTAAAAGCCAAATGTATAAAATGTAAAGCCCTGTAAAACTGAAAATTATTTAAGAGATGTTATTTAATTATAAAATATAACTTTCAATGAAGCAGAGACCTTATCTCAAGGTCTCAGGGAGGTGAGGTGGTTGCCAAAAGTCACAGAGCTGGTGAGGGGCATCTCCAGGATTCAGCTCAGGCCGAGAGCTCTAACTTAATTGCTACAAAGTGCCACTGTGTGCCCAGCTGGCCCACTGAACAGATGGTTTACAATCAATCCCACCTACTCCTTAGAAATGCCCAGAGGTAGTGAGTGCTTGGTAAAGCCAACTTTCAGGTACAGAGGGTATTATTTATTCAGGAACCAGCTATCAATCAATCAAAGTTACAGAAACCAACACTTCAGTCCTTTTGGGGGCTATCTCTCAACAGAGCAGGATTAAGCCATTCTTTGGAGATGATTCTGTGGGCTGGCAAAAGTTTTGGTGGGTTGGTAGATCTTTTCTGAAACTATTTCTACGCTGTATGAATCTCTGTCTAGGAATTTGTTTCCCTGGCCTTTCAAAACATGAAATGCATTTTGCTTGGTTCATAGATCTAACCTCCCTTGCTACTACCGTTGGCAATGAAGCCAAAGCGCTGAAAATACAAAACGACTCTGAAAATGTCCCAAGGACACTGAATTTACTTTCCTTACCTCTAATCCACTCCCTGTTAAAAAGAAAGCTTGGGGAAATTTATAGCCCAGGAAGATGGGGTGGGGGGATGCTATTTAAATACAAAATGAGAGAGAGAGAGAGAGAGAGAGAGATTGAGAGAGAGAGAGAGAGAGAGAGAGAGAGAGAGAGAGAGTGTGTGTGTGTGTAGCGGGGGTGGGGAGTTGAAAGAAGGGAGTGAGTGGAAGGAAATGTCCATCTCCACGGGCAATTCAATTTTGGCTGCTCCATGGAAACAAACCAATTAGTATGGAATGTCAAGGTGTTTTGTATGAATTGGCCACCTGCCCATTATGAATTGGAATGGGATTAACTAGCTCATTCCAAACACTCCGCAAACAGCAAACGGTCATATAATAACGATTTTCAGTCACCAACATCCTGGCTGGATTAGAGACTTGGAGGTAAAAAGGCTTGATAAACTCCTAACAATTTTCAGAGTAACTTCCCCTAAACACATCTGTTCATCTTTCTTTCTTCTCTCTTAGCTTTTATTTTTTAAAAAGCTGCATGTTAATTGGGAGGCTGTATGTTCTTCTGGACATAAACATTCCTACCAACCCACCAGCCTGTTAATAAACAATTTGCTCTAGCACATAAATCTGCTGGTCCCCTATGTTTGCAGTCTTCAAAGTCCCACAGAGAAACACATGACTATCCGATGTGCAAGTTTAATTCAACCAAAGGTTCTAGGACCTGTCCACCTCTGAGAGAGAAGCACTATGAAGCTTGGGTTCAAGACTGAGGAATTCAGCACATGACTGACGCCATTAGCCCTTTTAATTATTTGCCTAAACTTCGAATTACTGGACTTTTCCCTTGTTCCAGATACCAAGTCCATATTTTATATTCCAGGCTCAGGAACTTGGCTCCAGGGACCACCATGAGCCAATACCATCTTTGCCCATTCAAATGGAGCCTTCCACCTGGAAGAGAGTCCAAAGTGGAGTTCAGCCCAAAGCACACATGGCATCCCTGTGGGTTCCTGTATTGGATAACTCCTGCCTTCCTTCCCAGCATTCATTTCCCCTCTGGGGAGCTACCCAGTTCCCTTGGCATGGGTGGGACTGATCCCCACTCCCAACCCTGGGGCCATTATGTGGTCCCCAGGCCCCAGTTTCTCCAGGTACAGTGCTGCGATCCTTTAAGCCAATATGGCTGCTTCCTTGGGTCAGGCTCTTTTAGCCAATGTTGGTAATGTCTACAACAGAGGTAGGAAGAAACTATATATATCCTGCCACACATTCTCATTTCCAAATGGTGTGTTACAATGAAAATACACCTCAGGACAAATTCGGGAGTCCTGCCAAAATCCTCGCCCAGGAAGCAGACAGCAATACAGCCGAGGTGAGAAGCGCCAAGTGCTCTCTCAAGGGTCTGCCGCTAGACTTCCTCCACTCCCCTGCCCTGGGGCCCTCGGCACCTCCCCAGTGTCAAGTGCCTGCCACAGACTCACTATGTGTCCAACTCTGTGGTCCCTGCTGTGTGTGTTCTGCTCTGCAGGCTGGACCTCCTGCCAGCACACAAAGGTCCGCACCCCAACTTCGCTCCACTCTAGTTGGTAAGCCTTCCCACTGCCCAGGTCCTCCCGTTTGCTCTATGAACCCCCATTAATTTGTCTATGCCTGCCTCCACGTTCACAATGGGCAAGAACTCAATGAAAGGAACCCAATTTGAATGCACAGTATTCACACAGAAATGCCACCAGATGAAAAAGTTTGACCTCGCCCATGAAAACCACAGCATCTCTTTAACCCAGAGGTGGGAGGGATGAGCTGTAAGTTCATATGAAGTCAATTACCAGAAACTTCTGATCCTCCAAAACATCTCTCTCATAAACCATGCCTGGAAATTTAAATAAAACAAACTTAGTAAATTTGCTTTTTTGTTTTGTTTTCTGGAAATATCGGCATTTGCTGAAGGATAGCAGAGCAGGAACAAAGTCCATTTTCAATGTAACACTTCATTTCCTGGTATTCCTACTTAATGTCAGGCATAAAAACCACCAGCATATAGGTTTCTGATTTTAAAACAATCCAATCTGATTAAGCTGCATTTCAATGGATTCTGTTCCATAAAGAAAACTGAAATTTATACTTTTACCATAAATATTCATTTTTTCCCCACATGAAAAGAAATATATATTTTTTCTCCCTGAAATAAGGTTATGCTAGGTGAATAGTGCTCTTAATAATGTAGTTCTAAGAAAATCAAATCAAATATGAGTCCTTGGGATTATAAACTTAGTTTTGTTTTGTTTTTTTAAGATTTAGCAAAAATTCCATTTATCTTGGGAGATAATGCAAGAAAATAGTACAAGGTGATGCTGCTACCCTTACTGCAAGAATCAATGGCCCTCAAGCTCACAGCACGCCTGATTTCAAATGAGACTATTATTTCTGTGCCTTTAAGGCTTTGTCTTTTCCTTTAAAACAAAATCAGATTTAGGAAATGAAAAAGCTTTGTTTAATGATGACCCACCTCTTCACAAATTACTTCCATGATGGCTCACTTTTCTGAACACCGAACAAAACTCAATCTAAGGAAATTAGTTGTGACCATATGACATAGCTCTCAAATTTCCGGGTAAAATGGGATGCACAGCCTGATTAAAAATCCATCTTCAACTCCTAATTTCCTCCTAGGACTTTCCAGGTGTGGGTTCCCTGTATTCAAACATCTGGGCATCTGCTCACCTTCAACATTTGCTGTCAGACTGTTCTTTACTAAGGGCTTTGCAGACCTAGTTAACACAAAAGGTGTCCCGTAGGAGCTGACAATCAATGTCACGAGTGGGCAGATAGAACGAGGAGAGAGAGACCTGATGTTGGTATTTACATCTTGGATATACCATTTTGTTTCCAATTTCTAGCACAATGTCCAACAGACTATACCGGTTCCCACATAGCAGGTTTGCTAGCAGTGAGTCTGTGCTTGTGGCCACGTGGCTCATTTATAACCTGTCTTAAGTTCTGTTTCATCTTCCCGTCATGCAGCTTGCTCTAGAGTGGGCTGCCCCTTTCCACAGCGAGTGTTACGAAATAGAAACCAGCTTTACCACTCCACAAAGCACAGAGTGTGAGGGCCTGCTGAAAGCAGGGGCTGTGCCATTCTGTTTTGTGTCCAGTGTCCATCTCTAGGACCCACTGGGTACACTATAAATACTTCCTGAATAAAATGAAGGAAGAGAGAGAGTTCACTTCAATGATCCAATTAGAAAAATCATGTTAGTATTACCAGCCATATTTATGGCAAACCCTGGCTGGTTTGGCTCAGTGGATTGAGCGTCGGCCTGCGAGCTAAGTGTCGCTGGTTCGATCTTCCAGTCAGGGCACATCAGAGAAGGAAAACTCTGACTCCAAAAAACCTCCGCTGCCTTGCGGCATACCTCTTGAGGGGAAAGGCTAAGGGAGTAAACCCCGACAGAAAATCCGGAGCCGGAGTCCCTAAGGCGGTTTGACGTTGTAGTCAACACCGGCAACTCCTGCGGCGCACCTGAAGCCAAGCTGTATTGACTCCGTCTTTCCCTTGGACCCTTCAGCTGCGAAGAGAGGGGGGGTCTGCTGCATGGGCAACAGCAGACCCTCCATATCACCCTGCCCAGGCTCTGTAGCTTCAGCTTCACTGGAGAGGACGCTCCAGCGTCATCGCAAGATGTCGATTCAACACGGGAGGAGACAGATACCGTGTCACTCCCGAGTCGGACTGCACAGCCATTCTCGGCGGTGCAGATAGACTCTTAAGAAGCTACACCATCGTCTCTCGAGACGGACGGCTGCTGACGGATTTATGGCAAGGCCAGCTAAGGTTCCTTTCTACAGAAGGGTATAAAGCAAGAGAGAGAGAAAATATGTAAAAGGACAAACACTCGTTGATTTTGAACTCCAAGGCCTGAAGTCAAGCTTTGCCTTTTTTACAGTTTTTTTCATATCGCCTACGTGTTACAGTAGTATTTAAAAATATCCCCCAAACTGCCCTTCTTCACTTGTAGCAGGATCCCCAGAGGGTTTCCTGCCACAATCAAGAAAGAATCGACTCTAATGGCACTTTGATTATTTTACAGTACAGTTATTTGAAGTATATGACACCTTCTGAACATGCCCCTATTACAATGAACTCCAAGCAGAAATGTCTTTCTACTGCTTTATGTATAAATGCATATATCAGAATACCTGGCACCCACAATAGGATCAGGTGACAGGCAAACTCTTCCTCCGAAAGCTCCGTAAGAAGCCCTCATCCTCTGCTCTGTGAGGGGCTTTTGCACACATCTGTTTCCGCTCAGTCCCCCAGAGAAGTCTAAAACCTAATTAACCAATTAATTTGCAAATATATTCTAATTTATTCATGGCAGATTTTCCTGGGTGTTAAATTATCTGACAGCGGACCATATGCAGTACACAAGAGCAGGACCTCACTGAAATACCACAGGTTACCCCAACACAAGGATGGCTATGCACACTCCGGTCCACACAAATTGCCATCCCCCAATGAGAAAATGCACTGGCATTCTGTCCACCCTGATTAGGCTGCATATGCTTTGGGGAAGCATTGCTAAATGCAATTGTGGGAGCAGAGGGATGAAAAACCAAACCCAAGCATGTTTCCTGCAAGTGCTTCCGCAGGATACCTTAGCGGAGGGGTGGGAATGGTTGCCTAGGGCCAAGAAATTGGAGGAAAAGGGTAACATTGGGTTGGCTAAAAAGTCTGTTTGGTTTTTGCCGTAGGATGGCTCTAGTAGCACTCAGTTGTCTTTAACTTCATCTGAAACAACTTTGTTAGACTGTATTGTGACAGCTGTCCTAACAGCGTGCATTTAAAAAAAGAACATCAAAATTGGTGAATGTTTAATATCGAAGATGGAAGCAAATAAGCAACATTTTCGGTATACAGTATTATGCTTTATTTTTTCAGGAAAGGTAAAAACGCAACTGAAACTCAAAAAAAGATTCGTGCATTGTATAGAGAGGGTGCTGTGACTGATTGAATGTGTCGAAAGTGGTTTGTGAAGGTTCGTGCCTGAGATTTCTTGCTGGACGATGCTTCACAGTCAGATAGACCAGTTGAAGTTGATAGCGATCAAATCGAGATATTAACTGAGGACAATCAACATTATACCACACAGGAGAGAGCCAGCATACTCAAAATATCCAAATCAATAAAGTAATTGGTGAAAATAAAAAATGAGTCCCTTATTTTTATGGAAAAAACCAAATGGATTTTTTGGCCAACCCAATATGACAAGTTGTTTTTCTTAATCTGTTTTCCTGGGGTGGAAGAAGGGAACTTTAAGTTATAGGAAAAGTGTGCTCTGTCAGACTGGGAATTACTGTTCTTAATTTGCATGCAGAGCTCTGTTCTATAACAAAGCAGCCACAGCAGGTAACATTGTTTACTCAGGCAATCAAGTTAATTTACTGAACTTGTGCATTAAAAAAAAAAAGATAGGATGTTCTTAATTACTACATCGCAATGTTTTATGCAGCTCAATGACTGTATAGCTACAGATAACAATTGAGAATAACACTATCAAATGTTACAGGGATTACCTAATTTACCAAATGAAGAGTATCTCAATGCACATTTTGTTCCCAAAAATACGGAGTGTGGATTTTAATGTTTACCATCAAAAGCTAGGGTAGCTGCTAACTGTGTAGCATTAAAAGAGAAGCTGAATTTTTGACATTATTCTTTCCAAAAGATAAAATATTATTTTTAATATTAGCAATATGGTAAAGAAAGAAATGTCAATATCATATGATGCAGTTTGGTATCTAATTGCAATAATATAAATTCTAGTATTTACTCAATTTCTATGATCTCTAAACACATGCAAATCAAATACTGAGGTAGTGAAAAAAACTAAAAAGAAATGCACATCCAGTTTTGGGTTGAGGGAGGGTTGAGGAAGCCAAGACAAGATTTTACATAACAGACTGAGTTTTCTACAACAAGGAATAAGGGGAAGTTAAAAATGGTTTTAAAGTTCTTACAGAAAATACCTGGATCGGTCAGTTCAAAATCGTTCCCTAAAAGAGTACCCTTTCAGTGCAAAACTCTTTTTAAAGACAAAATGAAATGGGGATGCATTAAAGAACTAGAAAAAATTAGCAGGCACACTTCAGACCAATGTAGACCACCCTCACCCTTGCAGAAGAGAATTAAAGTGACATGTGTCTAGGCTGTGCATTGGACTGATCTGTGACATTCACACAGATAGCAGTTCATCAATACTCAAGATTCAGCTGGTATTTTTGGTTTTCATTTCTGGGGTTTCTTTGTGTAGAATGCCACCAAAACCACACACTAAGACTTTCTTCCTCTGTCTTGAAAGACAGGCGGTGTGTCAAATATAAGGTTACAAGGTGGCCTGGGGGAATTTTTCAGGTGTCTTTTGCACCCAAGATACCTCAGTCCTCTTCATCCTTACGCCTCAGCATTAGTTTAAGTGTAAAACAGTAGGTAAGTAAAGGAGCATATAATGAGGAGTCCAGTTTATTCTAACCACGAGAAATTCCTAGATTTTAAATAATCATTTCTTTTTAACATAGAAATGAACAGAGAGGGATGAAATGGATTTGGTAGATAATTTAATAATGCATGATAACAAATGGCTGTATATTTTCAATTTATTTGACATTTATTTTTCAGTACTTTTCCCACTATATCTTTAAAATAGCAACTTGATCCCCTTACCCCAATTATCTTGGGTAATTAGCTAAATGAGCTATCATATAGCCTTATCCATTGATCTGCTAACTCTCTTATTCATGTCTCTGGAACACTGTAGGCAACACTTCACTGACAACACGAACTTCACACATTCAAATGGATTCCGGTACAGATGATTACAGAAACTAGTAAATCCATTCCTTTTCCATCCTTCTTAGCATCAAGTTCAGGTGCCTGTGTTTTTAAAATTACCCAGTTTTTTAAACATTGCTTTATTTCCTGAATTCCTTCTATTCAGGGGTCCATTAGGATCTCCTACAGTAGGGTACTAGCCAGCTATTGCCTCTACATATAAAGCTGCAAGAGGGAAAGATGTTAATCTGCAGCTTGAGGGAAAACTAACGCTAAGATATGGTCAGGTTTTCTATGTAGTATGAGACATCTAAAGACAACAGCAATGGTGGTATTCTTCTCTATGCTTTATTTTGTTATTTATTCATTTTTCGAGAGAGAGAAACATCAATTTATTGTTTCACTTATTTATGCATTCATTGGTTGCTTCTTGCATGTGCCCTGACCAGGGACCGAACTCGCAGCCTTGGAGTATCAGGATGACATTCTAACCAACTAAACTATATGAAGGCTGGGAATCATCCACGCAGGATGATCAGCTAAAGGTCAGGGATGGAGAAGTAAGAAGCTTCAGTTTCTGTCCCTTCCTGTCTCCTGTTTCTAAAGCAACAACTGTGATTTCAGAGCACTGACTGCTAATTTCACATGCAAAACTGTTTGAGGCAATGTTCCAACTGTGTTCGAATGACTTGTCAGGGTCACCCTTTTATTTGCTATATTTCCATGATGCTTAAGTGGGCCAAATAATCAGTTGTCAAGTTCCAACTTAGCAGGGGAAGAATTGAGGGGAGGAGAAAAAAGGTACAGGACAGAATTCAGGTGCCCCTCAACTTAACGTAGGGTTACATCTCAATAAACCCATCATAAGTTAAAAATTTTGTAAATCAAAATACTACACCTGCATAGCTTAGCCTAGCCTACCTTAAACGTGCTCAGAACCCTTATGCCAGTACTCTTGGGCAAAGTCATGCAGCACAAAGCACACACTGCACAGTACCTGCTGTCTACCCTCATGACCTCTCTGCTGCTGCCCGGCAGCATGAGAGAGTATCCTACTGCATATTGCTACCCCAGGAATAGATAAAAATTCAAAAACTGGTTTCTACTGAATGCATAATGCTTCTGCACCATTGTTAAGTCTTACCATCATAAGCTGAACCACTGTACGTCAGGGACTGTCTGGATAGTGGGAAATTGAGAAACACAGATCAGGGCCCGGGACTGCAGGTTTCCGGCTCAACAAATGCCCAGCTGGCCCTTCCCCCCCCCACAAGAGGTGTGGACAGGGGCTGCCCCAGGCCCTAAATCAACCTCCCGGGCAGCGAAGGGGGCAATTGCTGAGTGCAAAGAGGGATGCCGGAAACGATAAGCACCTCGCTGACGCTTTCTTTAGGACACAATTAAATTCACCCAACAAATATTCTTACACCAATTGGTGCCAGGCCCTCAGCTAGATGCCCACCCTGCAGAGATGAATAATATCCAGGCCTTGACTTACAGGAGCTAAGAGTTCATCAAAGAGCAGCGATACAGGGCGATAAATACAACATGCTGGGAGGGCACTCAGAGTTTATCAGGGTGCGCTGAGATAGAGAAGCGTCTCAGTCACCAGGGGCGTATCCAGAGGAAGTGACACTTGAGATAAATTTTAAAGAATGACAGGATTATCGGAACAGAGAGGGAGGAATACATGCGCCCAGCTGGACACAAATGCGTAAATGCAAAGAGAGCACAAAAGAAGTGGGGACTTGGCGACAGAAAAGCAATTTATTCCAGAAGCATTCAAATTGATTTTAAAGGATACTAGACCCAGTGGTTAGGGATGGATTCTTAAAAAAACTTTTTGTTTGAGTCTTCTCCCTAATCCAATACCCAACAGGCAGTGAAGTACTGAACACAGACACAAAATTAAACAATCCCTGGTCACCAATAATTGGAGGTTCATTTACTTATTCATCATTCATTCTTCATTGAACAACTATCAATACATATTAAGTCCCGGGCACTGTTCTAGGGTATCGGAACTACAGCAATAAACAACCGAAAAGAACTATGAGAAATTCTCACAGCGGACATTCATGGAGATTGGAGCTCCCAGGCTGTGGGGAAGGGAATGACATTAGAATAAGGAGACAATATGGTGAGAGAGGAGCCTGCTTTTCTGTATACAGTACAGAGCTCCTGCAGGTACCTAAGCTTAACCAAGACTCAGCGCATGTCAGAGGCTTGATTTAATCAGCCCTAATGACTGAGTGGATTGAAGACCCTGCATCTTAATTACAATCTCTTTTGCGCGCTGCTTTCCTTTTTGGTCGCTTCACCTTTGCCCAGCACAGACATCAACGTTTGCCATGACCGGAGGCTACTACAGCTGAAACGGCTAGGCCTTTGCTGGCCTCATCAGGGAAGGTCAGTGACTTAATGAGGAACTATGTGGACAGCTTCAAAGCTGGACCCACTGCTCCAAGGAAAGCCCCAGGGAGGGAAGAGGTGGCAGGCCCTGGTCAACTCCACACAAGACCTCCCGGGGATCCCTGGCCAGATTCGGCAAAATTGAGACTTGTCCCCACTGTAGCACCACTGCAACTAAGCTGAGGTGAGAAAAAATAATTAGGTCCCAAATCTGCATTAAAACATTTTTGCGGGGTTTCGTTCTTTAAGTGGAAAACTGTTCCCATGTGGTCTATTTTTAAGCATTTTATTTTAAAGAGATCAGAAACCTTTTCATGATGAAATTGCTCAGTGGGAGATTTTAGAGTACTGCTACTTAAAACCAGCCTAAGGATGACAAAGCAGAGGAAGTGCACGGATGGTCTGAGTCTGTGGGAATACAACCACTTCGCCCCCTTGTATCAGGAGCATGGCTCACAAAGGTCATGAATACAATATGGTAATTGTTCATTTTGTATCCAAGCTGGTTATCGAAATACTGAAATCAAGCAGAATTTCATATTTGGGGCAGGTACTAGTTCATTAACATTTTTTTCTTTTCAACTACAAGTTTTAACTGTTTTCCCCCAAATGAGACAAAGGCACTATTTCAAGTAATTGAGGGCATCTTGGTTATGACAAGCTGAGGTTATTTAATCTCGTGGTGTCAATTACTTTATTAAGAGAAATAAATATGCAACCTATTAACCAGAATCTGATTTTCTATTATAGGCTCAGACACATAGTTAACAAATGTGATTGCCCTGACTGTATAGTTCACTAAAATAAAGTCAAAAGAGAAACCCACTGGAAATAAAGGACTTAGTTCATTCACTCACCAAATGTTTGGTGAGCGTCACCTGTGTGCCAGGCACCTGTGATACATCATTGAAAACAAACTAATCCAGCATTAAATAAACAAACAGGGCTCTAGAAGTTAGGTGTCCTAGCTCAGGGATGGCCAAGTTGCTATGAGTCAGTTTAAAGTCTCTGCAGATATGAAAACCCATGGTTCTACATGCAATTGGTTCACAGCTCTCTCCTCCCTCCCACCATCACAGGAGTCCAGCTTTCCAATCTTTCTGTCATTCCATTCTAGAAGCTGAGAACTACGAACAGGCACTACAGTGTGATAAATGTGGCAGCCAGTCAGCTTCAACTAAGCAATGCTGCAGTAACAAATGACTCCAGCATCTAGATCAATGGCCTATCCTGTGTTGGCTGTGGGCCATGCTACCCAACTTTGTAGGACCCAGGCTCTGGGATGGCTTGCCTAGAGGACATACTGCCTTCAGGGCAGAAGGAACAGAGAGAATGACAGCCATTCAATGACTCCTAAAGCTTTTCCTCCTACGTGGTACAGACGACTTGAGCTCACATTTCATCAGCCAAAGCAAGTAACAGAGAGGTCAATGCAGCAAGAATATACTATTATCCTACAGGCAGGAGTGGCTACTGAAACAACCGATGATGGGTTGGTCACAGCATACATCAGAGTGCAGTTAGCTACCAAAAAAGATGTAGAAATGATTTCCAACCCTTCAATCTCCCCAAACTTGTGATTACTATTAAATTGTGACCAAAATTTTTGAAGGAAAATAACTCCCTTTTACATCATAATTTCTCACCAGACCAGAAGCACACAGGATGCAGAATGAAACAAAAACAGAGCCCAGAGAAGTTTGAGGAGATTAATTTTTCCTTCTGTGGTTAGATGTCAAACAATTCCTTTTTCCCCTCGATCACTGCTTTCCACATGAAGGAAAAGGAACTCCAGAAATTATGGGGTGGAAGACTGCATTTTATTCTGCAGCTAGTAAATCCTGAGAGTCACGTGATCCTTACACAGCCAGGTGAAAGAAGACAGGCCAGGGTAACACGAACCTCTTGAATTTCTGTTCTGCAGTAATTAGATGGAATTATAATACTGGAAAGACATACCTTAGTAATTCAAAAGGGCATCCCAGGCCTTCCCAGTTTCTTAGCAACATGCCAAAGAATAAGCTTCAGGATTCAATCACACTGGTTCATATCAAGCATTAACATTTTTTTAATGCTGATTTCAGTTATGGTACAGCTTAGCAATGGTCATTCTATGATACTAAAGAAATCCAGAAAATATATAGTTGTCTTTTTGATGGTAGTCTTTTAGCCACTCTGAAAACAGAGAGCCTACCACTTGGGATCAACAATTCATAATCCATATAGGTGTTCACTGGACAATTCCTCCAACTTTGCTACATATTTGAAAATTTACAAATATTAATTTATATATAAAATATTAGGGGGGCATTTTTAATAATCTCAGAACTGAATGAGCCTTTAAACTCCAGGAGCAAACACTCTACATGCACAATCATGAATGAAGTTCTCTTGCCATGGATGAATAGTTGATAAGCCTTATAAACTTAAACAATTAGTACCATTCTACTAGCAAATTTGGCCCCATGCATGTATTCATAGCATTATACAAGGCATTCATCCAAAGAGAGTCTTAAGTCACAACATGCATCTAGAACTATACTTACCAGTTCTAGGTTCATTTGTTAAATTCAACAGACCTACGTACCAAATCAATGAATGGCCAAGTCACCAAAGCTAGCATACTGAATGAACAATTTTCTGCACCCACCAAATTTATGAACAACTTGTTTTTAAAATCTATTTATAGAGTTTGCAGTAATTGTATGTGATGGGATGGGCTGAACTTAAAAAGTTTTGTGAGATTTCTAAAGTTAGTGACAAGTTTCCATCTTGTCTTCATAGCATTAAAGGACTGATCAGTTCATCAAAAGCTACTGATGACTTAGTTTCCTTGAGAATGTTTACTATCTAGAAAACATGTTTCATAATTTAAATGACTCAGCAAAATACATGTATATTTTAAAGTAGATACTGCTTTGATATTTTTTTTTATTGTTGTTGGTTGGTTGGTTTTATCGACATTTTAACCATTTCAGGAATCTTTATCTTATGAACCTAAGCTTTCAAGTTTTGAATATTTCTTGTCTTGAATTAAGTGAGGTATTTAGGAACATATCTCCTTACTGAATATAACAAACTGGTAGAAATTAAATGCAGATTACTATAACATATACTCAACAAGAACAAGAATATTATGGCCTACTTGAGGGTAGTAGACTATGGATCACACATTACCTGTTTTTATAAATCCAGTTCCAGTAGAACAGCCAACATTCATTTATATACTGCTACGGCTGCTATTATGCCAAAACGGTGGCAGAGTTGAACAGTTTCAACAGAAACTATAAATCTTGCAAAGCCTAAACTATTTATCTGGGACTTTAAAGAAAAAGTTTATAATTTATGGTCTAGTTCATTACTGTACCCACAGCTCCTAGAGCAATGCCTGGCTAATGGGGGAAGGGGGACACTCTATAAATACTAGTTGAATGAATAAATGACTCTCGGTTTTTAACACAAGCTGGCCAGCATTTACCACTCATTTCAGTGTTCACCATCTTACAACCACAAGGACTGGTGAGGGGGTGCTGGTTCTTCATGGGGACACAGAAGTTAGGCAGGATGAGTCAATATAGTAGATCAAACTCCTTCTATGGTCTGAGGAGAGAGGTCAACTTAATGCAGTCCATTGGTTTGAAGCAACGTAAAAACCAACCCACATTTCTGCGAAGACTATACTGGGGAATGCCGAACACAACTAAGCTGGCCTGTCTCTAAAAACCCAAGTCACTGCTTGTCAGTAAAAAAACAAACAAACAAAAAAGAACTGAAAATATAGGTTGGCCAATATTTCTCTCTCCTTCTGAAGGCTGGCAGTGATTTTGTGGTTGCAGTGATGAGCTACCCTAAAAAGAAAGAAACCACAAAACCACGCCCATTGCTTCTCCCGAACTACAGTGGCTGCCGCACCCAACAAACATGTCTTATTCCAGAGATTCCCTGGGACTGTCCTGGCATAAAGCAGCTTCCACAGAGGTTATTATGATAAGAAAGACAATTAAGAAGTCAAGAAGTGATAAATCAAATGGGATATTTTGCCAGTTCACACTTACCTCAAGACTAAAGCCTGTTAAGAAGACTGTAACCAGACAAAAGCAAGTGATCTGGGATTTTTATTGTTGCTATTTAGTTTATTTTAAATGGTAAATGGCAGATCTGGTTGTTTGTTGCAGAAGGGAGAAGATGTCCAGCAGCCTACTTTAATTTCCTATTGTCTTAACATGTTAAGCACCATGTCAGTCACTGGTGACTGACACTATACTTTCTGCAAAGGAAGACAAAATAGGCTAGGCACTTAACGTGTTAATGTCCCTGCTATTAAAACCCTCCACCCCAATTAACACATTAAGTGCCATGTCAGTCACCGGTGACTGACACTATACATACTTTCTGTTCAGAAGACAAAACAGACTTGGCGCTCAACGTGTTAATACTCAGTTCTACCAGTTTCCGATTAGCCTCAGTAAAACCCCTAGGGTAGAATAAGAACATGACTGTGCTGTATGTAAACTCATTTCCTCCAAAGCAGGGTCACTTGACTAGTCCTCGGTACCTAGCACTGTGCTAGGTGCTCTGGGTATAAAAATATGAGCCCTGGCTGATGTGGCACACTTGGTTGGAGTGTCTTCCTGTAAAATGAAAGGTCACAGGTTCAATTCCTGGTCAGGGGGTCAGGGCACATGCCTGGGTTGCAGGTTTGGTCCCCAGTCGAAGGGCATATCAGAGGCAACTGACCAATATTTTCCTTTCACACTGATGTTTCTCTCTCCCTCTCTCTCTCTCCCGCACTGCCCCTCTCTCTAAAATCAGTAAGCATGTCCTTGGGTGAGGATAAATATATATTATGGCATTATACTTTTGTTTAGAGAGAGGCTTTGCTATCCAGGAGAAAGCCCTAAGCCTTTGAAATATCAAAGATTAAAAAAACAAAGAAAGCAATGAAGATAAAAATATTGTTAACACTCGATATACAAGGTGGGGCAAAAGTAGGTTTACAGTTGCTTGTATGGAAAATAATACAATAACTAATAAATAATAATACAAGAATAAACCATGTTTCGAGTACTTACCTCACCCTGTATGATGAAGGCATCTAACCCAGTTAACTCACCCCAGATGTATGCATGCTGTCCTCAATCACAAAAAAGCGTCCACTGATATGAGCTTGAATTTTCCTTTTAAGTCCTGGAGCATTTAAAAGGGGCCCAGGCCACCCAAAATTGGGGGGGGGGGGTCGTGGAGGGACCAAACTTTTAAGGTTCCGTTTGTTTGGTATCATCTCCTGGTCAACTTCTACTTTGTTTATAATCTTTTTTAGTCTCTGTGCTGCAATTTCTGAGATTACAATCTACTGCCAAATAATTTCACAAACTGCTCTTCACCAGCCCCAGGAGGTGCCACCAGTGAAAACAGCAATAAGAGCCCATCAAAATCATCCCAGCTGTGGAGCAACCACTGGCAAGTCCAACAAGCTGGAGCTGGCGCTGAGTCAATTCCCTCCTTCTTCTAAGGGCATGTCTCCTGATACCATTTCTCTTCTTGGCGTTCTGAGACCCCTCCTTACCTGCGTAGTACAGCAGGTCCTCAAAGAAAGCGTCCTTCACATTGTGTCATTGTAACATTGATGAGATGCTGTGGGAACTGAACTCTTACAGCAATTAGCCTAGAGTCAAGTTGATTTCCATTACACATCATCTTACTTACAGGAGCAAAACCTGTAGATGAGGTTCAGCGAGGACTTATCGTACACAGCCCCAAACTAGAGCTGTCCTCAGGAAAGGTCCCTTAGCTCGGCCACGGCTGCAGTGCCGTGCCGTTTGGAGGGGCAGGGAGCCAAGCGGCAGCTTTGTGTAGCCGTCTTTTCAGAAATCACAGATCAGCGGGAGTCTAGGCCAGACACCACTTGAACAGCATGAGCAGCAGGTAAACTGCCCTCAGACTTGAATGCATGTTTAAAAGTTTGAATTACACAGGGTGGTTCCTCTGTGAGGGGACACCAAAGTTTCCACGCCACGAAGGAGCAGATCTACCTTCCGTCTTCACATCTGTGAGCTTTGCATCCTCTCCCCCAGCTTAGGGGGAGCACTGGGAACTTGCAGAGGGTTGGAGGGTGAGAGGAAGGAAATCTTTTTTCTTTCTGTGTCTTCAAAGAGACTCAAGAGCTTCTGCTTATGGAGGTAGAGGTTAATCAGTGACTCTAATTGAAAAACAGCCACACACTTGAAACAAGATTCTGCTCTGAAAATTCCTTCCATCTGCTTAAGCATGAAAAGAATAAAACTAAATATTATCACAGCTCCCTCTCCCTTCTCCACCCCATTCCTTAGCACCAGTCACTCTCTAGTAGACAGAAAGAAGACGAAGGAGAGTTTTGGATTCCCAAGAGCCTCCTAAATAAATAAATAAATAAATAAATAAATAAATAAATGGGGAAAGGGATTCTCCTTGGTATCACTGCTTGGTAAAGAGTGAAATCAGCCACCAGTGAAGTCTACACCCACATCCCCCGCTGTTGGCATTAGCACCCACTCAGAGGTGGCAGAGGCTGATGAGTGTCTTTCTTAGATGTGATCAATGCCAAGCAGACATGGGGGAGTCAGCATCACGTCACCTGTGTTCAGCATATCTTTTGTTCTGGTGCTTTTGATGTCAGGCACCTTGCTGATACTGAAGGGGCTGCCGCTCCAGGGCTGGCTGATTCCCAGACAGAGTAAACCAACCAGCCCAGAGTTCATGCCCCAACCATCCTCTGTTAGGTTCTTAGACCCCATGCCACTACAGTGGTCTCCTGTTATCTTCAGAGAGCATGTTCCAAGACCCCTGGTGGATGCCTCAAGCCACGAATAGTACTGGACCCTATATATACCTTGTATTGTCCTACACATACACACACACCTTTTCACCTACAGGAAGCACTTTACGGCTTCCAGTTGGCATATCCAAATTGCCAGCATCACTACTCTTGTGCTTTGGGGCCATTATTAAGTAAAATGCAGATGATTTGAACATGAGCACTACAATACTGTGACAGTTGATCTGATAACTGAGTCAGCTACTAAGTGACCGACGGGCAGGGATATGCTGGACTAAGGGATGATTCACGCCCCAGGCTGGGTGGAGGGGAACAGCACGAGATGTCATCATGCCACCCAGGACAGTGCGTCCTTGAAAATGTAGGAACTGTTTCCTCTTTTCAGACCGCTGATAACCACAGGTCACTGAAACCACAGAAGGCGGAACTGTGGGTAAGGGGACTCTTGCATCCCCTGCCCTAACCACCCCAGGGCCAGGTACCACACAACAAGAGATAGCCCCTATACTCCAGAGTCAAATTGGCCAATCCTAAATTTTCCTCATCCTTCCTTCCCACAGAAACCCAAGAATGATTCTTGTCCAGACTTTCCCCTTGTTCCCTGTGCCTTGTGACCGATTTCACTGCTTCCCCGTGTGGCCCTCAGGAGCATGGCTAGCCCCTACCCTTGGGAATTGTAACAACCTGTGTTTTCAATAGCAATTATCTCCTGATCTGTGGGTCTCCCTATAGCTGAATAATAAAATCTACATTTCAGAACACCAGCCAAGGATGAACTGCCACTAATTACAGTAAACACATACACCAAATTCTCATCAAACACATCATGCCTCAAATTACCATGTAAGTATCATTAATGTGTGAGTCCGTACACTTTCCTTAAGAGTATGCTGGAAGTAGCCCCCATGTCCCCAAATTCTTTTCTATTCTCTCTATGGCACGCAAATGAAATTACCTGAATCCCACTAACACCTAAATACTGACCTGCTGGGTTGCTTTATTAAACAAGCACTTCGGAGGGGAACTTGTTGGGAAAGGGGGTGGGCATGAAACAAGCTATATGCTGCATGGTTAATAAAACTTGCCATTACAGCCATTCTTCTCCCGAGCTCTCCCTAGTAACAACCGGGCTCAATTTCCCTTGATTAGCACAAGGATTTAGATTCACTTTTCAAAAAGGGCTAATCAGCTTTAGCTGAAATGGATCGAAATGCAACACCTAAGTGGCTTCCCAGCTAATAAACGGTACGCTGAATTCCCCCCACCCCCCCAACCCCGCGGAGTGCTACATCGGAGATGAATCTAAAAACAGCTACAAATAAATAGAGGTTTATTTTGAAAACATCCAGCTACTATTCACGATCAAAATACAGGAAATGGTGTCAAGGCACAGCGTTCACGTCAATATACTCCTCGGGCTGAAGAGTTAGCTGATAATGATGGCCTTCTTCTAACTCATTTCAATACAGATGGGCTTCTCTCTGAGAAACAAGCCAAATAAATCAACACTCATCTTAACTGCATTCCTACTCAGTGAGTGCCGTGTATACGTGTAAAAGTAAATATTTGCAATAAATATCAAAAGGTAGAAAAAATGTGGGAACTTGCCTGGAGACTTACATGTAAATTAAACAGTAAAATTAAATTATTCTATAAGTCAATGTTTCTTAATATCTGAAATCTAAAGTTATTCTAGCAATACTGACATTAGTACTGTCAGTGGAGGAGAAACACTAAAATAGATTTTTCTCCCCCTGAAGATGAAAAGGAACAGAACAGAAACAATGTTGACTATCAACTCTGAGATGCAGTTATGAAGACACATCCCAGCCCCTCCTACAGGTGCAAAAAGATGACATACCAGGAGGCAGGAAAGGATGTGTTTCTCAGCTCTAAATGTAGTGCTCGAATTCTTGATAAGACTCTCATCCCAACCAACCTGCTCCATCAAGACTTCTTGTCTTGCCCCTGTAGTCTGATAGCCATTCACATGTTTTGAGGGAGTTCATGGCTTCTCTTTAGTGGCTACATGATGAAAAAACTCATGTATTTTTTTACGTGCCTCATACTTTAATCTAGGTGTATATAGTTGGGGCCTTCCCAACTCCACAACTGCCCTGAAATACAGTATTCCCTCACTTATCGCAGGTATTACATTCCAGAACCCCTCGTGAAATAGGAACCTTACATTTATTCTACACTCTTAAACCTACATAACTTTAACAACATACGTATACAGTACCGCAAAATCCTGCAATATAGTGAAAAATCCTCAATAAATAATTAAATGTAATATTTTTTTAAATGCTGCAATATAGTGAGGCCGCGATAAGTGAATCGCGATATATCGAGGGACTACTATACGGAATTTTCATTGTCTTCTCCAGTGGACATTGGCCTCTTGGTCCTTAACCAAGCATTGACAGGTAGGTGACAGTAGAGGATGGTGGAAGGAACTTAGAATTTTGAGACTATGGGACCTGGTTTCACATCCCAGTTAAAAGCTGTGTGGCTGTGTACAAATTCAACCATGTGACTTCTGAGTCTCAGTTTTCCTGCTTATAGGATGGATCTCACAATACACACCTCATCAGGCTGTTATGAACCATGAATGAGATGATACATATTTGTTCAGCAATGGCACATAACATAGATAAAAATGGCAACCACAGTACATGCAAAATTATAACTTGTAAGTGAGTTGCCCTCAGAATAAAGTACTTTTGATATTTCAGGAATTAAAACCAGATCCCTTGAGTATAGTATAAAGTGGACCACCTTGGGCTGCACTGAATTCAGCCTCCTGGTGAAGGCTAGCCACTAGGGTTTCAGCCTTAGTTTCTTTCCATCTCAGGATGAGCCCGGATAGAAATACTACCAAGTGGCTTGTCAGTCAATTTGATTCCACAAATATTTGGTAGCTACCTTTTGTGTCCCCAATAAAAAAAGGAGTGTGAACGTTCCTATCCTTAAAGACAAAGTAGCCGGACTGTTGACATGAGTAAACATTGACTAAGATGAATTGCAAACACTATCACATATGTGACTGAGTCACCTGTAAATAGGCTGAGCACAGGAAATGTCAAATTCTCTACATCTTAGAGATAGAAACTAGGTATTTGCCCAGTCATTGAACAAGACCCTACAGAAACTTTTAGATCTCTGCTTTGTGCTCCATTCTCTCATTTTGGTCCTTTTTCTCATTATGCTCAAGCTAACCAAGCCAATGATATTCAACTCACTCATTTCAGGGCCGCCTCCCCTCTTACCTTGCTTAAACGGGAAAGGTTATTCACGGGCTTCAATCTTCGCAGTTAGAAACCCCATACAATATAGGAGAGGGGTTAAAATTTTAAGACTGAAACACACACACACACACACACACACAAAACTAAGGATCTGGAGTTTGATTGCCAGAGTTTTGCAATGTACTAGCTTGTGATTTTAGGCATGTTAATTTCTGTGATGCCACTACACACCTATAAAATGGAAATAAAATAAATCATGGGAAGCTTGCCACCGATAACACAATCTTTGCTTAACAGTTCAACTGAGAAATAGTTCTTTTCATAAAAGTGATCACCTTGGTCTTACCTTTGTAATATAGAACTAATATTGCTGTGTTTATTTTCTGGGCCATCCCCTAATTTTCTAAGACATCTATTGGCTAATAGCTCTTTAGATACATCTGTTGGTTAATTCAGAATGTATTGTTATGACTTGGAAATTTCTTTATCCTGCTTCTACTAAGAAAGACCACGCCATAGTCCATCTTCCAAAAAATACTGTAAGGACTCAACACCAAGCAAAACATGTTTTCAGTCATATCTCTAATTCCTTTCTTATTCATTTCATTCAATAGTTTCTCTCTTTCTCACTGCTTATCTGACATCTCTTTTTGATCAAACATCCACAATTTGAAGGATTCTTGTCCAAAAATTGGAAACAAGACTATTCTATTAAAATATAATGTCACTTCTAAGAACACTTATTTCTTAAAAACACATTAAAAGCAAAAATTCTGCACACTTGTGGTACCTACACAAACATATAAAGTTAGTAGAAATACATGCAAAGTCATTTTCACGGAGGTTTTAATTTTATGCTGTAATAAAATGTCCCAAGATTATGGTAATAAAATAGATATAATAATAGATTAAATAACACAATTACATTCATATAGATTCATGATCCCTGTAGATGAAGACAGTGTGAGTCTCACACCTTCAATATTGATTATTTAACAGTTTGGGAAATCGGCTGAATAAAGTAATATGGTATTTCTCATTCTGCAAAATCCTGAAGGCCGTCACCACACACAGTCATATATATCTCCATCCCAGAAAGGGGAATATGGGTTAGTTAAGGGTCTTCTAAATGGCCCAGAGAAAACTGAGTGCTTGTTGGACCTCCAGGTACCTGAGCGTTCCCTATTTCAAAGGTCTTAGCTAAATGCCTGGAACTGTGGCTTCTAAGGAAGCCAGATCTGGTGTCTTTACAGTGGACTCTCTTTCCGCTCCGTATGTCTCTGCCTATCTTAGCTCTGTCTTTCCATCAAGGCCTGAGCAAGCCCCACCGCCTTCTGCCTTCCTGGATTGCCTAAGCCCCTGATATCACCCTTTGTTTCAATTCTGGTAACATCTGCTATCAATTAGCACTTATCTTCTGCTCTCTTAACTAGAAAGTAACACAGGCTGCATTCAAATATTAGCCTGCCCAAGCCTGCGCTCTTTTAACTATTAATGAAACAATCTTTTTCACTGAGGCAAAAACCTAAACTGATGATATTCACACAGTCAATCCAAACACATTCCTAGTCCCGATGGTGGCTAACCAGGAGCTTCTGTAGTTCCACAAAGAGGCAGGAGGTGTAATTTCCAGGACATGTCCTTTAAGGGAAGGGCATGTCTCCAACCCTTTTCTCCTTTTCCAAGAGTTGGAATGCCGTTGTGATAGCTGGAGCTAGGGCAGCTGTATCAGATCCCAAGGTGGAGGCTGTGTGTTTAGTAAATAAGGTCAGACAACAACACAGGAGCAGGGGTCCCTAGTGATCACAGGTCCTCCTTACCAGTTGCATCCATTTAGATGATTGAGAAGCAAACATCTATCTTGTTTGAGCCACCATTTCCTTGAGTTTCCTGTCATTCATAGCTATTTATCACCCTAACTAATACAGTAGTCCCTCTCTATATCACCGTTCACTTATCGCAGCCTCACTGTATCGCGGGATTTTTAAAAATATTATATTTAATTATTTATCGCGGATCTTTTGCTCTATCATGGGATTTTGCGGTACTGTATACGTATGTTGTTTAAGTTATGTAGGTTTAAGAGTGTAGAATAAATGTAAGGTTCCTACCTCGTGGCGGGGGTTGGGGGTGGATGTCTAGAATGTAATACCCGCAATAAGTGAGGGAATACTGTACTGCCACTAATTCAAGTTTTAAAAATATACAGTGTGAGTTAGACAAAATATGTGTACCATAGATTTGGCTCAGGGACTCTCTGTTCTATAGCTTGCACTGGTATTTGCATTTTTAATCTATAACCACTAGTTCCTTAATTTCCATAAAAGCTGAGGTTGTTTCACGTGTGATTTCACATCTCCAGGGGGTTGTACAAAGCCTGGCTCAGGAGAGCCCAGTCAATCTTTGGTGAACGTTGAAGGCCAAGTATTGTATCTCCACAATGATGTGCAACTTTCTAAAGTCAGCAATCACGTTCCATCCCTAACTCCATGGCTGTACCTGGGTAAGGTGCTCCATAGACCTGTTTTGATATTGTTGACACATTAGATGTCCTCTTCCATCCTCAGGAAAAAAGTATGCGACAATTGCTTTACATTCAATGGCCCTTTATTATGGAAGAAATGCAATGTGCCAAAGATATGAAATCATCATTAGGTGTAACTGCATGGGGAAGGTCAAACAACCCCATTGTTCTGTTTTACAGCATATAATGACCATTCTATTTAATTACTCTGCCCACTGCAAGAACTATAAAGCTAGCCTCTGGCACAAAATGTATAATTTTTTTGTGAACAAAATAGTGATTTTCCTTATAAAATAACTTGAAATAACTTTCAAAATGATCTGATTGAAAAGTGTATGAAAAAAATTACCCCAGTTTACTATAAAATTTGGGATGCATCTTTTAAGGCCAGCAGGTACTACAAACTGTCACAAAACAGTAAGCATAGTGTCTTATTTTAGTATCTTCTGTGCTGACTCACATATAGTGGAGATTCATTAAATATTTGTTAAATATACACCAAAAGTCAGAGTTATTTGCCCGTAATAATGTAAAGTTTGAACCATCAAGAGCAGTCATCCTCAATTAGAGATGGCTTTGCCTCCCATGGGATGTTTGGCAACACCTAGGGCCATTTTTGATTGTCACAATTGGGGGCTGGGTGGACGCTATTGGCATCCACTGGGTAGAGCCCAGAGATGCCAGGAAACAACCTCCAATGCACAGAACAGCCCCCACCCCGGAAGGATGATCTGACCCAAAATGCTGACAACATCAATGTTGAGAAACCCTGGTCTTCCATTTGCCTACGGTCATGGGTATTAAAACCCCTGAGCTTAAACTGCTAGGAGGTGAGCGTTGTTGACATTACAATTGAGAGGGCACGCCTGAGAGCTCAATGAAAATGAAGCGAGTCTGCAATTACTAGTGAATCTTAGACCAAACTGGCTGTTCCCAGGTTCGGGTCTTTCAATTATTCAGTGAATAGCAGCAGTTTTGCGCGTCCATCAGTGAAGCTGAAGGTGTGAGCAACTTCAAGGTGACAGGCCCTCCAGTATTTTATCCTGCTACCTAAAATCCAAAAATTCTAAGCACTCAACTTCTTTTTCTTTTTAGAGATTTTCTTGTCTTTTTTTTTTTTTTTTTCACTGCAGCCCCTACTACACAAACTACCGCCCTTAGCTGAAAAGAATACCAGACACAATAGGGGGGCAGGCATTTTTCCTCCCTACGCACACCACTCCCAACGCCACGGTGCACACCCCATCCTGACCTCACCGCCTGCAACTCTTTCTACCCCCACAGACTAGCAGCTTTCCCAGGGGGCCTATGTTTCGTGGCATTTATTTGCTTGTGACACACTTGCCTACTAAGTGCCAACTGAAGTCAAAAATTTCAATCAGCTTCATCTTTCCTGAGGACACCAAAAAGCCCCACTTCCTTTTGAAAATCAGTTCCCTCTCTGAATCAGAGTCAGCTTTGCTAATAACGATTACAACGTGGCATCGCTGCGGGAGGCAGCGCTCAGGCGGGTCAGTTGGGGTTTTCCTAACCATTTTGATTACAACTGTCACTGCTTCTAAAACACGTGTAAAAGTCCCACCATTAAATTTAAACAGCCTGCTGATATGCTGAACAAGATGATGAGAACTGCGAATAAATTGCTGTAATCTGCCATACTGTCACTTAGTCGGCTCTTCGGTAGCTGTAATTGACTAATAGGATAATAAGGTGGCAGTTTACGAATCTGAAAGCTATACTGCTTTGTTGGAAATGCCCTTGAGGGAAAAAAAAGAAAAAACAAAACAAAACAACAACAACAAAAAACCTGGCTCCCAGTCAGGAAGAGAGGAGGTGCTCGAAACCATCGCCCTGAATTCCATTAGATTTAAATATGCTTCTCATATGAAGTCACCAAGCAGTTTTGTATGTAGGGGCAGCACCAATGCCAGTGTTTGTCTTGCTTTTCATTAGTTGGCACCTAGGGAATATTCAGAAGGTGCTTCCCCCATCTTAAGGACCAGGCTGAGGGCACAGTCCTCAGTGGGAGGGAGGAGCCAAAGTAGCCCTGACCCCTGACCCCTGACCGTAGCTTCTGTTTCTAGCTTCTGTTCCCAGTTTTAACCATCTCAGGGCTGGCCAGCAAGGCCTCAGATGCACTTACCGAGGAAAATGCCCAACGTAAATCATCTTACAAGGATACTCTTGATGTGAGGATTCTGGCGAGCAAAAGCCAGCTTAACTGCATAAGAAAATGACTATGACTATCACTGTTTGAAGAATGTGTGTCAACTGAGGAAGAGGAGTGTCAGCAGACACCTGTAGGTCACAGGAAGGGGCATGGATGCTACCGTGAGACCGATGGGAAGCCACTGAGGATTGTGAGCAGAGAAAGGATAAGAACTGACTTATCTTTAAAAGGATTCCTCTGGCGGCTGCTGTGTGGACAAGTATCTGCAGAGGGGCAATGATGCCAAGTGGAATCCTGGAAGGCGGTTAGGAAGCTGCGATGGTTGCAATGTGTCCCCCCCAAATTCTTATCACAATGCTAATACCCAATGTGGTATGAGGATATGGGGTCTTTGGAAGGTAATTGGATCAGAGGGTGGAGCCCTCATGGATGGACTTAATACCCTTATAAAAGAGACCCAAGAGGGCTCCCCAGCCCCTTCGGCCACGTGAGGACGCAGAGATAAGTCTGTGATAAGGGCTCTTACCCAACCCACTCTGGCCCCCTGATCTCAGACTGCCAGCCTCCCTAACTGTGTGAAAAAAAATGCTTGTTGTTAAAAAGTCACCTAACCTGTGGAATTTTGCTAAAGCAGTCTGAACAGACTAAGGCAGAGGCTACTGCAAAGGTCAGGCAAGAAGTGACCACGGCTTGGAAGTGGGAGGAAGCCAGGGAGACGGTTAAGAAGTGGTTAAAGCTATAACAAACAAGAAGTTTCGGTGAGCTGGATGTGGTTTATGAGAGAAAGAAAGGAATCAAAGACAATCCTGAGGCTTTGGCCTTAGTAATTAAGAGAGAAAGGCCTGCTTTGCACTGAGATAGGAAGACTAGAAATAGTACATTTGGGAAGGTAGACAGGGAGAAATCAAGAGCTTGGTTGTGGATATGTTATTCCAAAATATATTATAATCTTCTATGTTTAAAATTGGGAAAAGAACTGACACATTATAGTGACATTTATACACACATGAATATGTATATATGTGTGTGTACATATATACATTTGCATATTATAGAAAATGAGAATGGATTGACAGATGAATGACATACTCTACTTTCCTCTTTTCTTGAGCTGGTGTAGGGGTTCATAACAAATCACCCCAAGATGTGCCTCTGTGATTATGTGGATTGTTTTTAGCTAAAAGCAACCAAGACCCTACAGGGTCAAGAGAAACTTCTGTCTCCTCATCAACTACCTAGAAAATTTTGAAAAAAGGGCCTTGCCCAGAATTAGAGATGATCAGAGATAAACATTTTGCCCTACCCATAGGGCATGGGAAACATGTAATTACTGGACATCTGTTCTCATCACCCTGGGAATGACCTTCCTCCCTTCTGAAACCCCAAAGTATGTTACCTCATCCTTAGCTCAGAATGTCATATGTACCTCATTTTAACTTTCTGTCCTGGACTTGTTAATGTATGGAGTTCCCATACATATGTATGTAGTTACATTTGGTCCTTTTCTCGTTAACCTGTCTCACATCTATTTGATTATTTGACCAACTGAAAGGATCTTGCAGGTAGAGAAAAGTTTCTTCTTTCCCCACACTGGTCATTTCTTTCGGCACAGAAATGGCTATGATATGCAATCTTTCTAATCTAAGTAAACTCTCTGCTAAAAAAATAACAAAAATATTTAAGTGTAATGAATTAAAAGAGAAAAAAAAAACAGTAGTCTTTTCTAGTCTATCAAGAGATGAGGCATAGAACAGCCATTTGGACAGAAGTGAAGGTCCCTGAGAAGCACCAAAGCTGTGCTGTGAATACCACAGGGTTAGGTCAACCTGTTCCATGCCAAGGCCATACGGAGAGCTTACAGGAAGAACGGCTGGAAGAAACAAAAGGTCTCTGGGATTCTCCAAGGACTGCTGGGTCAAAATGGAATTTGAGCAGTGAGGCAAGAAGCCTCAGGCTGACCTCTGTGGGGTACGGCAGCATAAATTCCAGACATCTGCCCTCAAGCAAGCTGCTATACCCCTAGCTGTGCCTCACATCTGAGCTTGTCTCTAATCCCTGGTGCCTTATGCTCTCTCCTCCGCATGAAACTAACCACGCTTTGGAGAGGTGACCCACACCAACCTGCTACAATACGCATTCTGGTTCCTGTTTACTGAGACCACATAGTGACCAGCGGAGCAAACACCCCTTGGATGATTTCTCTCCATGGTGGTGGCCCTGTTGGAGTTACGTACGAGGGACACAGTGAGCCAGGCGACGGATGGCAGCACAAGGTTCCTGGCCCCTCCTCTGTCTCACAATGCTGCTGAAGTGAACAGAATCGGTCCAGAGAGAAAACGAGAAACATGACTTATGTTCCTAATATCGCTGGCTCCCTTCACCCCACCTTAACTCCTTTTTAAGGAATACAGGAGAAGTATGTCCCCATTGGGAATACATTTAAGGTGATGACTGTGAACTGGTTACGCCTCATCCTTCCCACTATGAAGACTGTGTGTGTCTCTTCCCAAGACGGCCCCCTCTTGTCACTTGTAGTTAGAGAGACCTCAGCTGATCCTCAATGTGGCCAACTGAATGTGTTGTAAGAAACACACTCCAAATGACGCTGCCTCCTTTATCACAACGTCCTGTTTAACCCTGGCAACACGTTTGGGGAGGTCAGAGGGCAGCAAAGGAAAACGACAGGAAGCGATAGGAAAAGGAGCTAAAAATAAACATGGACGTGTGCAGACATGAGCGCTTGACTGAATATAAACAGGCTGACTGGATCAAGCATGAACGGGTGAACACAATGTCTGTGAGCTTCGTGGGCTTGCTGTATCAAACTGGCAAAACCTTCAGAAGGGGGAGCTAATCCACTGTCGATGGGGAATCTTAAGAGATGACATGATCGAAATGGTGGTAAACCAAGGAAGGCTGTGAAATTATGAGGAGTAATTTGATAACATCCTTGATCGCTTGGGCTCAGCTTTAACAGATAATATGTGGGAGTTATCTGTGATCTGGGGAAAACACTCTATAACCTGGAAATATCAGATGTTGTCTATGATCATAAACCAGCCCGGGCGACAATAGTTATAAAAAGGCTCCCCTGCTTTGGTGAACAAATATTGTAAAAACTGCTATCGTTCATTGAGCGCCGACCCTGGCCAGACATCAGGCTAGAGCCGAAAGAACAAAGATAATCAAGTGGATATGGCAAACGCAATTCTATTATAAAACAGAGCAGGCCCAGCAGAGTGCACTCACAGCCAGACCCATGTGTAGTTTGGCGCACTCAAAAATCAAAGGGTAAACAACTTCATGCAAGACTGAAGGGAAGCCATTAAGACCATCTAAGCCAAAGTGTTACATGAAAACGCTAGTGTCATTAATTACCTTCCAATAATAATGCAAATTACAGAAAATAATGAGACTGTTTACCCACCAAACTAATATGGACTGGTATTTCAAAGTCTCCCAGAATACCTAGGCAGCAAGAAATGTTCTTATTCTCCCACATCTGGCTGCTCTGCTTTCTCTTCCTTTCCTGCTGACCCCACTTCAAAGGTTTCATGCTGGAAACACAATCAGGTTCTCATACGCCGGACTGAGTCACACTCCTTTTGCTTCCTGCCCGGGCCTCCATTCACATCTGAAGTAATGCTCATTACCCGTACATTCACACGTTAGGAGACCACACGCACATTCCAAAACACAGACGTTTACTTCTATACTGGCCTCCCTGCCTGAGAGATCACATGGGTTTCCACAAGACATGTAACTGAGCACTTAAGTAAAACAGTTAGATTTTTAAAGGGGTTTATGCATTTCTGTTTTATATGGAACATTACAAGCATTGATATTAAGGATTTAAACTTGAAAAATCATGTTCATGCATACATACGCATGAATGTGTCTGCGTGCATGTACGCACACACAATAAGTTTAAAATTTTTTAAAAACTTGCACCAGAAAAACCCAGATCACTTTATAATGCAAATAAATCATCTCGCACATTATAAAGTTTTCCTGTTAGTATATTCATTTCTAAGCAACTTTAGTGTCAATATGCATACGACTGTCTTACACATACATTTTGCTGCTAAAATTCAGATTCAGAGGTGATAAAAATAGGCCAAAAAGAAAGTAAAAAACAAAAAACCCTAAGGATGTGGGAGGGAGTGTATCTGGAACAAAAGGAGAACACCAGCTGGTTCACTGGCCTTTTAAAAGGTATCAGGGAATTAGACGCAAGGCCATTAATCCTACAGTTTTCACTCCTCTGCCAACTTTCACTGCTTACATTACCAGGCCATCATCCAGATTAAAACGGGTTTCCATGAGGGTTTCCGCTTCCCCGGGAACCCTGCTCTCCACCTTCTCACCTGCCGCTCCTCACACAGCAGCCAAGTGGAATCCAAAAGAAAAATATTAAAATCAAACAGGGATTTAGGGATTTCAGGAAGTGGATGGAGAGCAGGTTCTTATCTAGGCTTTAGCACAATACTCCTTCAAAGTCTCCTTAATTACATTTAGCAAAAGGACAGGAGACAAACAGAAGAGGTGCCTTTTAAATTCACTGCCCTTTGAATGAAGGGCTCATTTCCACAGGCTTTATCGCCAAGCGACAATGATGGACTTCTGTGCTCAACTTCTTCCCCTACCAGTCCAACCCACTAGCCCCTGCTCCCATCATCACCTGTGAGGACAGCGTTCTGCATCCTCCCTGCTCTAAGTGTCCCCAGATGTCAGCTACAGTGCGCAAAACTTCCCTGCTATGAAACTACATTATATTTTCCCCCTGGAAAGAAAACGAGGCTAGGGCTGTCTCTACCATGCCAGAGCGGTAGCTGGTTGAAAATGGAACAATTCCACCAAAACCAGTTCTCACTCTACCAGACCAAACTAACTACATGTGTGGCTTTTTCTGCAGCCTGTGTGCACCCCCTCCCCACTGCCACCAATATATAAATGACATTATTAAGCCATATTCAGCAGGGCACAGCACACGCACATCCGCCACCTGACTGGAGGTGATTTCAAAAGTGCTGGTTGTCAGGTACGGAGTGTGGGTGATCTTCAGCTAAGGGACAAAAACTAAGGGCCCAGTTGTTTTCCCCAAGGACTGTTAGCTCCAAGGTGAGTTCATCTTTACCGCAGGCCTACTATGAGCCAGAATTCATGCTAGGCACGGTTGCTCTATTATTTCAATGGACATTTGAAACTATCTGTAGGGTCATATTGGTTAATAACCTGGGCCTCAGATCTCAAGCACACCTCGGTTTCAATCCCATACCCAACACTTTCTAAGTGTATCATCCTATCCAGTCCCTCAGCATTTTTAAGCTTTAAGTTCCCTCTATTTTGAATGCAAGAGCCTGCCTTGGGGTGGTCTATAAGAATATTACTAAGCATCAGGCTTGGTACACAGGAAGTGTTTTCTAAGTGGTTATTGCTGTTATTATACCCGTTATAGGGAGGAAAAGTAAAGTCATCCGTCCAGGAAGCGGAGCCAGGAATGGGCTCCCTAATTTGACTTGACTCCAAAGCATGTGCTCTTTCCACAATACCCCAGGTCTCCCTGTGACTCCAGGCTGTAGGGAGAGGGACTGAGAATAAAGGTGTCTGGACTCTTTCACAACCAAAGCTTCAAGTTAGCCAAGGACACACTCAGGGCCTCCACCGTCTCACACTGGAGACTCTACTTCGATTTTCCTTGCACAAGGGAAGTGTGGTGAGCCAGTTCTCTGGAGGAAGGGCCTCTGTGGGATCCCAGGCACACTGCCCCAGACACGGCCGTCCTGAGGATGTCCTGAACATACACACTTTTCTTGAGCAATCTTGCAAATCGGTGAAAAGGAGAGGTAAAGGACATTAAAGCCATGGAAATGTTGAATTAGGGAGTCTACCTAACAGAATCGAGGTATCCTCACATTTTTAAGTATGATTTAAATTGCATCTCTTTAATGTAGCTGTTAAATAATACATCTATGACCAGATGAATTCTAGCTCCCTCTGGTCACCTCTGTGAAAAGCGTGAACAGCTGAAGGCCACGTGAAGCTTCGTAAGTCAGAATGTCACATGTCCTAAGAAAGCACAGTACTGGACATTCCGGGCAGAGCTGGGTGTCCGAGAGGGGGAGAAAAACAAACAGGCGAATGCAACACAAATTCTAATTCCGTTTGTTATCTCCCAGCAATTTACTTATGGTATAGGTGGTTTCCACATTACCTACGTAACTCAGCCCGCAAAAGAAAAATAAAAATGAATGAGCACAGCTCACCCAAGATCAGAAAGTGATACCAATCAGGTCGGTAAATAGGAAACTGCGGTTTTTCCAATTCCTGATTTGTTTTGACTTAAGAAAATGGCCCCCAAATGCTTTTTCTACCCTCCAAATCTGTATGTAGGTGGAGAAAAATATAAAGTGATTGCCAATAAAGTTCTCACTATTCTTTTAACAATGCAATTTAAATAAGAGGGCATTTACTCTGTTTTTTTGGAATACATTCATTCCATTCTGAAAAACACATGTTTACCCCAAAGAGAAGATCTTTAGAATAAGCACTTACCTAGGATTAAATTTACATTCTCTGTCTAAACACACACACACACACACACACACACACACACACACACGTTTTAAACCAACAGTGGGACATATGTTCCCATTTGCAAACATTAGAAAGGCAAGATTTTTAAACAGTTTTACAACTTTCAATGCTCGTAGAAATACAATTTTCTAATACTGGCTTTACGATTTTTGGAAAGCATAATAGAAAAGTGACCTATTTTAAAGATCAAGCATTCAGAACCTATCTTCCTGTACTTAACAGCCAGCGTGGTCTCAGCCCACCCCTGGAAAGGAGAGAAATGTGGGTGTGTAAAGAAATTAGGCAATCTCAAAACAAACTGAGTCTGCGGCTGCTCTGAGATGAGCCACTGACAACGTCACAAGGACAGCTTGCTAAGGTGGCCCCAGGACACTGGTTTCTCTGAAAAGCTGCTTTCGGAAGGATCCTCTGGGAGAAGCAGCCTGTGTTCAACAGCTACATGAATCTGCTGATCCAATCTAGAGGGATGAGGGAGACCAAAGATGATGTCTCAAAGGCAAGAGACCCCCATGTTTTGACAGAGCACCAAGAAAAATGCAACCAATATAAAATCAAAGCTTATCATCTATTGGGGTTTTGTAGTTGATGCCACCTTTTGGGGCTGGAGAAAATGGTTCTCCATACGTGGCAATTTGAGCACAGGACACTATGTCACAATATGTCACACCTTGCACGCCACGTGTATAAGCGCTGGTCTAAATTCAAACTGGAGTTACATGAAGAAGAGAGTCCTCTAATGCACTGGGGAGGTGAGGTCAACCACAGCGAAGTGGATGGAGCCGCCACTTCACGCTAAGTGGTCGGCTAGGAGGTGAACGCGCCAAGATGAAGACAGAAGATGCTTGTCTTCCCCGGCCATTGGAGTTAGGGGGGGAGGCCAACACATACACAGTTCGTTTCTACAAAATGTGGTGAGTACTCTAAGATCAGCGTTCTGTGGGAACACGAAGAGGAGGACGAGGGAAGTCCTATGTGGAGATGAGGAGAGATGGCCGCAGGTGACACTGAGTTAGTTGGGTGCTGGTCTTGAAGCATCCAGCTAAGCACAAAAGTTATGTGTGCAAAAGCAATATCAGCACCGTCCCTCTCCAAAGGCACGGGATTTAGTAAATTCTGAACACTTCTCACATAAGAAAGCCTATGCGGAAGCTCTTGGCTTTGTTCTTATCAGCAAGTTCAAAATAATTTTATTGTATTGTTATTGTCTAGCAGAAAATACCAGGGCATGGTTGCTTATTGAGTTCATTCCGATCCAAGATCTGCAGTGGCTGGATTCAGGACTGATGGCATGGAATTCACTGCTGGAGGCTGGTGTTCCCCGCACGTCTAATGCTGAGGCAGGAATCCACTCTACCCTGCAATCACTCTCATTACTGACACACAGCGAAAACTACCACGTATCGTTGAGTTGCAGCTGCCAAGGTGAGTGAACTCAACTCCTTTGGCTTGGATTCGGCAGAGGCTGAGGGTTAGTTGGAAACCCAACCTCCACAACAAAGTCTTCTGTTTCTAAGCTCCTGTCCTCACAACGCTGGCCTGAGTCACTTTCAGTAACAGTAGATTTGATGGATCCTGGAACTCGGGGTAAGAAAAAAAAACAAAACAAAAAAAACAGAAGGACAGGGAGGGAAAGTGCATTATCAGTCAACTAGTGGCTACCGTTTGTTGGTACTTTTCCTCAAGTCATTGTTACTTTCAGAAGAAGGTAATGCCATTCTTGGATGAACTGATGAGGTTCAGAGTTAAGTAACTTCCCCAGGGACTTAAGGCTAATGAGCAGAATGCCTGGGGTCTGAGCACAGGTCTGACTGATCTGGGAGCCTGCTCTGCCATTACGAGCATTCTCAGATTCCTACCAAGGTAGACACTGTCAACTCTGCAAAGACTCAGTCCTATTTGGAAGCAGACAGGATCCAGTAAGAAGTCCCGATGAAGCCAGAATCCTGATCCACAAGAAAGGAGATCTAGCAGTGATGAGTCCAGCATTTACCATGGTACTACTTGGCCTAACCAAACCACTGATCTTTAGAATACTTGGCCATGCATTGTTATAATAATAAGCTCCCCGGCCAAAGAAGGTAAATGGCAAGACATATCAAGAAAACAGTACAAAGGCCTGCTACAGCCTCTAGGAGCCCTGTGCAAAAGGGGAACTCCCACGGGTGAAACAATACATTATGAATCTTTTCTCATTCATTTTTTCCCCTCCATTTAGGCCAAGGAGCAGCTCAGGTTCTTGATTTGAGACACGTGTCCTTAAATAGAATCTTCCTCATTGTCAGACACATACAGGGACATCACAAACACACTCAACAACCTGGGTGCAAGAAATTTCTTCCTTTAGTCCCTTAGGTGTCCCCTTAATGTTCCCATCTTTCTAAAGGAACATTTGTTTTTATTCACAGAAAAAAGGCATGAATCAGGATCTATGTATATTACTACTGAGTTACACAATCTTCATTGTCATAAGTAATTCATTCATTCCATTGGTATTTCTTAAACCCTTTATGCACATGACATTGTGTTTGTCTAGATCTATGCCCAGCTCAAAGGGAGCATAAGACCATGTATATTTCCTTGTGGTGGTGAGGAGTGTTATATTATGGTCAACTATATTTGAAGATTCAAACTAAGGAAGAGAAAGAGAGGAAGTAGGAAGGTGCCAAGGCAAAACATCACACACAGACACACACACACACTTCCAATACTCCTGAAGATATTCAGGAAAGAAACAGGGGAGGGTGTTCATATAGCTCCATGGACTCCCCAGACACCTACTAAACATACTCCCACGATGAGCCAAAACTCCTTTAAGAGTGATGGGAGGAAAGAAAAGACTCATTTTCCACTTAAAAACCTGTATGTTTATTATAAATATATCAGAGTATTTTATACATTTCCCAGAGTGCCAAATATTCCAAGTTAGAACTGACTCTTAGAAAACACAAACATTAAAAGATCTATCATGGATTCAACTAATCATGAACCAAAATGGCAGTCCTGGGAGGATTCAGATAGTGTTAGAAATTATTTTCAATCTTCGATGACCTGTACAGAAACCCCCTTTCCTCCTCCTTATGGAGACTCTTGCTTCCCCGGGGAAGTTAGTCTTACAAGTTGGCACAGTCTTTATCGAAATATCAAATTAAATGACACCTCTAGTCAAGAATCAAAGAACAGGTTCAATACCAGCATGGTAGTATTCCTGGGTTCCCAAAGGTACAAGAAGGCACTAAACATAATAGACTCTTGCCCCCGAAAAAACTCAAACTGTAAGAGTTGTTCTAATGACAGAAGCTAGAAACAAAGTCTTGGATGACCTTCTCTTGAATTTCATTCCTATCAATTCAAAGGCTATGTAAAATATTTCCTAGGAATATGGCTTATTCAAAGGACAACAAGTGACTTGAAGTTCTGAAAATGTGTTCTTTAATAAACTAGAACACAAAGAAATCGGATTTAGCTCTTGTCAGTACCTCCTCGGGAACTTTTGGCTCTGCTAAGAAACCCAGGTGCAACAGCTTCAAGCCAACAGTGTTACTCAACAAGGATGCCAAGTTCAGCTCTTACAGAGATGTGGAAACGTGAGAAGAGCTTCTCAAAACATGACCCTTTGTCCTATTTCCAGGACTGCAATTATCTGGAATCAGAGCTCTTCTTCTAAAAAAGAAAGGGAAGAAAAAGCAGTTCCTATTACAAACCTGGGGTGTCTCTGCCATTCTTTGTTAACTTAGTTTTATTTTTAAGCATGCAAACAAACTTGTGTTTAGCGAAGAGAGAAGGTGGAAGCAGGCAGTGGCGGTGTATTTCAAGGGGAAAAATGGATGAGTATAAAGACATGTTCTAGGTTGTAAATAACTTTGCATAAGTCAGTTCACTTCTTTGAACTTCAGTTCTGTTTTTTTACATGTAAGATGCATATTTTTAAAAAATAGCACAGTGCCTGGTACATTCTAGGTACATGGCAATTGTTAGTAGGATGTGACTTGAAGTAGAATTAAATCACCATGGATGATCCCTGTCACTTCTCATGTCCATCATTCCTAGAAGAGGGGCACTCAGGCTACTGTCCCCTCTAGCCTGTCACTTTATGACAGTCCTTGGACAAAGTTCTATGACCAAACCCAAGGCAACACTTCAGCCTGGAAGAAATAGGGAAAAGGGGGATTGGGGAGAGGCAAGTAGGGTAGAAACAGAAAGGAGGGAGGGAGAAGTGTCCAGAAAAAAGTCACCCAATGGTCAGTTTCCACTCCCTTTAAGTAACTAAAATAAAAGTAAGCTCCTCTAGGTAATGGTTACAAAGGGTGTGTTCCCTTTGAGAAAAGTGGTCAAGCTGTAACTTGTGATTTGTGGACTTTTTCTGTGCGCATATTATACTTCCATATAAATGCTTACTTTAAATGTCTTTCAAAAAGAATTGCAAGAACATTCTATCTCTAGCTCCAGGCAAAGGAAAATTTCAATCATCAAGGCCCACAATGGCCTGGCCAAGCAAAGTGAACTTATAAGGACAACTCTGGGGAAAAGAAGCCAGAATTCAAGTGTGAGAGATCTAGATGCAAGTCTAGCTCTGTTGGCTGACCTTGGACAAGTTAACATTTCTGAACCTCAGTTTTCTCTTCTGTATAATGGAGCTAGCAGGAAGTTTCTAGGCATAAATAGGAAGTCATTTCCTTCCCTGTTCCTACTTCACTCTGATAAACCCTCCAGGTCAGAGTCCACAGTAAGCCGTGCCACCTTAATATGGAGGCTGGAACGTGGTGTGCAGCCTAAGACATCTTTGCTGATAGACAGTTTCTTACCTTCTGGGGAGCTATGACCTAGAACAGAGTAGCAAGAAGACGACCATGAAAACAATTCATTTCCAAGACCTTCTGCTAGCCTGTGGCTCCATTTTTCCAATCACAAACGATCTCCAAATAGGCCAACGTCCACCCCTTCCTCTGAAAAGCTTGCACTTCTTGCTGGCTGCCTCGGCTTCCCTAAGACCCTCTCTTTCTGTAGGAGGGCTTCCCCTCTGCCGTTCTTCGGTATCCCAGATTCTTTAATTCTCCTGATTCCTGGCCCACATTCTCTTCCTCCTAATGCTTATAGTCCTTGTCCGACTGTTCCCCAACCATTCAATGTCTTATCTAATACTTCAATTTACCTTTGCATATTTATTTTCTTCACAGCATGTGAAGTGCTCAACAAATATTCGATTTTGACTGCCTACATTCTTTGAGTTGATTTACTTTTTAGAACATTGATTTAGAAGGCACTTAAATACTGCTCAATCAGTCCCATGTAAGAGGAGCGTATACACCAGCAATGGCACATGACGAGACGGATGTCTGTGGCAGAGAGAAATAATATATACCTTTCCTACTGACTTCAGGAGCCCTCAGAATCCTCAACACAGCAGCCCAGAAAACTACCACCAACTGATCTGAGTTTCCGTCAGCTGAAATCAATTAGTCTCCCCCAGGAATAAACATCCTCCCAAATGACAGCTCTCCAAGACCTTATAACCTCAGAACACGCCCCAAATCTGTCCAAACATATGCAGTATTTTCTATGTAATTCCTTAGTACACAGAACTTGTGCATTAGACTTCTTACATACAACTTATACCTCAAAGCCAAAAAAAAAAAAAAAAAAAAAGAAATGATATATGCCCATGGGCACCTGAAAAATTAATGAACAAAATATTTTACAGAGAAAATACTTGTCTTCCCGGAGGAAAACACAGTGTATGCTTTACATCTATTTTAAGAAGAACAGGGGTGACATTAGCAGGTGTCAGAGCTACGGGATCAGATGGCAGAGGTCATGTCACACAGATCTGACCCATTCTGTGTTATTTGGTTAATATGGAACTGCTGCTACGTAAAATGTGGAGAAATCCAAGTGCAGAAAAGAAGCAGAAGAGAAACTATTTATTGCAGCACGTCTCCCTCATCCCCTCAGCATTGTGACGGCCCAGACCATGCCTGACCCCGCACATTCACCCCTAAATGGTCCTGGGTTCTCAGGAAAGGGCACAGCATTCCTCGCCTAATTCCTTCTTGAGATCCCGAACAATTCTCAAACAAGGCTGTACCAGCAAAGCAAGTGCTTTCACCTAGCAAGTCCGCCACTACCCAGATTCTTGCCCCACACAAACAGGTGATGATGAGCTGTCAGCATCGAGTGGCTGAGACAAGCCTCCCACCTGAGGGTCTAGCAGTCTTTGCCATCAGCAGGCTCGATCCACCCTCACCCCCATTTTTCGCAGCTTTCAAACACTAGAAAACGCTTGTTCTAGGTTCCTAGCAGTAGAGTCATGCGCCAATGGTTGGCAGAACAATCCACAAAGCCTCTGTCTGTTTCAGGTTGATGCCCAGTTCTGATAGTAAGTGTGTTTCCTGCCCATCCTCTGACTTTTGTTAGTGGGTACACCATTACCTTAAAATAACATTCTGTAATTGCTTATTGCTGAGCACACTGGTGCTTTCAGTAGTGACACTTGAAAACAAAAGGCTCTCTTAATTATTAATAATGCAAAATGAGATACTCTGAATGAAGACTATCCTCTCACTTTGCTGTTTCTAGTAGCCACCATTTCTACCGTACTGCATATGAATTAATGAAATGTGCTGTGAAGTTCACCGTCAGACCACACGTGACCTGGTAAACATCGATCCTAGGCCTTTCCAATGAAATTCACATTTTTAAAAACTAATGAACTGGGAAGTATAAAAATCCAAGATTAAGAAGTTCTCATTTTTTAAAGCAATCTACAAAGTTTGCTGGTCAGACTGGTAATAAAATAAGTTCAGGTATTTATAAACCTACAATAATATACACCAGGCACGTGTGGGTTCTTTTTCTTTTTTCTTTTTTATCACTTGAACAGTAAGACACCATCGGCTATAAAACATCTGAAAGAAAGGGAAAAAACTTCTTCATAACTAGTAACATCAAGGGGCAATCTATCAACATAGATTACATTTCCCTTTGTCAAATAAGGTCTAAGCTTTAAACAAATGACTTCCTGGCTCATTTTAGCCAAACATTACATTTCCACTAATTTAGTCAGCATTTATTTAAGTAATTTGGTATTATTTGGTTTAATTTGGCATCAATGAACCTAAATACTACGTACAAAAAAAAAAGAAAAAAAAAAGGTCTTTTCAAGAAAATAAATGTTACCAATCACACAGAATTAAAGGGGATGATACTTCTTCCCTTAAGTGAACTATTTTCCAAACTGAAAAAATAAGTGAAATTTCAAACTGCTGATTATCTCTCACAAATCAGTTTCTAAAATAGTCATTTTACAATAGGGTCAGACAATGATAAAAACTTAGAACTAACTAGTTGGATAAAGGAAATTGTGGCCTAAAGAGACATTGAAGGGCCCCAATTCACAAAAAGCTAAGTTAGGAACAGAAAGGAGCACAGGCTATAGTCAGGCTACCTGGGTCCACATACGGCCCTTCTTTGTCAAGGACTCTTACTCAGTCCGAGCTTGGTTATTTTATGAACTTGAACTAGACAAGCAAACATTTTTAGAATTTATTCATCCTTCATACAGCACACTAAATCAAACAAGTTCAAATACATTTGTGTTCATTTTTTTTAAAGCCTCTTAGCTCACATGTCGTTGCTGGCTACCTGACTTCTTTGAACTCCAGCGTTCTCATCTGTCAAATGGACCGATGTCATTACCACGATAATAGGTTAGGAGTGATTTTCTGTCTTGTAGATAAAAAGGGTGGCATTATGTTTCTTCTTTCATCTGAATGGCCCGATTTGGCATTTCTTAATGTCATACTCTTAGTTTAGAATAGGGCACAATTACGTATGTTTTGTCCATTTCTAGCCTTGACAGCAGGTTTGTGTATAGCAGCCTCTGCCAATCATGCCAAATGAGTTGGCTAAGTAAACTTCATTAAAAACATTTTTTTAAACAATAAAAGCCTGCCCATCTCTCTAATAAAACAGGTCTCCATCCAGATCTAAAGTGTAGCTGGGTGGGGTGCATGCCTAAGGGAAGGAAATGCAGGCCAGTTGTCTCAGGCTGGCGCTGGAGGAGCTGGGGTGCCTTCACCCTTGCCCTTCTGCCCTCTGACCTGCAGGTAAAGGCCCAGGATTGTGTTGGGATGGCAATGGAGTAATAAGGGAGCTGTCAGGAGGCACTGAAATGTGTTTAAACAATAGTATTTTAATATCCTTTAAAGACTTATTCTCCTCCAAATGTTTGGAAAAAGACATATCCTATAACACTGTTGAGGGAAGGGGAGATTTCTCAAAGAGGACACACGAAAGGTCTAGTGGCCGAGCTGATATTAAGTGTCTTGGAAACGCTCATCTTTTTTGCTATCTGTCCCTTCCACTATTCAAATTAAACAGAAGGCAGAGAGAGGGGCAGCTTTAAGGAAAGGGCTTACTATGGTGCTTGGCACAGAGACCTCCAATAAATTCTTGTTGACTACGCAACCCAGAAAAGATTTCTTCTCAAATGCTTCTAAAGAGAGGTAAAGACAGCTCTCCTCTTTCTCTAACCATCCTCGCAGAAAATGCACTCACTCTGCTCACAGATAGTTACTGAGCTCCTTCTTAGATGTCAGGCACAGTTCTGGGCCTAAGGATACAGTTGTGGGTAAGATGATGTCCCTGCGCTCATGGAGTTATTCTACTGGGGACAGCAATTCAGGGAAGACTTACTAAAGTAAATTGAATGTATCAAGGCCAGTTTACAAGTAGGCTTCCTTACTGTCTAGCCAATACTTATCATTAAAATCAAGCTTTTAGGAAAACCAGAATGGGGTAAAGAAAACTCATAAAAGCAATTTCTAAATGGAATACATAACGTCGAATGTTTCCAGTTAAGAACTACTGTCTACACAAAATGAACACTTATTTTTACATGAAAAACATAGAGACAACAAGCAACAGGTTATCTCAAACAGTAAGAGGTGAGGGGAAGAAAATAAATTGGGATGTGGAGATCGAACGTGATGGGGAGGGATGGCCAAGGAAGGCCTGTCTGGAGAGGTCATCTTTGAACCGTGAAGCTGAGGCTAAAATGGACAGCCGGAAGGAAGCAGCTATAAAGATGAGGCTGGAAGTGATGAAAGTAGAGGGAATGACAAGAGCCAGGGCCTCAAGGTAGAAGGTTAAGAATGAGTGGTTTTGAAAGACAAATACCATATGATCTCACCTAATACCTGAAACTAATGAACAACGCAAACAAATGAGCAAAACTGACCCAGAGGCATGTAAATAAGAGCGACTAACAGTGACAAGGTGGGCGGGGGAGGGAGAGAAGGGAGATAGATAAGAAGGGGAAGGGTCTAGTCAATGAACTAGTATAAATGACCCATGGATATGGACAACAGGGCGGGGACTGACTGTGGGAGAAGGGGTGGGCGGGGTGGAGGAAAAAGTGGGACAACTGGAATAGAAAAAGAATTATAAAAAAAACGAAAAGTAGAATGAGTGGTTTTAAGGAAGGTTCCCACCTGCCCACAAACACGCCGGGGTTCTCCCTTAAACATTACAATCTGTGTGTCTCTGGCAGCCCCCCTCATTCTTCCACATTGTTTCTTTAAGGACAACAGTGATTGGAGAAAACTACCAGAAGTCCTGTGGCTTGCTCACTCTGTGATTATTAAGGCTAAAAAATTTAATCACTAACCAACCCTGACATTCACTGCAGATAGAAAGTCCAACCACTTAATATAGGATACGCTGCAAACGCCTTATACTGGGATGCTAAATGAAAAAAAAAATGTGGCTACAGTATGATAATGTTAACTAAAACAAATTAGAGATAAAGACGGAAAAGGAATGTTACAATGAATAATCACTGTCAATGTCATGAGAGATTGAGGAAAGTCCATCACAGAGTAGAGGAGACTAATTATACACAAAGGCTAAATGCAGAGATCCCAGAACAGAAAGAGAAGCAATAAAAAAACTGGTGGTTTACAAATAAAATCCATAGTTTCATTAATAGTACTGTAACAATACTAGTTTCTTAGTTTGAATAATTATACTACGGCTATGTAATATGTTAACTTTAGGAAAAGCTGGGAGAAGGTATAGAGAAAACCTCTATACTATTTTTAGAACTTTTCTCTAAGTATAAAATTATTCCGAAATAAAAATGTTTAAAAAACAAAGGCTGATTTGCAGTCATATAATTGCTGGTGATTTACATTGCTTGAACGTGTTATTTATATTTATGTTTATAATTTATTGCTATTTTTTTAAAAAAATCAAAGTTGGACACTCTATTCATTTGCCACCATTCATTTCTCAGCTCATTCTCCTTTCCTGGGAACTCCTGCTGGAGACAGTCTATGAAGAATTCATTGGAAGGATGTCCAGGATGATGTCTATTCTGCCTTCCCCATGATGGACATCATCTGCATTTCATTTCCTCTAAGGAAACTGTCTCCACAGTGGATTAAATCCTCCTGCCAGGTTCACACTAGAGGAGCCATCATTTTCACAAGCCTCTGGGAGACAGAGCTAGTAAAGGCATGGGAGGTCAAGAAAAATTGCTGGTAAAGATTTTAAAAAATCACTCCCAGAAGAAAGAGATATCAGAACAAGAATGTGTTCTGCTAGCTGGCCCCCTCCTCCTGGGAGGCACTGGTCTACCAGCAGACTCTCCCTCCTAAAGACAGTCCACCGGTCCGCCTGGTATGGGATGTAGCTACAGCTTATAAACACCACAGACTTTCACCCTGAGAGCTGAGACTACTGTAAACACATCCAATTCTGCTCTCCTGCTACCTGGAACTACAGACTGGCAACAGACACACTGACTTACTGTGACAGCAAGAGAGAAAGCCAGAAAATAAAGGGACGGAGAAGAATCTGTAGGCAAAAAAGAAATGAAATGAAATGAACTGAGGACTATTTATGTGTGGGCCTGTCTCTGCTGCATATATGTCACCCAATTTAACTACCCCAACAACCTCATCAAGTGTCATGGTCCTCATTTTACAATGAGTTGACCAAGGCTTAGAAAAGACTAGCAGCGTGACCAAATGTTTTGACTCCACCTTAAGAATTCGTGTTTCCACAAGATCCTGGCCTAGTGAAGCTGTAGACTCAATGTGTGCTCTGTGTGTGTGTGTGTGTCTGAGAAATAGCTTTGCTGTTAGGTGCCACTGGTACGTGTAATGAAACCACAGGCCCATGAGGCCTACGTCTATGAGATGTCAGCCTACAGGGATGGATATGCTGGAAGGGACCGAGGTGAAGAGCTCGGACTCTGGATTCAAATCACTCAAGGCTGATTTCTGACACCAAGACTCACTGGCTAAGTGACTTTGGCAAGTCGCTTGTCCTTTCACAATTCCATCTTCCTTATCTCTACAATGGATATACTATTAGTGATTGCCTCTGGATGTGAATGGGTGTCTCGTCCAGTGCCTGGCATATAATAAGTTCTTCAGAATTATTAAGTAATCTCCTCATGATTAAATTTCCCCATCGTATAATCAAACCAATGGCAGGAGACGATCACAGATTTGATGAGCCCCAAATTAGCCTTGGACACAAGCCAAGGCTTCCTATCTCCTGCTATCTGGTGGGGCAACTACAAAGCATGTTCCACTCATCACCAGAAGGCAGTAGAGACTCTGAAATACAATTTCTCCATCCTCAATAACCCAAGAGATGAAACGCCTGTTCTACTACCCCCTAATCAATGAGTATTTGAATCTCAATACCACAGAGAACAAAAGTCTGCAACTAACCAGCAACTATAAGCAAAAAACACTCCATGACCCTAAGCCAATCAAGAGCCAAGAGCTAATGGGGAAGCCTCGCAGGAAGTCGGCCCTGGGGAGAAGGCAAATGGTGGGTCCAAATTTTACACTTTTCACACACTTTTTAGAGGGAACTTGTAAAAAAGCATTCTCTTTAACATCTGTTCCCTCTTCACAACTCGGCAAAGACTGCCAGATTCCAAGATACCAAGAACCGCCCCCGCCCCAGCTTTCATTTTAATCTGAGCTGGATACGTGCAATTATGGTTTTAATACCACATGACCACACCTTCCTCTAGCACTCAGTTTGATTTCTTATACAGAGCAAGCACTTAGGAAATATTTGCGGATCTAATAGCATTATTTAATTTTTTTACAACAGCAATAACCTGCGATACTAACATACTTTCTCACAGGGGACTGTAAGTGTTTATTTTTAGGACACCCCTATAGAAATGCAAAAGATAAAAGAAAGAAAAAAGGAGGAGGAGGGGGGAAGAAGGAGAAAGGAGAGAAGAAGAGAAGGAAGAGAGCCATTTTTTAAGCACATGAAGAAGAAAAAAAACCACAGTAGACAAGATGTTAGAGAGACACACCAGGCTCCCTTTATCAACAGTGGTACCAGTTGCAAAGGTAAGACAAAGGCCAGAATTAGGGTTCATTCCCTAGAAATAGTTCTGCCCTGTGACAGAGCACACTACAGCATGCTTCTTAGAAACCCTAGAAAGCTACACGTGGCTACTGTTGGAGACCATCTCAACAATTCTCAAGTCCAGAGATTTCCCCTTTGAAATTTTATATTTTGGGACCTAGGAGGGGGCAGGAGAAACTTCATTTTTTACTTTATTCCTTTCCTTACTCTTCTATTTCATTTGTTTATTTCAATGAGCAAGTCCTAATTTCGTGTTGAAAAAAGAATTTAAATTTTACATTTATAAAATGATCAGAAAGAAAAACTAATCTTCCTTCAGGGCTAGAAAAGATCTTGAAAATGATTGATTTCAGTGGTCTCATTTACTGAGCAGCAAATTGGGGGTGTAAGGGAGACCCAGTTGGAGCCAGGGTGCAGACCTCTTAACCTTGGGCTCTGCATTCTTTCAGCTTCCTGCACCAACCCCAATGCTGGTGGGAAGAGGCCAAGGTGGAGCAGCAAAGTGTAATGAGTTTTTCCTGACTAGATGGGCTTCTGACCCCAACTACAGAATCCTCTCTCACTATACAACATGGCCACAGAAAGCATTATAAATACATTGTCCCAAAGTCAAGGCCAGTCTTAACAAATATCCCTTCTAAAATTTTATTTAAATATCTGAAACCAGAATCTCTATTGATAATGACATTGGACAGGTTATCCAGTGAAAACTACGAGATAGGTCCCAGGTCATTACAGCCACAGCAGCAGAACGAGGGGCCCGGAGAATAAACGTGGGTGGTAGAGCTCAAGCTGGTAAGGGGACAACTGAGCATTTGTTAGAAGGTGTCATGCAGTCCAAGGGACCGCCTGTCCACAGAAAGGTCCTGGCCACTTTGTTTGCCTGCCTTCTCACAAGGAGTTAACCTCAAATCACAAGAAATGCCTCTGTACCCACAGCTGGAGGTCACGTCCAGTCCTGGGGGCCAAAGATGCTTCCACCAACTCCAGGGACTCCAGGCCAAATCTCCCCTTCTTAACCAGTGCGGAAGGGCCTCTTGACCATGCCACGAGCTGAGTATAAAGTCACAAATGAAAACTTCCTTCACCCAACACAGCCCCTTTTCCAGAGAAGCCCAAGGAGAACCTACCTTATCTGGCCCTAAACTGGTTCCAAGCCAATTTATGTATCAAAGCCAATAATTCATGAAGTCACTATTTGAAATAAGACCTTGAATAATCTGTTTTAGTTGAATGTAAATCCCTAAAACTATTATATAAAGTAGAGATGCTGTGGATCGTGGCAAAGCCAGTGTTACAGCAGGAATCCACTGTCTTCTGTGAATTTATTTGATAGAAACTACTAAATATGGCACTTCCTTTTTTTTTTTTTTTTTTTTATGGAAAAGATGGTATCCAGGAGGGACTGAATGATACTACATCTTGACACAGAAACACTATTTATACATAAATTACAGTAACTTGAGCATGTCAACGAGGCTGCCAGCCTCTTGTGTGATTTGCTGCAACCTTGTAACAGAAAAGCTTCGTTTGCCTGATATCTGGATGGTAACAAGACCCATAATTTCATGTGGCAAATGTTTTGTCCTCTTTTCTACTGGAGGTGTGTTAAAATCTACCGTGCATTTTTAGGTCACAGTAATTCCGATACCAGTCTCTAGGGCCCAGAGCACCAGCACACATACGCACATGGGGATGGACACACACACGCGCACACACACACACACACACCCCTACATTTATTACCTGAAAAACCCAGTCAGGCCTCTTCTTTCTCTTTCTTTAAGAGATTAATAGTTCTAAGAATAGAGTCCTGCACTTGTTCTGAAACTTAGTTTTTGAAATGACAATATATACACAATTAAAGTGGCAAGAAAAGGTAGAGAACTTAAAAACAACTAAAACTTAAAGTCAGAAATTAGCCCTTTTAACCAAGAATTCAGATTTCTATCTAAATTTTGTTAACTGTACTGATTAAGAAAAAGCTATTTCCGAGTACAATGGATAAGATGGAATACACATAATTCAAGAACACCTATCAAAATGAATTCCTTCTCCCTGAACAGTACCAAAGTAGTACTATCAGTAACAGTATTGATGGGAAGTAAAGAAGAGAAGAGGAAAAGGATTTTTATAAACTACCACAATGTCAAAGACAGCTTTTCAGCAGTAGCTATATATGTCAATCTTCATCCTACTAGTCACCGGAAAATCTAAAACCCCATTTATGTTTCTTTAATATTCTTTTTAATATGCTTTCATAAAAACTCTCATCCAAAATTTTTGCAGTGGATGGTCTATACTCATTTAACAGAGTTAATGGAATAGCCTCAAAGACTCAAAGCTCTCCCCAGCATGCAGGATCAGCATATCTGCACGATCTCATATGCATATAGAATGGACATCCTTTCTGTCTGTCCAGTAGAATGGCCTCTGAAGGGAGAGAAGACAGAACAGGAGAGGAGGATGCGCCTGGACAGGCAGTCATACATTGCACGCCACAGGTATTCATTTGGTGGCACTGTTGGTATAAAGGACCTACATCCCCTCATTTCTTTTCACTCAATCACTGTCACCCACTGACTTTGCATTTGCTGAGTGCCTAACAGGTGCTCTGTGCCCTTCTCCAGAAGATGACCTAAGCTTGGCCGGCACACTGCTGGGGGTGGCGACAAGGATTCTGCCATAGTGCATGGTACTGTGGGGAGTCTGTGTCCTTTCCAGCTATGCCACTTACGCTACCAATTAGCATTGCTATCTGCCAAATGACTCTCTTTCTGAGCTTCAAAGCCTCCAGTAATGTTGCTTTAAATGGTATATGAGACGGCACAACACAAGACACATCACCACACTAAACATGAAATTTCCTATTTCTCAGCAATGTTACTTCTTATGATTTACATTATACTCAACTATCTAAAATTTCATAGCGTGTTCTTCCATTCAACAATAGTGAGCTTCTGCCCTGCACCAGGCATGATGCCAGGTCCTATGAGTAACATCAGGAATACTGTGGCTTCTGCCCCAAAGGAGCTCCATCTATCACCGTCACCTGAAATATGGTCCAATGTATACAGCAAAGGCCATGCTGCACAAGCATAATGCATATGCTAGTCTCTGGTGATGGCCTCCATCAATTCTTCCCTTCCCCGAATGCCGCTTCTCCCTTCTAGAAGTGAGTCTGTTTCCCCACTTCTTGATCTGGGCTGGCCTTGTCGTCACTGGCTTTAACCAGCAGAATGGCTGCAGATGTGACACTGTTTTGAGTGTAGCCCTTAAGTGGCCTAGCACTTCTGCTTGTGCTCTCTAGGAATCTTCCTTCTGACACCCAGCTGCCATGTTGTAAGGAAGTCCAAGTTCTCCTGCTGGAGAGAGGCTGCATGGAGGGCAGCCAAGGTGCCCCGGCTGAACCACCAGTTAAATGCAGCCACATGACAGACCTCAGCTGACACTGCGTGGGTGGGACAAACAACCCAGAAGCTGCCCAGGATTCTGAGAAAGTATGAATCGTCGTTTTAAGCTGCCATGTTTAGGAGTGATCCATTACTCATCTGGATCATCACTGCCATGATGCACTGGGCACACTGGAGAAGTAGAATATGAGAACAATATCTATAGATCAGCCCCTCTAAGTGAACCATTTAAAATTCTTGAGAAACAAAAGTCTACAGGTTTGCTCAACTTAATACCGCTTACTTCCACTGGGGAGGAGACCCTTGCTTTTGCCCCACATATCCTTGGAGAACCAAGGATACAACTTTATAGAAAAATAAAATAAGAAACCTTCTCTTTACTTTTGTGCTCATTAAAGTGAAAATTAAGGTGACACTTGACTTTTAAAGTGATAATTTTATATACCCAGCCCAAATTCCAAACCATGTTAAAATGACTGACTGTTATTTACAAGGTCAGCTAATGTATTTTATAAATAATGAATGTGGGTTTTACATATTTACTTTGTGTCAGAAGAGTTTTTAAGGTCCAGTTTATTTTTCTCAGCTTCATGTGAGGCAAAATCACCCCACATAATGTTGACAGTTGAAACGGGGGCGGGGGTGATGAGGGAGGAGAAGGAATAGGGGAGTTGAGGAGAAAAGAGTGAAGGAGAGACAGTGAGAAGAGAGAAATATCAAATTTCTCTTTTCTTCACAGCATCAGTGAGGTTTCCACAGCAGAAGGATTCACCCTTGAGTAGCACATTCCTAAACCCCAGTCTGGAGTGTTCTTTCCCTGCAGGCTCTCCTGAGCATGGGCAACACGTTCATGTAACAAAGAAAACACAATGGAAAGCCATCCTACAAGCCTCCCGGGACACAGAAGGGCTGCTGCCTTCTGATGAGTTACGGCAGTTAGTGTTTGCAGCGTGCCTTTAGACATCCGACATGTCTTTACAATCACTACGCATTCCTCTCGCCAACTGCCTGGGGAAGTAGGTCAGCATTGTTAATTTAGGATTACTTGAAGGAGGAGAAAGCAGATCTATGGCTATTAACATACCTCATCCACAGCTGTCCTGGGATGATAGGAGTTTCTCATTCAGAATAGAGACCCAGGTGGCCCCCGTTTGCTTCTCCAAAACATGTATCAAGACCCCAATGGCAGGATCTATAGGCACTCCCCATTCCTAAAACATGTAAGATAGATCATTCTGCACAAACCTGTATCTTCAAATACGTAGAACACAAGATCACAGCAATAGGTCATCCTTTAACATTTTACATCAAAAAGGTGATTTCTACTCTCCTTTGCCTGTTTTAAAAATGCACTTACAGCTTATAAAGCAGCATCCTGGTGTGGGTGCATTGCCTGGCAGTGATGACTAGTAAAGGCTGTTCAGGCAGAGCCCAGGAGCCTGCAACTCCTCTGGCCAGTGCCATTAACAACAAGGAAGCAGCAACTCAAGAGGCCCTGCCACTTCCATAGTAAATACTAACAGGTGTTCCTTTTATCTAAGGGTCCTGGAGCACTGTACACATACCACTCATTAAGTCTCAAGAGGCTTCACAGAGAGAGACCCAAGGAGACACATAAAGGGGTATCTTATTCACCACAGAGAGAAATGAGCAGCCAGTTCATGTACTTGAGAGAGTGACAACAATTTTACCAGAGGATGTCATTATGAACACTAGTTAGACATCTGTAGTCTGGAGGTTTTCTTCTAAGCGTCATTCTGTCGTTGGCAAAATGAGAATAATAGCGCCTGTTCAGCTGATTTCACAGAGTTGGAGTGAAGATCAAATGATGGAACCAATGAAGGTGCTGAGTACACACTGATGTCCACGCAAGTACAAAGGCATTATTCTATTACCTAACCAAACCTGGCTTTGAGGCAGAAAATGCTCTCTCCAGACACTGACCCCTCAGCAGGGAGCCTTTCCTCCAAACAGCACGGGCATTATTTATACAAATGCAAATTCTAGTTCTGCGTCTGTGATCCCATTCCCACAGGGTCCGAAGGAAGATGAAGAAGAGAAAGCAAAATGAGAGGCAGAGCACAGACACACCAGTTATCCTTGATTACAGTGTTTGCATAGATAGTCAACATTCAAAAAAAATTTAATCTGCCTGGAAAACATTCACGATAGAAGAAATAGAACTATACATTCCAACTCCACATAGGATTATTTGGCTGTTCAGATTTTTTTTTTTTTTAACCCCAGCTACAAATACTCCAGCTTTAAATATTTCACTAAAATCCCTGTAAGAACTGTAGATGTTCAATTGCCAGCTGGATTTGCTGCTAGAAGCACTAATCCACTTTGGTTCAGAGGAGGCAGCTGCTGGAAAGCACGTGTCTCCTGGAACCTGGCGTGGGGTGTCCTGAACCCTAAGCTCTTCCACGCCCAACACGCCTTCCTGCACTTCCCCGGGGTCTCCCTTCCTGAAGACAGAAGAAAGGGGATGTCCGCATCCATGTGAAGAGGTCAAATGATTTTCTCTCCCGTGGTCTAATGTAAAACAAGTCCAGCAATTTGCATTAAAATATATACTGCACTTTCCTACGGAGAGACTGTACTAAGAAACTAACAAGACAGAACGCAAAAGAACAGAGGGGCAAACTGCTGTTACTAGAACTGGTTGGTAACCAACTTTAGTTCCATGTAGGAACTTTTGCTAAGTAACTTTTCATGAGCACAAAACTTATGGTGGACATCTATTTTTTTTCCCCCTTTGGCTTCCTAATAACTGGTCCCTGTTTTCTATGAGGGGAATTCTCCATGGGGAAGAGGGCAGGGTTTCCTTCTCATTATAAAAGTAAGAAAAGACCAGCTTCTCCCTCTCCTCATCCCCCTTGCCCAGATAGTCAGACATGGAACCCAAGGTAGCCAATCAGAAACAGCATTCAGCTGTGCACTTGCCCAGCATCCAGGGTACCTGGGCTGTTTCTGACCAGGATCCAGTCAGGGTTCCAACCACTATTTCCAGCCGAGTCCTAACAATCCTGTCAGTGGTGTGAACTTCCAATATTCTTCACTGATGTCTCTGTCTGGTGAGTTCACCCAGAGTCAGTTTCTATGGTTGACTGCAAAGAACATTCACTGGACTTGTCACAAGATAAAGAAGAACAGTTTCTAATGCAAATGCTGGATGAGACCAGATACTTCCTCTATTTTTGATTGACTTAGAGAAGCAACAGGAAGTATAAGGATGATCTCCTTCTTTACCCCCTCCCCCAAGTATGATGTGGAACAAAACTCTACACCATAGGTAGTTGTGGCATGAAGCACCCACTGAGAAGGATTCGGATGCTGTATCCTGGGTGCTCCATGGGAGTGAGTTCACCAAGCAGTCAGTGTTAGCGGCCAGGTAAGAGGGAGAAAGAAGACACAGGGACATGTATTTGCCATCACTGATATATTGGAAAGGACTCCCTGACAGGGAGTTAGAACAACAGGGTTCTGGTCCCAGCGCTTCCTAGGCTGTACTCAAAGGAGGCCCTTGGATCAGAAGTGACATCCCATGGGGACATGTGAGAAATGCGTAATTTTAGACTCTAACTTGAATCTAATGAATGGCAATCTGCATTTTAAGAAAGTAACTAGGTATGTCACACAGCCATCTCTAAAACTGCCTGGTTTGGGAAAAATTTCTTTCTCTGTCTCTACTTTATTAGTGGCGTATTTATTGAACGTCCTGTCTGTGCATGCATGACACTGGCCAGTTTTTAGAATATGTACAAGAAGCTGACCAATTTGATCTATAGTTCTCATATAATTAAGAGATTTACTGTCTATGTCATCAGCTACCCTCCAGAGCAGTAGTCTGGGGGATGTTTATTTTCGGCTGCTAATAAAAGCCAACTAAATGAGTGGAATCCCTTTAGGTTGTATTGGTAACAGACGCTGAGAGGATATTATATTGTTTACATCTTTATGCAACATCTTTCCAAATCTTCTGAGCACAAAGGCAATCAGCAGTTGCCAGTAATTACTGGGCCATGTGCATACTACTGACCTCACACTGGCCTCCTTGGTTACATCATGTACTTCAGGAAAAATAATTATCACTAAAGCCAGAACAGGTAAAGTAGGAAATCCAGAGAAGCAATGCCTTGTACACAACAGACTTGGAGGGAAAAGAGGCAGGAGGAAGGAAACATCTGGTCGGGTATGGTTTGAAGGATATAAAACCTAACCTGAGTGTGATCAAAATTAGGCAAAATCAATATCCCTCTATTCTGCATACTGGAGTCTGCCAATTCAAAGGGAATTTTATATCATAGGTAGGAGTTATTAATAAAGCATATAAGTAAATGACTCTTGAAATGCATACAATTTTTGATATGCAATGGGCTCACTACGGGATACTCAAAAACTCTGCAGGCCATTTCCCTAATGAACTAAAACTCCCAAGTATGCATTCTACTAATGTTGGCGCTAATGATTTTCATTACAAACACAGAAATATGTTTCCATAGAGGAAAACATCCCCAAACCCAGATTTGAAATCTTTTTGATAGGAAGGGCCCCTGCCACAGTAGACATCATTTTTTTTTTAATTATTTAAGATTTTATTTATTGATCATTTAGAGAAAGGGGATGGGAGGGAGAAAGAGAAAAAGAAAAATATTGATCAGCTGCCTCTCCCATGCCCCCAACCGGGGACCTGGCCTGCAACCCAGGCCTGTGCCCTGAACTGGAATCAAACCCCCGACCTTCTGGTTTGCGGGACGATGCCCAACGCACACGTCAGGGCCACCGTGAGTATCTTCAGACTAGAAATGGGAATGCTGTTGAAATGTTTTATTAATACAATGTCACTCGCCCTCACTCATGCTGTAGTCCATGGCTGTCCTCACATGGCAGGAGAAGGCTGAAGACCTACCAGGGCAGGTCTGTCTGTCCTATTCATCCTTCTTTCCATAGCATTTTGTGTGATCCTTGGCACACAAATGTTGAAAGAATGAATGGATCAAAACCAAACCAAACCAAACAAACAAACGAACAGCACTTTACTACTGCGGGGAAACTTGGCAGCATATTTCAGAGTGAGAAAAGTTGGCCCTCAAAAAGCCTGCAGACAAATGGTAACTGTCACGTCGCAGCATTCCCAAAGCCTGTCCCACCTATGGAAGGCACAAGACTCCAGGTCCAGGATCTGAGGTTATTGGGCTTAAAAACAAGGAACTGCTTCTGTCCCTAGTATCTTTCAACAGCCATTTCCCAGGTTGTCTCTTTTAGCTTCTTTATTTTAAAGTTAAGGACACTGAAACCCTGAGGGTTAAGCGATCTGCCTCCGGTGTAAATCAGGTCCACAGAAGAGCCAGGACTAGGCCGCAGGCGGGCCGGCAGGCCAGCGCCTGGCTCAATGCGGTCTCTTCTGCCTCCAGCACAGTGACGCTGCTCTCAGGGGAGCACTGAGCGCCCCAAGAACATCATCTGCGGCCTCCGTAGAGTCCCAGGGCAACTGTCATGGCCAATGTTGAGCTTGTTCTCTAGCTCTCCTGGGCGGTAGAGCTACTGCTTTTCTCAACCCTTTGCCTCTTCTTATACTTGAGATATTTCCTAAAGATTGGCCTCAAAAGGGATCTAAGCTGCCCGTTGCTTTATGGCCTGTCATCCTAGGAATGAGGATTCAGGTGAGCTCCTTTTAAGATGCGCCAGGTGTCACCTCACACAGATCCTCCTCTTCAAGGCCCTACCTGACTGTTTTTCAGACCAGTTTCCCCGACTTTCTTGTACCTGCCATTCCATCATTTGGGCATCATCCCTAGTGCAGAGTCCAGGCCGGGTACAGGGATGTGGGGGGTGGCGCCTGAGAACTGAATCCATCAAATGTCACTCACTGCCAGAAACCACTGACTAAATTCAAACACGTAACTGCATCAGCCAGAGCCACACTATAAGCGGTCAAATAGAACAAGGAAAAGTAAGCAGACAGTTCAACTCCGTCGGTTTGAAAGATCCACACTCAACAAAAATGCTTACAGGAAGGGATTTGCCTATAAACATCTCAACTTACCTTCCAGTTGGATGGATTTCTAAATTTTCCTAGGGAGTCCAGGTTATTAAAAATAATGGCATGGTTAATGTCTCTTGGTTCCAGACCTGCCAAAAATTCTGGAAGAAAACTGCCAACTAAAGCCCTGAATGTCACGATGTATTTCAACAATCTCACCTCGGGGACTTCACCAACACTCCAAAGTCCAGGCGTTTATGTGTGCGATTTATAACTCCTTCAATGGGCCCTCTTTTGGGCGCTCTGCCTGTGGGATATGCACAGTAATAACCATCCCCTACATAAGAAGAGCATTGATGTAAAATATCACCCAGAATACATGCAGAGTTACGAACACCGCTAGCCTATAAATTTGACTCACCGATTTTCTCAGCTCTGCCTATCTGGCTGTCATCTTTCATGAAGCCCCAACTAGCAATAAAAATACTGATTTGTGTCGCACCAAAACGGTTTAAGACACAACAAACCATCTCCCTGTGTGAGGACTGTTCCCTTTCATGCTGCACAGGCCCAGTGCTAGTTCAGAGCATTTTGCCAGACAGCCCGTCTTAGTTCCCACGAATGACTTAGTAAACGTTACTCTGACTTCTTTCAACTAGATTTTTAAAACTCAATCTTCCTGTTAAAAATAAAAAAGGGTGGGGTGTCTGAAAACTCCCAATTTCTCCTTACAAAAATGAACACTGCATTCGCGGCATTCCACAGACGCATCGCGCCAGCCGTCTGGGCAGGGAAATCATGAATTAAGGAAGCTGTAGTCCGGTCTCGAGGAGTTTACGCTCTCACAAGAGGAGGTGGGCAGAAGGAGAAGTGTCATTTAAAATAATCATAGTAGTACTAACAAAAATGACATGCTGTAAAACAGGAATGTACCCACTTGATCTGATTACAAAAACAGGAAGATACTTCTGCTTTTAATCAGATTCGTTGGCAGGCAGGGCTGGCTACCTGAGCGTGTGGCCCACAGTGACACAGAAAACCCATGTTCTCCAAAGTATTTCCTGCTTGGTTTAATGCTCTGCTGTGTCTTGAATTTCTTAATTGTTTAGCAAGGGGGCCTGCATTTTCACTTTGGGCTAGACCCCGAAAATTATGTAGTCGGTCCCGCTTGCAAGTTAAAGCCTGCAATCATTACTGTCTCGCTGGATTATTATGAACAGCTCCCCCTCTATTGGTCACCACGGTCAAAGGAAAAACCCTAGATGCAGAATTGGGAATGTTATTTATTCATTACTGCCTTGAGGTGAGAAAGCAACATCCTTCTTATTGAACAGGACTGATTCGAATGCTGCTTTGGATCTTAACTGGGTGGCACATCTCTTATCATAAATACCTCAGACCTTTGGAGTTGACAGATAACATCTTGGTCAACAGCCTCCTTCTGCAGGTGACTGCAAAATGGGAGACTCACCAAAGAATGAACGATTGGTTCCTGGAAGACAGGCTAAAACCAAGTTCCATTTGAGCCCAATGAATCAGTCCAGGACTTTGTTCAGCTCACAACTGTAGATTGGCACCTACCCACAGTACCTGGCACCCTATTGGCATGTATTGCATATTTGGTTAAATGCACACATGAATGAATGAGTAAATGAGTAAAAAAGGCAAAATAAAATCTCACTAGGCACAGAATCTAAAAATGTTGGTTTTGTTTAAACTTCCTCAAAAATTAAAAAAAAAAAAACATTTAATCTTTTAAAGAAGAAATGCCTCTCTGGAAAAACATCAAACAGGGGTTGCAAAAAATAATAATGATAATAAGAGCAATTACATTTATTTAGAACACGACAATTGAGGGAAGCTGAGCTGGCAACTGGTTCAGACTTCACATCCAACAGAAATTAGCAATAGCAAGTCTCCAGCCTGTTAATACTTGACTACAGGAAATGTTAGGCCAGGGTCTGTGTGTCTGTCAGACATGACTGGAGACGCATGTGCTTAGAGCCTACAGGGTCCCTTGACACATGGGTCAATACTCCGAAAACAAAAAGAATAAACCAATGCATTACAGAGTAGATTTTCTTTTTTTAAGAGAAAAGTAACCATGAGACTATTTCCTTATGGAGCAAGTACTTGTGACATAGACTAAAATGGGCATACAAGGCCAAGGACTTTGAGTTATGCTCCCATTAACACACCCAAAAGCCCAAGGCCATATCGAAAACTGAAATAACTGAGCCCTGGGTTGATTAAATAAGCCTTCTTTATGATGGATCACTTGAGCTAAGTCTGAATCCTTCCCAATCCCTGGCTTTGTCTACTGAGGTGTTAGTGGAGGCATAAACCTCCAGAATCCCTGGGAAGAGGAAAAAGGTCATACACGTGCGGTGACTGGAAAAGGGCTGGGAATACAGTAAGCGCTCAATAAGTGCTGCTTGTGGATTAAGCCTGACCGAGTAGTATTCTGTACTGTAGTGTCTATGATGCCGAGTTTGAGAAGGAGCTACTGCAAGGAAGTAAAGAAACTTACATATAGATAAGACACCAGACACAAGCTCAAAAAATTATCTACAGGCTGGTGACCTAAACATAGGCCACAGGAAGGGTCATATTCTCTGAGCAACTTCCCTGATCACTCCATGCACACATATAAACTGGAGCACCTACTCCATGCTATGCGATGTGAATATCGGGCACCACAACAGTAATCAATACACATGGTCCTCCCATGGCCACACTCCGACTAGCCGGAGAAGCAGTTGTTAGACATGGAGTAGGAACTTAGGATTTCTTGAATGAATGAAACGACAAGAAATAATGACAAAAATATCATCCGAGAATTATAAGCAGACTCAACAAATTTTTCTGGTAAGTCACCATGTGAGAATCCCCAGAACTGTGCCTATCAGGGTGGGAGCTGTGAGTCAAAGATGAAACCTTCCCAGCAACTCCTAACTGCAAAGTTTGCACAGCCGCAGTAACAGGCTTAGCTTAACATGGGTACCGAGCTGCAGCTCTGTGCTTGATGGGAGCGTGGAAGAACTGCCCAAATGGAGGATCTTGTCGTGCAGCAAGAAGGATGAGGCTTCCTGTCACTCACTGCCACCCACCCCCACAAGTGAGCTAGTCAACGTTTTTTGAGATGTTCACGCACTGAGATGAAGCACCAAATAAAATGGGGGGTGGAGGGAGAGACATTGGACAACCAGCATTTCTCCCCAGGCTATGAAGACAGAGCTAGGCAACTGAACGCAAATTAATTCTTTTATCCATATATCCGAAGGCGTAGGACATTTACACACACAATCAATCACACAGACTTCTTCATTAGGAGTATTGGTAGACTTATATCCTTGAATACCCACACTTGGTCCCCCACCCCCAAAAATCAATTCTAAAAATAGATTAGGGCTAGAGGCTGTGGGAGAGGAGAAGAGAATGTGATGGCAAAATGTCTATTGAGTTTTAAATATATGTTTCTATATTTATATAAGCAACATGACAAGTTGACAGTCTTCAACAGCCAAGCAGATTGATATATGGATACATTTCCTGCACACATGCCGCAGAGGAGTCATGATTAGGGACAAGGTAGATTAAGATATCAGGATGTGATAAATCTTTATAAATTACAAGCTACGTTGATATATAGGGGTGTGTGTATGTGTAAGGGAGGGAGAGAAGGAGGAAGAAAAGGGGAAGGTAGGAAGGAGAGAAGAGAAAACCAAACACCCAAGGGCAGTTATTAGGTAGATATCTGAAGAAGAAAAAGCAATGCATTTACTTAAATTATTTTTATTAAGTTGTTACTCCTTATGCACACGTACAAAAATTTAAAAACCAAAGACATTTAAATTATTTTCATTTGAGATTATGTTGTTTGGCTAAAACCCACTGGTCTACTCTGAGTGTTGCAACAGAACGACAGGCTCTGGTGGGTTCTATATTTAAGGGTTTTGAACTTAACTTCCTTTTACTTAAGTCGAACAAGAAGTTATTAGGAGCTTCAAAGTTTTGTTTGCAGGTTCAAGATAGTCAGACCTCGGTTTAACCAAAATGTAAACCAGGAAGCAATCTCTTTGTGCAGATTTTACCGAGCAGTCACTTGGGTAATTCTGAAAAGGTGTTTGTTCATTTGAAGATAAGACTAGTTCTGAGGCGTAGAAAGCTGCCTAAACTGATATCTAAATCCAATTACTGAGTCTGGGAGCATGGGGGGAAAGCTACAGGGTACAACTGCTAAAACTGCTTCTCTCCACGTGGCAAGCTGACAGGTAAAACGGGGAGTTCCACTCGTAACACTCACCTGGTACTGACTGCCTTACCCAGCTTCTTCAGTCTGGCACACCCACAACCTCCATGTCCAGGATGGCTCACCTCACCTGCCCCTTTTTTGCTAATCAAACTAATGCAAACACTTCCTTCATGAAGCACACCCAGCTTCCTGGGCCTTCACTTTGGGACAAGCCAAATGTAAAAAAACAAACAGAAATGGTTATGCCCTAGGGTTACCAAGATGACCCATAAAAATACTTTTATGACTGTCCTTAAGATTATGATCAAAATGAAAACATAAAATTGGAGAACTTGGATTCCCATTTGTGGATACCCAAAATCCTGTTGTGAAGCCCAGAGGCGGAGGTAAGGGCCCTGCAGAACAGAGAGGCTGAGTAACTTACTCAAGGGCACTCAGCAGGGGTTCAAAAGTAACACGCCCAACCCTTATCCCCTTGATAACGCAACTCCAGCCACACTAGCCTTCTTGTTGGTCCTTGAACATCCTACTCTCTTGCCTTTGCAGGGCCTTTGCACTGGCTGTTCTCAGTGGTATGTTCTTCCTCAACTTTCACAAGACTGGCAACATTCTATGTTCACGTTTCACCTCAAGAGCATGTCATAAACCTATTTTAATTCTCTGCATAGCCTTCACCACTCCAGGATGTTTTAATCTAAGCGTTGGCTAGTTTGTTTATTCTGTCTACTAGGACATAAGGCCCAGGAGAACTGGGTCCTGTTTGGTCTTATTTATAGCTGTGTCCCGTGTGCCTAGACCAGGTTTGCTCCATTAGAAGTAACCAATAAACACCTGTTGAATGAACAAATGAAAGAAGGCATGCATGGCACAGGACACAGAAGGATGATACGATTGCCCCCTCTACTCAACCCTGTCCACCATCCCATCCTGAATGTGTCAGATCACACACCTCTTCCAGCTTTGTTTTCAAGTGACAAGTCCAGACTCCTGTTCACGGGCTTGGAGGGGGTCCCACCCCCTGGCCTTGCTTCACCTGAAGCTGCCTGCCCTCTTCCCAGGCAGCTCCCCTTCTGGCTCCAGTTCTGGGAACCTCTGCCTCAATCCCGCCAGCCAAACCTCCTCTCCTGTCTCGGATGCTGGACAAGGGTAATCTCTCCAATCCAGAACAGGCATTGCTTCAGCACAATGTTTTGCAACCTCTTCAATCTGGGGCACACCTGTACATTTTCAGAACCTCCTCCCCTCAAACTCACAGAGCAGAATCAAGAAGGGTTTGTTGGGTTTTGTCTGCCTCCACCTGTTCCCGCAGAGTGCTTAGCAGTAAACACCATAGAGCAAGGAAGAGGGATCTCAGGAGGCAGAGGAGAGGCTGGAACAGAGCTGACTTTATAAGACAACGGGGAGGGAAGCACAGCCCCTGGGCCTCAGTAAGGAGACCAGGGGTGAGCCTGGGGAGCTACAGGGGGGTGCGAAGAGACCCTTGGGCTTCAACAGAGACCAGGAAGTGATTTCTCATTCAGCTTTAGAGGGCAGCTCTGGAGGCAGTGCCCACTGGGAAACTCCCTCCAAGGAGTGTCACACCCCATTTCCCTTCCTTCTCATCCTGAGGACCAGTTCTGCTTTCCTCTCTCTCTTTCAAGGGATCCTCCTTTCAGCTCCTTTCTACAGAATGAAAGCAGGGAACGCAGAGACTTCACAGGAAGCCAGCCAGCTGCGCGCTCAGAAAACCCATAACTGTCCCACACTTCCGGCTCCCTCCACATTGCACAAGGGAACCTACCTGAGGCAAGTACTGTGGTCCAGGACAGCGGCAGGCACCCTTCTGCTCTTCTTCTTTTTTAAAAATTCTTTAAAGCACAGAACATTTTCCCCCACAAAATAGGATGTTTTAACTCAAGAAATAAAAATGATTGAGAGCAGAGGTTGGGAGTCTCAAAGCCATTCCAGCGCTCACTCCCTGAGTTGGTCTCGGACCTGCATCTATCTATCCTAAAGAACGTTTGGGGTGCAGCAGAACAGCTTACAAAAGCGTCCTCTGGGAGAAGACATCTGAGCTTTGTTATCCATCCGGACCGGGGCCTGGAAACCTGCTCTGCTGCTTACTAAACTCCCTTTGCCTCAATTTCTTCATCTCTCAAGGGAAGATCTGCAAACTTCCTGCGATTGTGGTAAGAAGGAAATGGTGATGGGGGTTCCAGAGGCCTGCCACCCAGGTGGCTCTCAAGAAGCAGCACAGCAGTTGCAGGGCCAGGGCTGACACCGTCATCGCCACAGTTATGTGTCCCGTGTCTATGCGCCGGTTCTTCCATCCTTTATTCCTGCAAAAATCCCCTCACGTCACCTACATCACTCTAACAGTCCCATGGCATCCTAACTTCATTTTCTTGAATATTTCAATGCAAATATGTATTTCTGTAAGTCACAGCTTTATTTTCTACTTTAACATGTTTGGACTTCACTAACAGTCTCCACAGGAAATCACAGGTACAGCAAGAACCTGGATTGTCAAGGAACGAGCTGCCAACTTTAGGCACGGGTATAATATTTCACGACAACCAACCCCTGTAGTACAATGCCCAGTTCTAAGCTCCCTGCTTCTGGTTTACATAAGAACATGAGGCAGGAGGGAATGAATGAAATTGCTTTTATAGAACCGTGCATCAGTCAACAGACTATCTAAGGAAAGAGTGGGCTGTTTCTTCTTCAGTGCGACCTGTCCCTACACGAAACCTCTGCACTGGAACACTGGGCGGCCACACTTGGTCCAGGAGAATGGAGGTCTCATTTGGCAACATAATTCCACCGAGACTTGTGCAAAGAAAATAAATGGGTGGTTGGGCGGTGCGTGGACAGGGCTGCATCCACATCCACATTCTCACAAGTAAACACCCCCAGGAATCTCCTTGCCTGGCTCCTGGGCCGCAGGTGGAGCATGTTCTTAGACAAGGCCTCCAATGGGGTGTGGATCTGGAATCCCAAGTCCCACGATCACAGATGCCTCATGAATTCCCTTGGCACCTTATTAGTCAACTAAACCTGGTCAGGAAGGAGGAGAGCAGCTACCACTTTCACTTCTCCAATTAAACGTCACTAAAAACAGCCAAATCTAGAGCAAACCAAGAAAACCACAAAGACGTCAGCCTGGAATCCTCACATCCGGGACTCTTGATTTATACATAAAACACAAGAAGAAGCAGCACCATTTTAGGACTACCTTCTCAATTCTTTGTACATGAGATAATAAGTTTTCCTTATTGTTCAATCTACTTGGAGTTGGACCATCTTTTCCGTGTGGCCCAAAGTGTTCTGCTACTCACTCAATCCAGCGCCTGCCACATAGCAGATCAATGAACAGCACTATTACTGTAGCTATTATTCCTATCTGCTTCCATCTCCTCACCTCTCCCGTCCCCCATTACAACTTCCTCCCCTCAGCATTCCCCGAAAACAACCCCGTTCAGCTAATTCAAAAACCTTTTTTAAATGTATGCTTGTTTGGCACTTTTTCCCAGAGCTCTGTGTGTATTTAATATGATTAACAGCTTTAGTCATTAAACAGAGCTTTCTTTAAGAGGATTGCACGAGATTACCCTGAGGGTCCTGGGCTGAATCAGTGCACAGACCACTGTGTGCAGCCAAGGCAGGTAATGGAAGTTCATCATAATGTGGCAACTGTACTCCGTACTTAATACAATCGATGACACAACCCATAAAAATATTCTTCCTAAACTAATCAAATCATTAAAATGTCAGCTTCCACGCAGGCACTCTATGGCACTCAGGTCCCTGGCCCTGATGCAATTCAAATGGCTCTTGCTGAATCGTCCTGATTTATGAAGCCTGTCCCCCTCCCGGCTGCTCGACTCTGCCGGCCTGAATAGAGTCGTCCCAGCAAGCAGATAAACTGGCTGGGGGCCAGGAGCCATGACACAAAGCACACTCTTGTCAAGGGCTTCCTTATTAGCTGTTCACCCGCAAAAAAGGCTCGAAGGTTTTCCCCTGTACTCAATGGGACCACAGCGTTTTCCCCATTTGTTTAAAATCTGAGGCCGGGAAGAAAAATAGCTCTTATGTACTGTGTGCCAGAGTAAGCTTTGGGGGAGGGGGTGGGAGGAGAGAGAGACAGACACAGAGAGACAGACATTGAGAGCCTGTGTGCACACTGGCTTGTGGTCTATTCCTTATTAACAGAGCCTGATTACGACAATTGCTTCCTGTGGCTCAGTAATCCGCCTGGTATTTCGCAAGGCACTCTATTCGCTCACAGCTTACTTTCATCCTACATCGCCTGAATTTTCTCTGAAATAATACTGTACTGACCAAAATAAACAGCTAATTTTGTGGTCCTCCTCATCGGGAATGACAGTACCAGAAACCTCCTAAGAAACATCTCTCTTGCCCCACATGAATCCAAACTCAATACTTTGCATCTGCGCATTCTCTCTGTAGATACCCTGAATAATTTCTAGACGCGATGCTGTGCAGTGTGGTAGCCCTTAGCCACAAGGGGCTACTTAAATTTAAATTAATTTAAATAAAATGAAATTAAAAATTCGGTTTCTTGGTCCAACTAGCCACAGTTTGAGTGCTCAGTAGCCCCATGTGACCTATGCCTGGCTCACTGGACAACACAGATTAAGGAGCGTGCCCATTTCTGAACATCCCCTACCTATCAAAGAAGGTATAGTCATAATTATTTTTATGTTGGAACAACATAAATTTGGACTGAAGGCCCACTTGCATTCTTTAACATAAAAAAGTAATTCAAGGTCTACAGATCAAAGAAATTCAAGAAGTATTTATATATTATTTATACATAAATGTTATTTATATATTATTTATATTTATGTATTATTTATATTATTTATATTTATATAATATTCAGGAAATATTTACAACTTCAGCTCCCATAAGAAACCCATCAAGCATTCATCAATACATCCCAAGTCCACATCACTTACTAATTCCCAAATAAATGATGCATGCCCTCCCTGTTCTTTTCAGGCTGTTTCTCCCCATGGGAAGCCTCTCTGGTCTGTAAAAATTCAAGGTCTCACACAAACTCCGCCTATCCTATGGAACCCTCTGTAAGAATTGGGCCATCAATAACAACATTCATAATAATAGCTAACATTTATCAATGGTGCCAAGCTAAGCACTTGACAGGGATAATCTTATTTCATACTCACAAACCACCCTGAGAGGTGGGTACTATTGTTATTTCCATTTGACAGATGAGAAAAGTGAAGCCAAGAAAATTAAATTACTTGCCCCAAGTCCCACAGCTAATACATCACAAACCTGGGATTTGACCTCATGGCCCTCTAACTCCAGAGACTGAATTCTTAATCAATGCCACTATACACTTCCTTTCTTGGTGTATAGCCCATTAATCCCTTGATTACTGCCAGGTGTGTACTATCTGTCTTAAGACCCATCTCGTTCCCTGGATTATAAATTTCTCGAATGCAAGACCATGTTACTCATTTCCCCCTACTCAGCACACAGTAAAGAGACAAGGGAAAAACAACTGTTGAGTAAGTGAATGAACAAACGACTGTTGCTATGTGACTACTGGATTGTGACAACTTTCAGGATCCAGGTCTAAACCCAACTATGAGGTGGTAGCTTTTACAATGGTCAGAAATGATTCCTGCGTCTGCCAAAGGTGTCTCAAGTGTTCTCTGAGCAATTTCTACAGTTGCGCAAGAGCCATGACATGCAATGACACAAGCCAGGATTTACCAATGGCCAGATTCTGAGTGGCAGCCAAAGTGTCACCCAAGAAGGGATGCTTGTTTCTACTCGTGTACCTTGGGGGCCAGCAGAGAGGACAGACAGCATCTTTAATTCAGAACGAGGGTATCTGGGCTGGGGAAAACTTCCCACAGATAGAACCTGTCTGGGTCTTGAGGGATCTGTAGGAGTTTGATTGGTGGATATAGCAGAAGCTTCTGGTAACCTGACTAGATCCCCTTCCCTGGCCCAGTGCAGTCATCCCCACACTGAGTACTGGCTGCTCATGTCTCCAGAGAACTCCTCTGGTATCTGGGACTACAGTGTCACCTCTAGAGGAAGTGTCTGGGTGGTGACCTTGCCCACCCAGATGGCAGCCTGCTGCCAATAACTGATTAATATGGAGGGCCTAAAGGTTGGCCTTCCAGTTTCAAAGTGGGACCATTCCTGCTACAGAGCTTCCCAGACTGAGGTTTAACCACAACTGAACACACATCTTGGTCCAGTTTCTTGCCTGGCCCATTCCTGCCTCCATCATGCCTTTACTGGTTTCCATAAAGAATATTTTCTCCAAAACTCACTTGCACGAGAATCTCCATCTCAGTCCCTGCTCCTGGGGAACCCAGTCTACCACCGTGGGCAAGAGAGAGAGATCAACAGAGCAGAGAGACGATCCGCTGTAGCGTGGGCATCTGATGAATGAACACAGTCTATCAAATGCCATGGCAGGAAGCTGGGATCACTATTATGTAGGCACGGCAAAGGCAGTTTTAGAGGGGGAAACCAGACTTTCTATCTTGCAAAACCTGAAAGCTGGGACTAGGGTACCATGACCCATGGAGTGGAGAAAAGATGCTGGGCTAGGCTCATCCTTTAAAAGGCTGGTGTTCTTGGCAAACTCAGATAGGCTGGATCTAGGGCAGTGGCAATGGGGCCAGGAGAGGGTTGGCTACAGAAGGGGCAGCTACAGAAACAGCCAAGGCCTTCCCCACACACGGCACAGAAAGGGCTGATCGTAAATGAACCTCTTGCAGCCCGAACCCCATACAGGTCTCCAAAGAGGGCTGGCACAGAAGGGCTCCCTGTTCTCATACACTGCACAACCTCCAACTAAACCCTTCGTTATTCCAGAATGGGTCCTTCAGAAAGCTTCGAACACAAAACTCACTGTCCCTTATCTTCAAGGACCACTCATTTTATAATTAAAACACAGGGTAGAAATCACAACTTCAAGCCTCGACCATCGTACTTACAACATACATGAGAAATGTCAAAGTGACAAATCAGTCCTTCCCCCTCTCCTGTATTGTCACCCCCCACCGTTAATACCCCCACTGTCCCTACCCACGAGTTCTACATGCCAGGCACTGTGCTCATCTACAGTCTGAATCCTACATGTCTGATACATATGATCACCCTATTTTCAGACGGGACAACTGAGGCTCACATAAAGTAAATATACTAACTATTCAAGGGGCCAAAACACAGACACAAGGCAAACTGTTCCCAAAGCCCATGCTCTTTCTGCGACATTAGGCTGCCTCCTTAGCCTCATTCATGTCCAAACTTAATAATGTTAACATGAAGAACACACTGATCTATTAAGCCTCAATTCCTCACCTCTTTAGACTTCTTCTGTGAAGTCTTTACCCCAAATGAATCGCACCTCACTCTGCATCCTCTCTGTACTCCTGTGCACATACCATAAATACACCACCTGTACACTTGCTGCGTTCAGTTATTGACTATATCTTTTCTGGGTCTCTAGCCTGTGACATGAAAATGGTCTGGGGCAGACCTGGCCCAAGTCTCTATCCCCAGAGCCTGGCACAATGCTGGTATGAGTGAATAAGAATACTTGTATACTCAAAAACCAACCCACCAAGTCCTGCTGATGTAATCAAGTTTACATTTGATGACAAGTCAGACGGCCTGGGGTCCCGACCAGCACATAGCAGTCAAGTGATCCCGGGAAAATGTGAGCTTCCCCGGGATCCACAGATCATTGAAACATGAGTTCACTGGGTTAGAAACCCTGCAGTGAGTACAAAGATTTGTCCCCATCTATACTCAATATACACATTTACGCTAAAACAAAATAGTTCACATCTCATTTTCCAGCATCTCTCTTAAATGTGTATTTGTGAAAGTACTCATGTGGAAATCTTCAACAGTTTAGCCAGAAAGCCTAACTAACTACTTTCTTCTTTTCAGAGTACTTTCGAAGGAAGCATTTATGCAGGCAATTTTTTTTCACGGCGTTAAGTCTTTAATGGAAACATGGCAGTCTGGCCCGCTCCAGATTTAAACCGCGAATGCCCCGACACTACCCTGTAACTGTTGTGCAGACCTAGCTCTCTTCCTCCATCTTTACTGAAAGGCAGAGGCAGAAAATTCCTTGTTGCTCTGAGATGTCCTAATAATAAAGCGATGATGAAATGTCTTCTCTCAAGTACATCAGGTGAGTACATACAATGATAATATTGAAATACTTATCAGAAGCACACCCTCTTTATGGTCATGATCCCTGAGAGCCCCCAAGGCATGGCTTCCTATCTGTGTAGAACCAGGGATCTGCCAGACTTGGGTTTTCTTTTTCTCCTGCTCACAGAGGACAAGATAATGGTTATAAGGGAGCTCTAGGGGGTGTAGTGGTTTTTATTAGTTGATCTTCCCCTAATTCTACTTTTAGCTACAACAGAGGAAATGGTGTGGGTAGCAAAATGCCCCAAAGGCAGTACACTGTCCCAGCACTCAGTCACTTCTAACTTTTCTCTTGCTGCTCTTTAGAGCTATTGATTTGGTATTTCTCACCAACTTGATGAATGTGAAGAAGTGAAAATTCATCAGATAACAGCTTTGCCCTGCTCCAGTTAAAACTGTGCATGTAAGACTCTACTTAGAAATGACACACACAGTAGGCTTTAAGACAGAACCAGTCCCTGACTTTTACATGGGAAAAACTCTAATCGTGGCTAGAATGCCTACTAAGGGAAAATACACATTTTAAAAGAACAGGCTGTTTTTTTAATTACTGATACTATTTCTCTTTTTAAACCAACCAATTTCAAAGTACAATTACTATCGGTTTTTTAATAACAACAAAAATAACTATTACCATAACTTACTGAGCACTTCTATGACCAGGCCTACGTGCAATGCTACAGAACAGGTTATCCCACTGACCGTCCACACTTTATCGATGAGGAAACTGAGGCCTGGTGAGGTTTAGTAACTAAGATGTTACAGTGAGCAAGTTGGCAAAGGCAGGAATTGATGCCAGAGGTTATGATCCCTGTGTGCTACTTGTCATCAATCAAATCACAAGGACCCCTACTCCACCTCCACCCCTGTGAGTCTCTATTTCAGCACTTAAAGACCCTGGAGATTTTCCCAAGCTGGACTCCAGGGAGACCCCTTAGAGGCCACTGGGACACAGGGGGCCAAGTTTAACGGATCTGGAGATTCTAGCTTCCTCTTAATGCTGGACTTTCCATGAGATTCCAGTTACAGAATATTTTACAAATGGCAATGTGTAAGACATCTCTGTTACGTCTGAGGAAAACTGTAATCTAGTATAAACCAGTATAATTGGGGTTTAGAGACTGTGCACTTGAATCTGGACTTGTTTCTGAGACCCACTTGACTTACCTACCTCAGTTTCCCCCTTTGCCATTAAAACCCAAGCAATGATTTTTTTTCCCCCTTTATATCAATGCTCTGAGTGAGAACCAATAAAAGGGAATGAAAAGCACTTAATGCACAGGGAAGTCCTACACAAATGCTGGGTGGAGCTTAACCCCAGCACTCTCTGGGGCCTGTTCCTAGAGCCGGTCACGCAGAAGGTAGGTACAGACAGGCCAGGGCCTGCCGACACATAACCGGGTAGTTGAACTGCCCACAGGAGCTAGCACACAGCTTGGGATGGTAAGGAAAGCAGACGAAAAGCTTCGTCAACAAATGGAGCCTATCCCAGGCCTGCAGCTTCTTTCAGCAAACTGCGGGCATGCATCCAAGGGCAGGTGGAAGGCCTATGGTTTCTTAATCATTAACTCGGTCATTCTCGGGCTCCCCCGTGGACTCCATCACTGGTCCTTACACCACCTGGCGTTGTGCTGAGGGGTTTTCCACCAGCTTCTTAGGGGAAAGTGAAACTTATATTGGGGCACAAAAAAGAATTAACTTCTGGCTCCTCCTTGCCAATGCTTCCTTCTTCCACAATTGCTTTATCAGCATTTCACAGAGGAAACCATGGATGACTTTGAGGCCAGTTTCATGACATTAATGAGACATATTTTTGAGAATTATACGGGCTACCTGAGCCAGGAACTACTACAAAAGAGCCGCCTGTGCTTTAGGCCGAGATCTGTTCTGTCTTGTTACAAGGGACCACAATGAGTTATTAATTCCACTTAGGATTGGAGGGAGAGGAAAGGGCAGACATGATTATATACAGGTGTGGTTAATCCATATAACCTAGAAAATAAGCACCCTTGTGGGTAAATAGTATCCTCGAATCCCAGTGACAGACGGATGGAATGTTGTGAATTTCAGTGGACGAAAGATCTAGCAGTTAGTTCAGGGTTCAAACACATAAATTATATATTTACCCATAGTCACTTTACTTTCCATTTCTTTTGAGATGATATTTATATGAAAAATATACAACCGCATCTTATGATTTTCAGGAATTGACTACTATGAATTAAACTCAATCACCTCTATTTTAAAAAAGAAACATTTATCTCAAGTGCTGCCACAGCAAATTATCTCCGGAAACCACAAATCATCTGTGAGTCTGGAAACCCTGGGGAAGTTGATAACGCTTTCACCACAAACATCCCCCTGAGGCTCAGCTTAGGATCCTCCACAAAGCAGGCACACTTAGGTTTCCTAGGTCAGGAAGGGCCAAGCTGAAGCACTGTCCAAAGAACAACTGATACGAGAAAGGGCATGATAGCCCTCATTCTTCAGGCGCTTGAAGTCTACAGGGGGACGGAAGAGGAACTACAAGGACGCAACCCCCACTGGGAGCATAAAAACAGAGTGCAAACAATTATATCTGAGTAATTAGCCTAAAGTAGTACTAGGAAGGCAGAAATTATCTTAGTTTCACTTCGGAGGTCAGCCAAAGTCCCCAGTTTTGCTTTCAAGGGCCTCTCATTGAAAAGAACGTTTCCCAGCCTCCATCAGTAAAATACAAACACATGGCTACTTTTCTGTCCCTGGTGATGGTTGAGGGATTACCTCTATCCTCTACCTCCCTCTCTGTAATCAATCAACCAGTGCTCTGAGACCTTGGAGAGACATGTGCTTTATTTATATCCCACATGCTTCCTAAAAGGATTTAAGGCAGCTTACAGCAAACACTAGCCAATATGCCCAGGGCAATTAAAAATAAAATTAAGAGATACCTAAATATGCATATATGGTAAGGAGGAGACAGAGAAGGATGCCCTGACTACTAACAAATATGTTAGTTTTGCTAGAAAGCATCTAATTTGGTTGCAACATTCTCACAGCTACAGTGAGGTGAAAAAAAGGAAGTCATTGTCACCCTCCTTGAAGAAGGAGGAAGAAGGGGAGGGGGGAGGAGGAGGAGGGGGGGGAAGGGAAGAGGAAGAAGAGGAAGAAGGAGAAGGAGAAGAAAAAACAGTTTATGAGAAGGTAACTTTGGTTAATCTTATATAAATATATAATTTATGTGTTTGAACAGTCAACTAATGTCCACAGTGTTCAAGCAACCAGTTTAAATTCCTATATTTTAGGATCATGGGCTCCACAGTGAGAATCTAATAAGAGTTCTAGACTCTTTCCCCACATGAGCTCATAATCATATAATTTTGCATATACTCGCAGGGTTCCATGTACCTAGACTGAATATTTGCTATGGGCATTCTCTGTACAGTTTAAATTCACATAAAGAATCCTCAATATTTATTCTTCGCTGAATGCATAAAGGGCCTCTCGTTGAAGCCAGACATCTTGGAGTAAGCCTCAGAACACGGTTTTTTCCACCTGCCACGTGCAGCCAACAATCACTTGTAATCATAAATCAGAATTGTTCTGCTTGAGAGCAGCTTTAGTAAAAGCATAGTAATTTGTCCCCATCTTGATTTTGATTTCTTTTTCCTTTTTTATCTTGGGACCTGCTTGCACTTGTATGCTGAGATATTTTTCTGTTTATCTACTAATGTTTTCCATTGTTGGTTTTGAATTCTTGGCTTTCACGTATTCTGCATCTTAAAATCTCCTAATTTACTGTGTAATTAAAACACCCATGCACATTTGTTTTCAATTAATAGAGACAAATTATTCTCCAGTGGAAGACAACTCTATTCCAACTTGGAACTGGAAGGGCAGATAGGCCTGAATTTTAAATGCTGTCTGATGATGCTAATATTCCTTGTTGAGCATGTTTAAGACATAAGTTAATATATCCTTGCAAAACAAAGATCCCAAACCCTTATCCTTACCCTCAGAACCAGATGATTCTGCAAAGTCTCAATTTTCTAATCCTTATTATCGTAACTATATCAGCAGTTTTGTTTATAAGATCATCCTCAAAAGAAAAAAAAATCAGCTGGATAAAAGAAAAGGCAGTTGAAATTGGCTGAAAAACATTTAGGTTGAAAGAACAAATGTCCATTTGAAGTCAACAGATCCATCTTAAGCCTACACACTTACAGCTTTAGAAATGTTTGAGCGCATTAGAGAAATCAGAGTGGACTGGAGAGATGGCTGACATACTTGTAATTGCAGGTAAATCTAATTTTTTAAGAAGTATATATATATATATACACACATATATATGAATGACAAGTATCAAGTTAAAAAATCTAACTTTTAGAAGTTACTCTCTCAGATGTGCTTGAGTCATGTGTGAAAAAAATTACGAAACAAATGGATTGAGATGAGGACTGAACGATTTAATACCTAAGTACAGTATTCCCTCACTTATTGTGGGTATTACGTTCTAGGAACACCCCCACCCCCCACCCCAGGATAGGTGAAAATCCGCGAAGTAGGAACTTTACAGTTATTTTAGTATTTATATATATTTTAAGGCTTTATAAACCCTTCCCACACACTTATAAACCGTTCCCAGTCCCTTATTAACCTTTCCCACTCCCTTATTAAGCTTTTCCACACTTCTATAAATACTACTCATATTCTTAAACATATTCTACTCTAAAACCTACGTAACCTTAACAACATATGTATACAGTACCGCAAAATCCCGCGATATAGCGAAAAATCCACAATAAATAATTAAATAAAATGTTTAAAACTCCCACAATACAGTGAGGCCGCAACAGGTGAACCGTGATATAGGGAGGGACTACTGTAATAATATGATAGAAAGTCCTCAACAATATAAACAGGATGTATATTATAGGGTAAAGATTTTAACCTGGGAAGAGAGAGACCATTTACTAATTAAGACTTTTGGGAGAATGTTTAGAAAAGGAAAGAGTAAAGACTAGCTAACAGTCACTCATTCTTGAGGATCTAATTTGCGAAACTGTGCTAAGTACTGTATTTAAATCACTCCTTTTAAGCCCAGCATCAATTCCAAATGGGGAATGAAATTATGTCAATTTGCAGACAAGGTAACTGGGGCTCAGAGGGGTGACTAGAAGGGAACTGAATATTCTTCTAAAATCACTCCCTGTGAACCTGTAGTGGGCTAGCTACAGAGTCTACAACATGTCCTCGGAGAGGCTACAGACCTTCCAACCAGCCAGTAATTCACAGAAGTGATTCTAAGCCACTGGTTCTAAGGGTCAAATGGGGATTTACACTGAGTACTTTGTTCAGGGTTCAATACACTTTAATTACATCAGATAATGCCTGCTGTTCCCATTTTTTCCTGGAAATAGGGGATAAGTCCAATTCCTGTTTATTTAAGCTCCTGCCACAATGAACCTTTACTTTGTCAATATCACAACATAACAGCTAGTGAAAGTGGCCATAATAGGAAAAAAAAAGTGTTTTGTGCCAGTATCATGGTTAAGTCCAAATTGTCTCTTTGGGGCTCACATCCGCTTAAGCTGTTAGAATCAGGGTGAACACGCCAGGGTAAGAAATGGGTTGAAAAGACAGGCTTATAAAAAGGCTAAAGATCAGTAGGTGAGTATTAGAACAATAAATAGATGTCCTGTGAGCTGTGCTCAAAATAATGTCCAAATCCACCTTGATCATCTTCATGGAAACCAGTCCAGAGCTTCAACTAGACTGAACCCACTAACTAGATAGCCCCTTGTCATATGTTTAATAGGAGAACCTTACTGGCTCTCAACATGATATCCATGGAGAAAGAAAAATGTGTGTGTGTGTGTGTGTGTGTGTGTTTCTTTAAACAAAGGGGGGATTTGTATTTTGAGGGCACCTCATTGAATTTTGGACCTTAATTAAAATAAGGGTAAATTAAATCAACATCAGAATGAATAGTATAGATAAACATAAAAAGTTGAAGACTGCAATCCTATTTGAGATCATTTCCTCATGGAAACCTTGCCCGAGGGGTTAATCAGTCAGTCCCTCTGGAAAAGCGGAAAGCAGAAGAGGTAACATTTCAGAGCATCACTAATGACCAATCATTTTAAGGGAGAGCTGAAATTCTTCAGCAATCCCTGTCAGCAGGAATGGAAATCTTTCTAAAATGATTTGCATATTTCCTTACTTAAACAGCCCTCCTTCACTAGTCACTCTTCCCAAATGTTCTGTATCTCTAGGCAAACTGACAGCAGTCCAGCGGGCCTCCTATGTGTGTTCTTCTCAAAAGAAATTTCATCCTTTGGATTCAGTATCCACAAGTACCTATTCTGGCCAGTAAATGTGATTCTTTTATTCTCTTGTCCATTCACTCACAGGCACTAGACCCTCGGAAGGCAGGCAAGAATGAACAAGCACTCTGCCCCCACAGGGGTACCTGCTGCCTATGGGGAAAGGCAAACAAATCACAAGAACCCATGGAATCGTGACTGTAATACAGGTATGTGCAAATGGCTACAGGCCACCCATTCTTCTACCCACTCATGTTTTATTTTAATTATGTTCTTTACAAAGAGCACTTCCTCTGCCTGCAGCACTTAGCAGACGACTTGGTCTACAATCAGAGGTCTTCAAAGTCCAGCCCGTGGCCAAATCTGGTTTGTTACCTGTATTTATACAGCTCATCAATGAAAAATGAACTTCACATTTTTAAATGGCTTGGGGGGGAAGGGGGATCAAAAGAAGAACAGATGCAATTCAAATTTCAGTGTTCATAAATAGTTGTACTGAAACACAGCCATGCGCATTCATTTAAGTATTATTTATGGCTATTTTCACGCTACAATGGCAGAATTGAATATTTATGACAGAGACCATATGGCTCCCCAAAACAAACAAATTTACTATGTGGCTTATTAAAGAAAAGAAGTTTGCTGACCTCTGCTCTACATGGTTTGAACCTTATTTAAAATAAGAATAAATTAACTCAATATTGGAAATTATTAATATTGGAACACATAAAAACGTGGTTCCCAATAGCTTCTGACATATTATTTGTTGATCACCCTAGGACAGTTAAGCCACAAGCCAGTCTTAAAAAATCCTTTTTTTTTTAATTAAAAAACAAAAAACAAAACAAACAAACAAAAAACCATCATCACATTCTGTCTTCATGAAGTAGCACACACATTTGCTGTACAGGTAATAAAGTTTGGAATAGTAAAATGTTGTTTGCATACAAAATTCATGTCACGTTACCTTTAAAGTAGAGTTGGTTCTCTGGTTTCACACCTAGTCAGCAAACGTGTGCAGAGTAAGAACTTCATGCCAGGAACTTGGCAAAAGGGTGGCCACGGAAAAAGGACAACACAGCTCCTTAGAGGAAGCCGTAATTTAGCAGGACAACAAAATCAACTCTCAAAATATATGGGTGACAAGACCTTTTGTAACAAAGCCTGAGTATCCTTTCCCCCCTTTCAATTTTGCACTGGCTTAAGTGAGGTAAGCCAGGGAAAAACAGAAGACAGATTTGTGTGCACCAAAGAGGTTTATAAATTTTAAGAAAATATAAAGGTTATTCATCAATTGACATATTACAAGCCGTATCTAGTAAATGACTGAATAATACGGTTAGCAAACCAAGTATGCAATAGCTTTTAATTCTGGCAAGGGTGCATATATTTTAATTAATTTGCCTTTCCTTTTCACCCACTTTCTCTACTGTGCCCCAAATAACAATTCCTTTTCTTGTTTCTCAAGCCTTCAGAAATTTGTAGACTCTTATCTTATTTTGAGCTCTAACCCAGCTGGCCCCTCAGCTGTTACTTAGCCAAGCTATACAAATACATGACCCTGCGGCTTTCATCTTTCCTCATAAAACCATTCAGTGAGCATAACTAGGTCCCCAGATTATGAAAGAAACAGTCATTTTGGTTCTACAAATGGCTTTTTCCAGTGCTGTGAACCCCAATAAAGCTTACAGCCTAGTCAGTGCCCTGAGTTTCACTCCTCCCAGCTCATATCTGTGTGGAGGGCCACACTTCTGGTGACCATGCCATCCTGAAAGCTTCAAAGGCTCATGCCTCCGTATCCCAAGGGACCAGATTATCAGGACCCAAGGATGCCTCTGCTTCCCGTTCAGACCACTGTTCATTAAACAGTCATGTAGTTGGGTCATTCCCACAGCTGGTTTATCACCGTTCCCCTTTTTTTTAATACAGTATTTTTTTATTTTTCAACTCCAGTTTACATTCAATATTATTTTGTATTATAGTTTCGGGTATATAGACAATCATATACTTTACGAAGTGGTCCCCCTGATTTTTCAGGTACCCACCCGGCACTGTACAGAGTTATTACAGTATTATTGACTATATTCACTATGCTGTACTTTCCATTTACATCCGTGTGACTATTTTGTAACTGCCATGTTTTTTAATTTAACACTTATTACAAGACCAAAGTCTTATAATGACTTTGCTATTGTAATCATAATAGCTGCCACTTACTGAATCTTTATTATGTATGCAGCACTAACTTACTTGATTCTCAAAATAATCCCATTAAGTACTATTATCATCCTCCATTTTATAATCAAGAACACCGAGGTCATGGTAAACATTTTGGTTATCACTCAAATAGAATATCTATTTCTGGCTATGATCTTCTTTCTAGAAGAATCTCCACTGTGTATCTACACTTGTCCCAGGGCCATTGCTTCAGGGGAGACAAGCCCAGACCCAGGTCTGATTCTGGGGGGTCAGCTGGCCAATTTAGCCAACCACAGTGCTGCTCTTCTGCCAGTGTGTGAAGCTGAGAGGAAGTCTGCTCCCGGGTGTCCTTGCTCCTAAGAGAGGACCCAAGGAGGACCCTCCCTCCAGAAGTAGCCATGCCCTTCTCATCTTAACATGACAGGAAGAATCAGCTTGTGACCAGACACCGTGGGCTGAGATGGCAGAGTAGGAAGGTGGATTGCACGGGAGTCCTGCGGGTGTGAGCGGGCCGTGGAAGGGAGCACCCCTGAAGCTCCCCAACTACTGCATTCCTGATGGGCAGGTTAACAGATGTCCTCACCAAAGGACACAAACAATGACCTGAGCTGAGGCTCAAGCCCAGGCCTGAATCTGCGGGCTTCCTTTCTATCCCACCCGTGCTCAAGAGGGGTTTAACTTCAAACCTCCACCACCATCCTGCAAACTTCCTGCATCTGTGAATTATTTCAAACAAACGTGCCAGCAGCACCACAAGTATCCCAGCACAACCAGTTCTCTCAACAGAGTAAATACCTCAAAGGAGATAGACTCTTAACAAGAACAAAGCAGCGAACTTAAAAGCTTCACCAAAATGACTGTAGAATATCTGCTGTTTACAGGTAACCTGAACCTCCTGAATCTAAATGCGGTTATTGATAAATAATGACACTACTGACAAAGGTCCCAACGTGGTAAGTACAGAATTTGGGGGGTGGGGGAGATTAGGCAATGGGTTTATTGAGGGAAAAGGGGGAAGGGGAGAGGCAGCTCCTGCACCAACTCAAGGGCCCGTAGGAGCAAGGGGAATGGGGAACAGGGAATGGGGACTCTGGGTCCTCCTCGTGGGCCCGTAGGTGTCCCCCGGTTTTTTTAAATAGCAAAATGAACAGTAAAAATAGGATTTCCTCACTACTGCTGGAAGACACAACTACCGTCCTATCAGCAAACACATGATTTCAGGGAAGCATCTTAAAATAGGAACAAGAGCGACCTTTGCTTTCTTACCTTGAGAATGTAAAGTATGAGGCACGGGCATTCTAAGCTGGGTCCCTTACCGGTGGGCAGACATTCACCATGAGCAAAGAGAACGGAGAAACGGGCAGCAATGCACAGAAGGGCAGGCTCATAACACCTGCCTCCCTGGGGAAGGCACCAGCCACTGGGAACTGGGACAGGCTCAGCAAATTCAGTCTCGTGACCAAGGCTATGTCTACCCTGGTAAATCAAGCGGCAAGCCTGAAACACACTGCTTCACTTTTCCTGGGCTGTAACAAGTCATAATTTTCTTTTTAACTTGAACCATCTGACAGTTCCGGAGAAGCGGTGCCCTTGCTCTGTGTCTTGCCAACGACACTGTGTTAACCGTCACAGACAGTTACATGCAAACCAAGGAGAAGCGTCTTTAAAAAGGGCTGAGAAACCGTAGCAAATACGAAAAGCAGTGAATCCCATGTGTAATTGTTTTAAGAGCATTCTTCACCACCTCATTATTACTGTTCGCCAGAGACTGCAACGACACGAAGATGAAAGCGGAGGAATTGGTTAAATCCATTACTTTTGATGAAGTTGCAAACTATTCAACCAGCGACACAGCGCCAGTAAATTAAACTGCCTAAAGAGATGCGGGGGGCTCCAATAAACAGCCAATAATTCCTTGACTGCCCCTGCCCAGCACAGACAGGCTGCTCTTCATCAGCTGCGGGTCTTACCCCTGCCTGGCTCTTAAATGGTAACAGACCCTGAAGCAGGACCCCAGAAAGCCTTGGCGCAGGCCTGGCCCTGCCCTGAGGAAGTCACTTCCACTCACCAGGCCTCCGTTTCCTGTGACTCTGGTATGAACTATTATCAAAGCGGTGGAAGGA